>NC_133972.1:142709188-143022455 GCF_047716275.1 Strix uralensis | reverse complement strand
ATGAGGACAGTGTACAGAGGAGGGAGATACTGTGAAAGAGTATCCCAGAGCCATAGAGAAGAGAAAACATAGTGGAAGATCTAGAGTGGTTTTTTCGTGGCTTTTTAATCTGGTTAGAGTGTGAGGAAATCCGTAATTCCTGGAAATGGGATGGTATATTATGGGAATGTCCCTGTTGCATCTTCCTTTGAAGCAGTCAGTGATGGGCACAGAGTACCAGACCAAATGGCCTGCAAAGCCCCACATATAAAGTGTGAGAGTTTATGCATCCCTGATGTTTGCATTGTATACCCTTCTGCCCTACCCAAAAAGTATGTGGAAGTGCTGTTATCTCAATAATGATCTTTCTTGAGAAAATGAAAACTGAGACATGAGAATCATGAAAATCTGTCTTGCAGTCAGGTTGGATGTAAAGATAAATGTCAGTCATGTTTGTTTCTTTTATTTTAAAGGAAGTGTTTTTGTCACATTTTCAAAATAAAATTGTTCATTAGTAACAACGAATTCCAACTTCATTAGCTGTAAACAAGTAATGAAGAGAATGTCAGTGGGGCACTGCCATTCTCTTCGTTACAGGTCACCTTCATTACAGGTGACTGAGCCATCCTTGTAAGTCAAGTCAGAGAGATTTCAGCAGACATGGAAATACCACTGTCCTTGTAGAAGATATGGGCAAGACCACATAAGAACACTTGGAACAACTCTGTTCATGGTGGATGTGCTCACATCAACAAGAGACGAAGACAGACTTGTAGGATGATCAGGGAAGTGGAAGGAGAACCCATCTGAAGAGCTGTACCTGGATGCTCCCCGGTGGAGCATGTGTGCGTAGACAAAATAGCTTTGAACTAGATATCACAGGTACTGTTGTCAACGTAGCCCTGCAAAATTGGTCCAAAGACATGGTGAAAAAGGGAAGGCAGGAGTGGAGAAGACACAGTGAGCTAGCTCTATACCTTCCCTGTTCTGAAACAGATTTCTAATGGATTGAGGACAAAACCCCAACCAGTTATGAGGTGAACCATGGTGTTTGTCTCCTGCATCACTGCAATAGTAAGGAAGACCCTGGAAGATGGTTTACAATGCTGTGACCTTTTGGCTCATATATGCCATAGAAACTATGGCTTAACATTTGGAAATTCCACTCTTTGGGCTATAATATCTCACCTTGGCAGGAAGCAGAGGATCATCTCAGAGGTGTTTCTGCCTCTAGACTCCAGCTCTCTTTCAGCAGTACAGGTGGCTGTGGACAGCCTTGTCCAGAATTTGTGACTTTTTTCTTTCAAATTCTGTTTACATCTAGTTTGAAAAAATGAGAAACCAGAAATCTCAAAAAGACTTACATGTAAATATTAACAGTAAACAGAAACTGGCCCCATGGGTTGTTTTTGAGACTAATTTGATTTCAGCAAAGCGCTCAACATCTTGTTCACATTAGTAGTTACATGTGGCAGCAGGACAGTAAACTTAATGGTTCTTTGATTTGGTGAGAGGAAAAGGGGATAAATGTAATGTAGACTTGCAGGCTTTTTCAAATGTTTCACCAATATATATTTTATGAGAAAAAAATGTGTGGAGGGAAAAGCAGTTAAGTATTGGTTTAAAATGGACTTAGAGCAGTTTTTTATAGATATTAATTGTGCTAAACAAATTATCCACATAGATGTGTTAGGACTGTATATAAGCATTGATATTATAAAATATATTTTGGGAATGTTAGAATTCAATTAATAGAAAGTGGGAGTCATACTGTTTGCAACAGAAAAAGGGGAAAGAAGAAGGAAGTACCTTGTATTTGGTATTTTACTTTGGGAAAGACAAAGTTGATGTAGCATCTGCCATGATGATATCTTAAGCTAATCACCAGTAAAATAATTATTCTCAAAGTCTAAGGAAGATTTACCAGAAAAACAATTTTGCAAAAGACTTGGTGAGAGCACTGTGAAATGGAGATGTCAGACATACTAGTAGTTGGGCGGCTCTGGCTGTGGGGCCGGGTGAGGGTAGCAAACGGTGCTGCTCTTCAGCAGCAAGCTTTGTAGCGGGAATGCCAGCTACCTGGAGAGGCAAGGTGTCTTACCCTCTCTGTGTGTTATCAGGTGGCATAAGTTGTCCCCTTAGCACATCACAGCGCTTGTTGGCACTGTTCTTGTTAAATCGGGTGAGCTGGGACCTTTGGGATTTTTAGTTTCCATCTGTACCCATTGTCAGCATGATAGCTTGCATTGCGTTGAGCAGCATCTCTTGGGTATTGAAGCAAGAAGCCGAGCCCCTTTCCCTGAAGAAAGCATCAGTGCTCAGAAGTGTGATGTTTTCTTTCTGTAAACAGTACCCTGTTGAAGCGATCCCATTTATGAAAGAGAGTGTGCCTCTGAACAAGCTAAAACAGTAGCTAAGGCAAAGGCAGACAAGGGATGAACATTAATATACTGTATGATATTTGGAATAATTGGTCTGTTGCTTCAGGGTGCTATTAAGACATGGTTTGTAGATACCGAGTTACTTATTGCATCAGCAAGTGGCCTTTGAAGTAGAGGAGATTGAACAGAAAATCTTGAAGGTTTGTGGGTGACCATAAGGGTTAACTGTTCTCTGCAGGGTTCTGTTATTCCTTTCTGAATTTAAGTTTTGCTTTGCACTCATAATCTATCAAGTGATTACCATTTATTTGATTGCTCTGTTTTGAAGCAGACAATTTCTATGTCATATTCCTACTTCAGCTTCTGTTGTTGCCCCGAGGGCTCTTCGCCAGATAAGTTCTCCTGATATGACGCAGCTGTTTGAAAAGTAAAAATTATTCCTTGGATCAACTTCTTCAATATGTAGAATAAATTGTTCCTGTAAACTGCAGCTTATCTCCCAGTGTTGAACTTGGCTTGCTTAACTGTTCCCATTTATGCAGAGCATTTAAAAACTGCAGATCTTATCACCAGCCAATAAGAAGAGCAGTGTTTTACTACCCATCCTCTCCCTCCCCACCCCCAGCACACTGTATCCTGTATTTTGTAAATCAGAGAGTGAGACCTAGAGTTCAGTCCTGTTCCCATTTGGATAGGTTTGAAATTTCAATTGCCTTTAAGGAAGTCAGACTAAGTTGCTTTAGAAGTGGTGATAAAAAGGCTTCTATGAAAAAGGCATTTTCCATCTGTTTTGCAGGCTTGGCCTTAAGCAAACTTTTCTGGGGAGTCTCAGAGAGCAAAGCAGCTATTACTGCCGCTGGACTGCAGAGGAGGCAGTGGCAGCAGAGTACGTCCGTGGGATGTGTTTACACCAGATAACAGAAATCACAGTAATTTGGCATCCTTTTTGTTGCTGGTGCATCTCTGCCAGCACTCCCCGAAGAGGTCTGGTGTGGTGGTAGCCTACAGAGCAGCCAGGGTAGCATTGACTGGGTCATATGCCTACAGGGAGGAGAGGGACACTGGGAAGGGGTGCTCCATGTGCTCCCAGGGACACATCTGGCTTGGGAAGCCGTCTGCCATCTGGGGGCTTGAGGAGAAGGCAGGGATGGCAGAGGGAGAGTCGTGGAGACCCCTGTATATGGGAGAGTACGTCAGCCAACCTTTGGAACCAAGTATTGCCTTTTCTTGGTTATCTAGATCTATGAAATGGTTATAAAAATGAATGGATTATTTTCATGTTTTGGTGTTTTTAGTAATAACGGCTAGAGAAATATCTGGTTTTAGAGTCCTCTTTTTGTGGAGCAGTGGAAAGTAACCCATGGTTTGATGTGAGTTAAAATAAAAGACTTTGAGAAACACGCCTGTATTACACATCGCTTTCTCTTCAGTTCTTCTGTTAAACATATTTTCTGCTCCAGGATGCTGAGAACCACTCTGTGAATATCTCCCATCTGATATGACTAATTTGCAGAGACTTTTTATTGTCCTTAAACCATTACAATCCAGATAAAAAGTCAGTATCTGGTTTACTGACCCTATTAGCTCTCCTCAGGCTCTTAAAACACCAGCCAGACTTCCAAAGGTCCTTCGAATAATTGAATTGCAAAATCGTATCAACTTGGCCAGGAGGAGGTGGAGAGCTTTGAGGTAGCCTTTAATGCATTTTCCTTTTTTCCTTGAGAAGTTCAGGTATGTGTGTTTTTTAGAAGAAAAGTTCCTGTCTTTGTATAATAAAGATTTTGATCGTAATTAATTTCTAATAGCTGTCAGTATCAAAAAAAATTGCTTGTGTGCAACAAGGACAGCAGAGACAGACAGAAAGGCCAGTTACTTTGTATGTGAACTAGCCTGCAAATACCAAAAAGTTAATGTGGAAAAGGTTAATTTTATGTTTGGCCACCATGAGCAAAGGCAGAAATCCCTAGCTCCTAATTAGTGCATCGTATTAGTGTATCTCTGTTTCAGATATCAAACACCAGTTCTCTTTTTAGATGTGTAAATAGTCATGCTCTCTTATGTTTTTAGATGTGTCATTACATCATTACAGTACTGTACTGATTTAATATAATTGAAAATATTTCCCTTTGCTTTTGGCTTTATTGTGAAAAGTTGTGGCTTTTACCAAAGAGTGCTGGGGACCTTGGGCTGTTTATATGGATCATTCTCGCTATAGTTTTTGTTTTGTCTTTGGCAAGTGGGTTAATTTTTAATCTTCATAATCAACAACCAAACATAACAGGAACAAGCAAGATTGTTTATTTATCTGTACTATCAATATTTTGAGTTGTTAGATGGTAACCAAGTATTATAGTAAATGTAAGGTGTTTTATGGATTAAGAATATTTCACAGCATGATGTTATAGAACTTTGCTCAAGACAGAAGAGTGGTTGTAGTTACTTTAGATATATGGAGTCACAGCTACAGGCATGGCTTTTCTTGCTGATTCCTTGTTAGGATTTTGCCTTTGACATTAATGATGAACTGAAGAAAGCTAAAATCTTTTTATTTTACCTGTAGAATGTAATTTAGGGGTTTTATTTCTTTCAGAAGTACTTTTGTTATTACTAGTGCACTGATTACAATGATTCATTATATGATGAATCATATTTTTGGTGTACCGAAAGCCTGTAACAACACATCTATCAGTATTGATACAGTGCTCAATATGATGGCATCAGTGCAATGTGGCTATAATCAGGTGGTCAGAGTAAGACTTCAGACGTCTCTGAGCATTTAGAAGTATAAGTATGGGAGGGAGAGAGCAATTTAAATATACTGTTATTTTGTCCTAGTTGTAGCATATTAGTGCATGTGTGTTTATATGGTACTTCCTTAACAAAAGATCAAGGTGTTGTGTGAACCACTGTCATAAGCTGGTTTTTGGGTAGAGGACAGTAGCCAGCTAACATAGCATATTAGCATTTTTGTGCTTGACTGCCACCGTTCTTGATCAATCCTAGTTAAAATTTTTTATTTTATTCATTTTTTACTGTGTCCCTCTGGTGAGGATAGCAGTAAGAAATAGGTAAGCCCATGTCTCTGCCAAAATAAAGAACATAAGCCCTTTAATAATTCTGAATATTTAGGGCATATGGGCTTCAGGTGGCTATTGTTTAGAAAGTAGGATAAGGAAAGGCAAACTCAGCAGTGCTTGGAACATCAGGGAAATGTGGTTCTGGAGAAGGCTGGGGCTGTGACTGTCAACTTCTGTAGCCAACGTTCACTGAAGTAATTGGAAATATCCTTCGTATTCCCTTCTCCCTGGGCTCATCTGGTGCTGAAGGTTCTACCCCCTTGCAGCCTGGTCCTGCCAGCTGCAGGATGCTGCTGCCCCTGCTCTGCCCTCTTACCTTCTCGGCAGGAGCAGAGCCCTGGTGAAGAAGCGCTGCCCAGTCGCACTCACGCTGTGTCAGGGCAGCTCCGGCACATAGGAGGGTGCTTTCCGTACGGTGAACCCGTGCCTCATTGCTTTGGGCATCGCTGCGCTGGAGTTAGAGGTTGCTGGTGAGGGAATTGACTGAAAGCTTTGTAGTTGTGGTCAGGGAAAATGAATCTGTCTGGTTTTTATTTTTTCTTTGCTTAAAATGAACTTAGTTATCTTTTTTGAATAAGGTCTATTTTATCAAAAACACCTGCTACCACTACCAGTTTCTCTGCTCTAAGAATATTCTCCAGGACCCTTAAAATATGCTTGGGTAAAGTACTGACCTAAGATGCAGTCTTTCCAAGAGGAAGAACCGCAGGCTTTTTATCTAAGCCAGGCAAATAATAAAGAATAGACTAAAGATTTCAAAACCAGAATAAAATGCATATTTCTAAGGATTTTTTGAGACAGTTTAAAAAAACCCTTCCAGCCGTAGATGATGGTGTGGTTGATAGAGAGGAGAAAAAACAGAGGTGTGGTATAGGGGTGTCCAGATGGGAATAACACTTAATTGGGAGTGTGAAGGTGACAGTAGCCGGAAGAGGACCTGTGCACCTTTCCCAAAGGGAGGTCTGGAAGACATCCCCTTGCCAGATAGTTGCTAGTAGGGAGGAATCCTACCAAGAGCTTAAACTGTGGATTCAGTCTCATAAGGAAACATGGGTCCTAGGGGGAGCCAGCTGCTGGCTGAGGAAACAGGACAGCAGGAGATCGGATGTTGTGTTGGTTTGGGACACTTGCGTAGCCTTGGACTCATCTTGGATCCTCTTTTGCTCATCTTTTGGAGCTTAAACCCGGCCTTTCCTTGCAGAGAGCTCTGACTGAGGAAGATGTGATTGTTTCTTAACACTGTTAAATGATTATCAAAAAAGCAGTTAAATTCATCAGCAAAACCAAGGAAAGGATTGAGCAAAAGTGAGGGTAGTAACTAAGTTTAATTTAAGCTTGGCTTTTAAATAAAAGGACAATTTTAAATACCAGACTGGCTAGATTAGGATATTGCAGGGATCAGGTGAAACCAGGGAGACATGAAGCTGAAAGGCTGCTTGGTGGTGGTAAAAGATCTGTCCCCAAGGTCCTCTGCTGCTTACATCTCAGCTAATTCATTATAATTCAGCTATTGGCATGTGTTTCGATTTACAAAGACTTGGAAATAAAGGATCCAAAACTTTTTGGTCTCAAATGCAGACTGGGCTGACACAAATATATCCATCCAGAAGTTGAGAGACAGTGTTTGGAGGCTGGAATGTGAGATTAAAGGAAAGAAGAATTCTTCACGGGTGATGTAGTAGATGATCCTACAACTGATTTAGATTTCATTACACCTAATAACAGTATAAACAACATTAGGGTTTATAACTTCAGTCTGCAGAAAATCACCTTAGCAATGGTGGAATAAATGGTTTGTGAACAATCGATGTGTAGCAGAGAAGTTATTCTCCCCTCTGAGTGCAAATACTGTTGAACAGCTGTGTGCAGGTTCAACTTTCCAGCAGAGAAAGCTGGAAAAGACTGGGGCAGTCTTATGGCATTGACTCACATGTGATGCTGACTAAATGCAGATGGCTTAAGTGGTCCCTGTCTTCAGTTTTGTGCTTTGCCTCTCCCTCGAAGGCTGCTGTTGCTGCAGCAGTGCTGGCTGAGTGATATATGAAATACGTGTGTTTACATTTATGAGCTGACCTATAAAAATGTGTTTGGGAGCAGAGTCACATAAGCCAGCACTTGTAGCTGCTAAAATTCTTGTGGCTGGGAAGTACGAGCAGAGCATTCCTTGTTTGCTGGATGCAACTGAGGAGCGGTAAGTAGTAAAATAACTGTGATTTGAAATGGGCAGAGAAAAAGTCCAAAGTTTTATTTATTTGGCCTTTCCATATTGAAAACCTGGTAAATTGGATCGGGTAGAAAAAAAGCATTCCAGTAATTGCAAGAATTTGTTTTAGCATGGCTAGAAATGGCAGGGATTCTCATGACTGGTCTTGTCCTCTACCTACCTGTGAAAACTGTCATCTTAGGCATGGATGCCAATGCTGACAATTTTGGGGCATTATTGACAAAATTATTTGGAGCAAAGGTTAATTTTTCAGAGCAGCAGTCTGAGTCATTGTGAAGGGGAAAAAAAAAAATCAATACAGAAGAGGTCGGAGAAGTTAAAATTATAGACTATTTGGAGGAACTTTGAGATTAGCTCCGGGTCTAGATTCTGACATCTTGACACCAACTTGGCAAATGCTTGCAACAACTGCTGTAGTGTGATTTTGCAATTCTGCAGAGATCTGGATGGGGGCGCCTTAGTCCTGTTGCCACACACACAGAAGAACCTTGTTGGAAGGCTGATTGCAAACACAGCTTCTCCAGCGTATCAGGAACCTGTGGTCATTCTGTTGCAGAAGTGCGGATATTAGTGGTTCATCCACAGCTGAATAAAGGACTAGGGACAGTAGGTGTAGTCTTGCAGGAGTGAGCTACAGAGCAGCTGAATCCTTCTCAGAGAGTGGATATTCATACTGGGATATTAGGTAATTGGAAAATCATTTGGCAGGGTTGGTCTCCAGAAAATGTAGCATCTCCATGTCATCCCCGAGGAAGGGTCTTCTGAGCCCAGAGGAATTTGGCATTCTGAGTGAAATATTCCTCTGCAGGTGAGAGGACCTGATGAGTGACGGATTAGGGTATTAGCTGGTTATAGCAGATATCCAAGATGTTTCTAGTACGCAGTGATGACCATATGGCTGCTGTGCTCTTTGCAAAGCCTTGGCTGAAGGAAAGGAAAGTTTCTATGGATATAATCAGAATGAAGCAGGAACCATCATCAGTGTTTCAGTTCCAGCCACTGGTGTGTTGCAGAAGACAGTCACGAGAGCTAAACTGTTGTGCAGCATGGGAGAGTGTTCATCTGCATCTGTGTGGGTCCTTGCATCAGCAGAAGGCAGCTGTGAACTGTTTCATGGACAAGTTCGAGGTTTGTTCACTAAAATATCAAGCAGCTTTGACTGTAGGATAGTTTCCAGTTAATGATCCTTCCACCCAATGGGTCAAATAGGATTCTAAAAGGGGGACTGCAACCAGCATGTTCTATTCTTCTTGGTGACTTACCAATCAACAGTTGATGGAAAGCCTCAGGTAGCTGAACACTTCTCATATTGGGCTTTAAATAAAGACTCAGCCTGATCGGTTAAATAGAGCTCTTGGGAAGGCACAGAGGAAATTCTAGAAACCCCACAATGCAGAGTAGAGGGGGGGAAAGTGTCCTTTTGTCAGAACAAATTTAACTTGATCTTTAGTAAATGAGAAGATGGTTTTGGATGATCAGTTGTATGTTTGAAAGCAGATGTTTACAAGATGCTGTCTGCTTTGATTCCACTGTCCTACAAGGATGGAAAGCAATTTTGGTACATTTGCTCTTCAGAAATTGTACACTGTCAGGAAGAGAGTTGCTTTTGGGGAAAAAAAAAATGTGATAGTATATACATTTTTGCAGAGAAAGAAAATCCTGCATTGTCTAAAAAAAACTATGACTCCTTGAGCAATGGGTCACTGAAGCCTCGTTTCTGGCAGCATCCATTGTTCTCCAAATCCTCTCCTCCCTCCCCTGGCAAGCTGGCTGCCCTCCCTTCCCTTATTACTACTTCCCCATGCCCTCTCCTCTGACTTGGGGCTGGTTTCCAGCTAGACTGAGCTAAGGCAACACCATGTCCCTCTCTTCCCACTGTGCCGTTCTACTGGCTCAGGCTCCCATCATACCTGCAACAAAATCTTCTATTTTTGTTTCCGCCCCTGTACTGGTTTTCTGACAATTTGCTAATTATTTTAAATAATTGGTTTATAATCTGACCAGAAAAAAATTAGGATCAGTCTGTAGGAGAGAGTACAGGATGGTTAATAGCATTAAACAGAAGCAACAAAGAAAAAATTGCATCCCTTAGCTAGAGTTCCTAGTTCTTCCTCACCCTACAGAGAACAGTGTATGTTATTAATGTTACTAGTAGTCTTACCTGGTTTTGGATCTCTATGTCTTCATCCAAGAAAAAGAACCCTTAAGTACAGACTTAGTTCTAAGGATATGAATAGCTGAAATTCTGGAAAAAAAAGGAAC
Source organism: Strix uralensis (assembly GCF_047716275.1). Lineage (NCBI taxonomy): Eukaryota > Metazoa > Chordata > Aves > Strigiformes > Strigidae > Strix > Strix uralensis. Next base: position 143,012,532 of record NC_133972.1, on the reverse strand, counting down.
AGAGTCAAGCTTATGGAGGGTCACAATACTCCTGAGAATCTTATATGAAGATGTATTCTCTTTTCCCACTGCTTTTCCTATTTACACTAGGCTGGTTTGCTTAAAGTAGCCACTTGATATGCTCAGGTTGCCAGAAGACAAAAGCTTTGAGAACTGCTTGGTGGCTTGCTTTCGATACTGTGCTGTGCTGGCTTAGGGATTGGGCTGGTATTAAAAAAAAAGTAAAAACCACTAAAAAAAGCCTTAAATTTGCTGATGTGTTTCCTGCCTCCCATTCACTGTGTTTCAGAAAATCTTCAGAAGAACTGGACATGGATAAAGTAACAGCAGCCATGGTACTCACCAGTTTATCCACCAGCCCTTTGGTCCGCAGCCCTCCTGTCCGACCCAACGGTAAGGCTTCAGAGCAGCGCCTGGGCAGGGGCTGCGCGGAGGGGTGCCAGGGCCATGTATGTGGGGGCTTGTTTCCAGGACTTGTGGCCATGGTGGAGGACAAGGGGTGAGTGGCTGTCTTCTGGCAGTGACCCATGCATGCTGGAGATTATACTGAGCTTTGCTCTGACCTAGTCAAGGTCTTCAGTGCAGCATCGGCAGAAATGAAAAGAAACCTTTTCCATAACTGTAGAGCAGCTCCAGTTTGTGAAACAGATGTGTCATTTCATAAATGGGAGATGAGCACTGCAGAAGGTCTCCTGACCTCACTGAAACACTAATTTTCCAAACAGCTTATTTGGATTTGCACATATGCACTAAACATGACAGGAGTTGTTCTTGTCCCCACCCCATGGAAATAAGATCAGATTTTACTCTACACTATGATGAGGTAAAGCACTTTGAGATCACAGCCCTTGGCTGAGAGGCCGTGCACTAAAGGTCTGCTTGGCGACAGGTCTGTTTCTGCTGATGCAGGATTAGACCCTCAATTCCTCTGCCCTTTGTAACTCTGATGGTCTACTATCAAATCCATAATCCCTTAAAAGAGTACTCCATTCATAGTATAGCAGAGAACACACAAATAAAAATAAATCTAAAAAGTTAGTGGTAATCATGAAATTGGTAATGAAATATAATCTATGCAGGCTTGACTGGAGTTACAAGAAATTTTTTAAAGTCTTACATTTTAAGGAATAATTTAAATTAGGACACCCTTGTTAGGATTTCTCAGCACTGTTTTTATGTCTCTGTCTTTTCTTACTCACTTGTAGCTGTTAAATAGACACTCGATGCCCTGCTACTGTAAACAATTGGAGGACTTTGAGGAATACTTACAGATGCAAATTAATAGGGAAGTAGTCCTTGCATTTCTTCATGGAAGCATGGGCGATCCACTAAATCATGTTCTTAAAAGGAATTCATACCAAATGTCCCAGCTTTAAAGATTTTTGAACAAACAGTGTGGTTTTTTCCATTTTTTTCCTGAAAATGTAGGTTTTATCCATTTTGCTGGAATTCTAACCATGAACACCCATGGCTCCTGTTCGTGTGCTTTTCAGTGTTGAAAACCAGAAGTGTTTATGGAGTACCACTGCTCTGAGGAGCCCTGGGAAACCTCCGGCAGTGACATCCCCAGTGACTGTCCTGCCTCAAGGCTGGAGGCTGCCAGCCCCCAGGGAAGGCCAATGAAAGGTTAAAAACATACCAGCTCTTCAGCTGCTCAGCTCAGAGCCGAACCCACAGATAAAGATGGATTTGTGCTGATGTGCCAGGCAGGGATTTGGAGTGGCTGAGGCACGCACGTGTCCCACGTTGCATCCCCGATCACAGGGAGCTGCTCTGGTGTGGGGCAAGGCAGTATCTGCCACCTCAGACAGTTTGAGCAGATGACACTTGTCAGGAGGGGCAGTGCACATTAGCAAGCAGCTGTCGACTGGAAAGATCTTCCAAACAAGCCCTTTTGAATTGCTAATAGGTAAATGGTAGCTGTTAGCTGCCTTTGATATTTCTTCATGCAGTCTGAGTGCTCTTTGATATTTCTTCACATAGCTTGTCTGCTTGTTTCCCAAAATCTGGGAAGACTAGCCTGAAAAAGTAATTCACTGAAAAAGTAATTTACGTGTTTTCAGTAGTCACAGAAAAGATTTTGAAGCTGTTGTTGGGCATCTTCTTCCTGAATACCTTACTTTTGCCTGAGTGAAGACTTACTAAAGACTTAGATAAAAGATTTGATAATTTAAAGCTCATTTGGTGTTGCAAGGCTAGGCTCTGATCTTAGTAATATCAGCTACAAATGTACTAATGATTAATTCTTTCTACATCCTTTTCCAAAAAAGGGCAGTAAGTAGCAGTGTAATTAAAGGTCCATTTGTTTAAACAAATGGAATTTTGCCTGGAAGTAAAAAAAGTATTAATACTAAAGTCTGATCTGTGCTGGAATTACTGGGCATGAGCACCCATGTAAACGGGATCAGAGTTTGGCCCTTGTTTCCCTGCAGCTGAGTAATATTTGGTCTGGTTCTCTTTCACGCTACTCCAGCAATGTGAAAAGAGCCCCAAAATAAGAGTAAGTTGCATTTATTTATATTTTAAACTTCTTTACATTGACAGATTTGTTAGTATTAATGAGAACCAGTGTTTGTTTTTTTTCCTGTTGTCAACCTCATCCAGTCTTTTCCATACTATTTTAAAAATGTTCTTGATTTACATCTCTTTCTCAGCAAGGTGAGGAGAAGCTGTAAACCTTGAGAATACGAAGTACCATCATAAATGTGTCAGAAAGTAGTAGTTGAAAGAGTGCTGTTTCCTTTGTTTTTCTGAAGAAATGGAAATTTGAAGCTATGCTAAGGTCACAAGTTGATACCAGATGTACGTCTTGGCTTTGGCACAAGACTCAAGTACAAATACTTAAAAGAAACAAAACCCACCTCCATTACAGTCACATGAAGGCTGTAATCATGAACCAAAACATGACATTTTCATATGTTAACTTATTAGCTACCAGAAATGTGTATGTCCTTTCCCAAAGAGGAATTGGAGTGGGGAGGGAGGGTTGATCCCATTTATGCTCTGTGGCCCTGATCAGCAAGTGTGGGGACTTGGCTGCTGCCTATGCAAGGGGATATTTTTACGCATGTGCTTACATGATGGAGCACTGCATTCTGTTTTGTGAGCAGCTGATGTTAATGATTAAGGGTTTAGTCCAAAACCATCTGAATCAGGAAGAAAAAAAAATTTCATTGGTTTGAGGTTAAGCTTTTGGTAGCAGGTGGTAGACATTATTTTCTTGCTGATGTCATTAGTTAAATTTATCTGTAAGAAATTGAGAAGGAATGAAGGAGTGACTTCTGCAGAACTCTGAAAGGCAGGTGCTGACTTGAAAAGACTCCTGTCTCACACTTAAATAACGTTTCATGAACAGATAAGATGTTATTTGCTTGCCAACTCCAAAGTCGGTTATTACACAAGCACCTACGGTGTCATTGGGAAAAGCTGCCAATGCCTGAGTTAGGGAGAAACTGCACCTATACTGTCCCTGTACGTGTGCCCGAGCCCTGTGAGAACCTGAAGGTTTGGGCAGAGCCGCCCGTGGTTGCACCGCTGGACACACCCGGGCCACACCTTTGTTGAGCTGATGACCTACATACTCCTCTCCTGCCAGAAGCCCTTTAGGGCTTGGGAAGGGTGACATGCCAATGTCTAACGCCCGAGGACCTCAGCACATGAAACGTGGCTCCAGCCGTGCCTCAGACTGCGAAAGCAGTGCTGTTACTCCCACCCACCGTGTTGTAGAGTAACCTGTTAGTTTGAGTGTCTGCTTACCACCTAATGTCAGGGGAGCTGTAGCAGTGAGACAGGGCTTCCTCCAGCGAGTAGGTGTGGTGGTGATCCAGCGTCTGTGCATCCCACTTCTGAAAAGAGATGCCTAACGATACACCTGTATGAAGGAAAAGGGATATCCTTCCAAGGATACGTATACCTCATTTAGAGATTCAGATTAGGCAGAGGCGTGTGCCCTGGGGGATTATGGAAAGAGAGAGTGTAATTATGGTTTTCTTTGGTGTTTTAGTACTGGAATGACGATCATGTTTTTGCAGATCTACTTAGTGTCCTGGGGCTCAGAGAGTATGTCCCCCTTCCCAGGGGATCTCCAGTTGGCCGTACAGTGTCTTGGAGCTTGCTCTGATGCCCCACCACAGTCATGTGTTCATGTTGAAGGTTGAGGATGTATTTGAATGTTTTCCCTTAATCATGCATGCAATATCTGACTGCTTATTGCAGTTTATGCCCCAGAAGAGGTTATTTTTCCAAACCTAGCATTTCTTTTTAGAAAAATACTTTGTTTTCTTAAAAAAACCTGAAAAATCAAGTGTGGAATATATAATTTGTGTGCCATGGGATAGATGTGGTTGTCCTCTCTACATACAATGCTTTTGCTTTCCTTTATTGAATGCACAGTTAATTACCAACATGGCATCTAAGCCTTAGATAAAAGAGCTCCTTAGCTGTAACACATGATACTGTTGTAATGATGGCTGTTGTTGTTCTTGACAGAATCCCTAAATGGATCTTGGAAAGAAGGAGGATTTGTGCCTTCTAGTACCAGCAGCAGTGGATACTGGAGCTGGAATGCTCCCAGTGACCAGTCCAACCCATCCACCCCATCTCCACCTCTGTCAGCTGATAGCTTCAAAGCCTTTCGAACACCTTCCCAGCCAGATGATGGTATTGACGAAGCTGAAACAAGCAACCTTCTCTTTGATGAACCCATTCCTAGGAAGAGAAAGGTTAGCCTCATGTTAAATTCCATCCCCATGGGCAGTTAGGATGTTGGTAGACTTATTTTGCTGTGAGAAGGGAACAAGTCACCCAAACAGCTCTGTATGTGTATCCCCTCCTTGGCATCCAGCTAACATAGGTACTTAGCCTAGTCACTGTATCTCATTCAACCTAGTCACCTACTGCACACACATGCTGCCATCAGCACCACATATTTTCTGGCAGATGGTGAGGTTCTACAGAGCCTCCTGCTCAGAAAACACTGAAGTGATTTCCAGAAGGTGTTGCCTCTGGCCATTGAAGGGATTTCTGTCCTACTTTGGCAAATCCTTTGTATGCAGGATGCAACAGGCAGCCTTTACATGTCATCACAGAAACTGGATATGGCCTTAATAGTTTTTGTTCCCTGAAAATGCTGTTTGTCTGACAGCATGTCAGATACCTTAATACTGTGAAGCTTTCTCTGCGCAAACATATGGAGTGAAAAAAAAAGAGAGAGAGATCAAACCTGATGGCTTTTGATACAGTATTAGCAGTGGCCAAATTTATCCTTGGTAGGAGTGCAAAAGCAGTCTAAATAAAACACAGTGTAAAAAAAAGAAAAAAAGTCCAAAACTAACCCCAAACAAGCAATGTTATGCTAGCAGGCAAGCTCTTCTCAAAGAAAAAGAAAACAAAGAGATGGCACTAGTCCAAGTTTTCTTCCCTCCCAATGAAACAGGACAGATTTTACATAGCAAGATGAAAAAGGGCTTTTTGTAAGGAGTAAAACCAGAGAATTTATTCTCCTTAGTGACTTTGTTTCTGGCTCAGTCTGAGATAGTTAATTACTTCATCACCAGCAGGAAGAAGTTTTAATGACTGTTTAAACCTGTTCAGATTTACCCTTTTGCTCCAGAAGTTGCTTATTTGCTCACCCACACTGTTCTGCCCTTGTTTGTGGGAGAGGGATGTAAAATGTTTGTGCTTCCTGCTAAAAAGGAAAAAAAAAATTTTGGAGGACACCTTTGTTATAATAAATTAGAAGTTAGAGCTGACTGTAAACTAAAGACAGAGATGATTTTGGGGGGGGGTGGGACAGGAGGAGTGGGAATGCAGAGGTGTGCTGGTTTGCCTTTTACTTCTCAGTTAAAGCTCAGCTTATTAGCATCGCTCTTATTGCTCAGCTGTGATGAGACAGATGGATTTGCAGCTGCCATCTTTGTTTTACAAGTTGTCTTTGAATATTTCTATTTATGTACCCACCACCAATGTATTACGCTATCTGTTCTGGTTTGCAGGGATTTTGCTCTGTATGGGAAATATTTAATTTAAATAAATAACATTACCTGCCAAAATTTGTTTTATAAATGAACTGTGTTTCCTGCAGGTTTTTTTATTCTGGCCCCAGCATGGTACTTAGAATCTAAGTACAGCTTCGCACCTTTAGAAGCTGAAATAAAAATGTTCAGGTTATTTCTTCTTCAGGGCTGCAAAAATCAGAAGGAATAAACTTGGAAATAGAGTGATCGATAACCTCACTTTTACTCATTAAAGTTTCTTCCATTTCATATTTGGAAAATGTCATGTTTAGCAACCACTTCGCCTTAAAGTTGTTTTCTTAAAAGTTTCCACTAATGTAGTTATTCCTCCCCAAACCATTTATGTTCCATTATTTTCTTAAATAAAACATTAAGCCTGATTAGGCAATTTTTTGACTAGTCAGAAATGGAAGCATTGTTTATGTTCTGTATTTCTACTGAGTGAGATTTCATATGGTTTGCATGGTTTTTTGCAGACTCCTAGTACTGACAATAAAGCCAAAACCACAGTGGGGCTAGGAGGCTGGTTTGACCATCAAACTGGAGATTGATGTTAAACCATTCTGTGTTCCTGATGTCATATCAGAACTCCTAAGATGTAAATGATAAGCATGGTCTTCATCTTGTCCCCATGGTTGGTTGTGGTTTTTTGAGCTGATGATAGTATTTAGTATTATAGTGTAGAAGTAAGAAATGTATCTATCAGAATTGCCAGATAGATTATATTCTATTTTAGGAAAAAAGAGTTCTGTATCTATTTGAATGGTAGTTGTATTATCAGATAAAAAAAATATAGGGGGAATTTGTGTGTGACTTATTCCAAAGTAGAAGGTTTTCATATAAACAGTATGACCAGGTACCTCAAATCTTAAAGCCCTTAGCATCCATACTTTCAAACAGGAGATGTTAGACTGCCAACTATGAGGACATGCTACTAAAATCAACTTGTATTTTAAAAAGCCCATCAACTGAGATTTTTTAAAAATATATTCTAATCATCATCTTTCTAGCAAATGCTGAAACTTGCCATCTACTGGCATGCAGTTCCAAAGGGTCCAAATGGAAAAAAACACCAACTCAAATTTCATTCAAGACACAGTGAAGCATGTACTTAACTTATGGACGTGCTTGTTCCATTTTTTTTTTCAACAAGCCTTATATGAATATATTCATTTAATCTTACATGTAACTAAAATTATAAGATAATAATACACTATTTTGAAGATCTTCCTCATGTTTTCTTTAATAATGTGTTCTGTAATAATAGAGATTTATTTTTGAGAAGTACAAATTATTTAGATTTTTTTTTAATTTAAAATTTATAAAGTAGGTTTCATTTTGGAGTAAAATTAGCTTTTAAAAAAATCTATACAGTTCTGCAACATCTGTGTTGTTTGTTACCACATACTGTGCTTTAAATTAAGACTAGTTTTCTCCAGAGTCCTCAAAATACTGAAGATTGGGATGGTTATAGCTTTGTTGGCTATGCTCTAAAACAATTATTTTAGGCCAATGAAGTTATATTAAAGAATATAACAAGAATATTAAAATGAGATTATACACATACTCTTTTGAAAATGTTGAACACAGCCAGATGGCTTCTCATTCTCTTGTCCAAGTAAGGGTCACAACAGCTTCTGAATGAAATAAAAGCATGTTTTGCCAGCTCATGGGTGAATATTGTCATAGCAGAAGCTACAGTTTTCTGGCACAGTATTTTTTATGTGTTGCAAAATTCACGAGCAGGAAGACCTTAATTTAAGAAGATGCCTTGCATTAAGTGAGAAGTCCTTATCAGTTGTTCTTTGAAAGGCTCCAAAGAAGTGTAGGAAGTTTTTATGTCTAACTTCTTTAGTGGGGAGACAGAAACTGGAACTTGCATATGAAAAAGCCATGCAAAAAAGTGAAGAGAGGTAGAGTTTTGTCACAAGCTGCTCCTGAAGCTTTTCACTGGGATTCTGTTGAGTTCAGTAGGATGACACTGTTGACAGAGACTATTACATCATTACAGGTTTGGAGGTGGAAGCTTTGAACCTTCACAGTGTTTTGTAACTGTGTATCTGTTTTGTGTGGTTTGGTTTTCTTTCTATCTTCCACACAACTAATGTTGCTTTACTCATTATTTTCAGAACTCCATGAAGGTGATGTTCAAATGCCTGTGGAAAAACTGTGGGAAGGTACTGAGCACAGCTGCAGGGATTCAGAAACACATACGGACCATTCACCTTGGGTAAGAAAGCAGTCTTTTCAAAAGTCTAAAGGGTTTGGTATAGAAGGGGAGCAGTCACACTTGGCTGGGGAGATGAACTGGATTGTCCTTGGCTTTTCTGTCTTAGATCCCTAGGTTTCTGAGGAAATTGTGGAGTAGTACGTCAAGGTAAATGAGAACATACTCAAACAGTGAGGCACTTTCTTCCCTGAACTTTTGTGAACTTTGCTAGAAGGTCAAATACAGCTCTAGGTCACACTGCACTTCCCTAACAGCCACGCAGCTCAGTGGCGCTTACTTCATATGTGCTGTCTGCACCTCATGTCCAGGCTGATGCTGTGCAAAAGACAGCAGGTTTCAGGGTCTTGCATGAATACTTTCCAGCCTTGTTTCCCATCAGATCGGGTGCTTGTGCCAGTTCTAAATCAAATTAACGCAAAAAACCCCACAGAAACAAAACCCCAAACCCAAAAACCCCGAGAAACCTATGAAAAAGAAACTGAGCTGCAATTCCATGTCTATGTTACTTGGACTAGAAGCAAAAGTGAATGGATCTTGTATGACACAAGCTAGTTTTGGAGCTTTAGTTTGCAGCTGAAATCTCCTGTGCAAGTTGCCGAGTGATCTAGCTGTCTCATACACAGTTACAGTGGGGACTCATGGTCTTCACCTGTTAGGTATGTGGAAACATAAAAAAATGTTACCCTGTGCTTAAAAATTAAAGTGACCATGAGGAAGTAGTCTGGTGTGGATCTCAGGATAGTCTTGCAAAGGTCATAGTAATTGCTGTTGGTTTAAGCTCTGAAGAGTGAGGCTATCAGAAACAGAAAATCTCTCTCAAAATGCAGTTACGAATGTTGCTTTGCCCTCTATGTTATGGGGACATCCTTTTCGTGTCACAGGAGAGGGAGAAGTAAATGGCAGAACTTTGTTGGAATTTGGAGTTTGTAACTTTGACGGAGAGAGGAGTTTTGGTGAATGACTGGCTGCAGTCTGATGGATGGTACTGCTGGTAGAGCCTTTCAAACCTGCTGAACCTGTGCTCTCTCAACGAGTTCTATTAAGTAAGGTGGTGAAAGGACCACAGGTAGAGGCAAGCAGGCTGAAGAACTGGCTAGGGCCTGGTTTTGGGTTTTGAGCACTTGCACTCAAACACACAGCAGATAGTGCCATGGATGCAGGGGCAGTTAAACCTTTCACATGTTCTCCTTCAGTAAGTCTGCTTCTGGAGAGTAAGACCAGAAAGTCCTGCATTGGCAAGCCAGCACATGTATGTCCTTTCTCTACATGTGTCTAAGTGAGTTGTACAGTGAGACTGTTTTTTAGCAGGTTCTTCTGTTACACCAAGTAAAGTTACAGTGAATCACAGCCATAACCATATTTGGTTTAATTAAGTAACCTACAATAAGATCTACATATTTTTTGCCATAACATCCGTGAAGTATATCTTGCCTGTGTTTGTTATATTTACCCACCCTTCTGTGGCTGCTCCATCATTTCTGAAAGTCAAAGTGCGTTAAGATTCCTGTTAACTGCAATAGTTAGGAATGAGAAACTGATATTTAAGCTGAAGCATAGAAGTTAAACATCTACTCCAAGGTCAAAGAATTAATCAAGAATAACACAGAGAGAAAAATAACCTAATTCCTACTTCTTTTCCCTTCAGACAAGATTATTTTCTTTTCCTCTCCCCCATCCCTGCAGCCAGAATGCTGATAAAGTAGGTAGGGTTGTAACTAGGAATACTAATTTATTGACAGTATGAATATATTTTCTCATGCATCTAGAACTTAAAATTTACCTTGGGGTTCTTGCTTTCATTTAATCGTCCTTTATTCTTTGTCTCGATACAGACGTGTAGGAGAGTCTGACTACAGTGATGGAGAGGAGGATTTTTACTATACAGAAATCAGGCTCAACACGGACTCAGTAGCTGATGGCTTAAGCAGTCTTTCCCCAGTCTCTCCATCTTTAGCATCTCCTCCTTCCTTTCCCACCCAAGACGCAATCCGTCCTGAAACTTCCTGTGCCAAAACTGAGACTAAATTGATGACACCTCTGAGCCGCTCAGCTCCTACCAACCTCTACCTCGTACACACAGACCATGCTTACCAGGTAATGCTAGTGAGAGTGAACTCCATTGATTACACTAATGTCATTAATGTATAAAGAAATGTCAGATGACAATGTTTGGATTTTAAAAAGCCAAGTGTAGTTTTAATGAGTTGATAAGTTTTCAGGACAACCCAGGGAGTTCATCTCATTTAAATTTAGATGTCTGCTTCTGAGCTAGCTGTTTGTTTGTTTGTGCTCCCACCACAGCTGGTGGATTTTGGGGTGCTATTATCCAGCCACACACAGTAGTTTGAGAACAGTTGTTCTGTGTATCTCTACATCAGTTAATTCTCCACTGAGCATGAGGAGAGCTCAAGGTGACATGCTCAGATGTGGTCTCCTGCATTGTAAAAATTCTTCTTCAGGCAGCCAGATCCCTCCCAGAGTCTTCCTTTCAGCTCTGATTGTAGTGGATGTGTCTGTAGGCAAGTACTCAAGGGATGCCAGAAACAATTCATTTCCTTTATTTGTACAGTGTGAGATGTCAGTTTGCATACGTGAAGTAGAGCAGGAACAATGAAAAGGCATATATGGTATCCTCCTACTCTTAGAGGTAATGCTTTGCAAATGGCAAAAATCCAATCAGATCCAAAACCTGCTGTTTCAAAAACTTCCAACTAAGTTCAGACAGAAAGCATTAATTTTGAAAGTGCACTAAAATTTGACATGTTTTGGTCTGGATACCATATGAGAAAAGAAGACTAGAGGCTTTGAAGTAGTGTAGTTCATGACCTGCGTATGCACCGGATAATTAAACTCTGTTAAATTTATCAGATGTAATAACTTTCATATACAGCATTGTGCGGATGAAACATTTTTGTTGTGTGTCTGGAGCAGACCCACTAAAAGGGCAGAGGGAACCACACAGAGTTCACAAGCTTGTTTTAGACTCTCGTGCACGTTGGAAAGCATGGACGGAAGCTTGGCATCTCAGGTGGGAGCTGCATCCGGTAGCACACCAACCTGGGGACTGATTGAGCCAGCTAGGAGAAAGACTTTCTTCTCAGTCTAGCTTAAGCCCTGCCCTCAGAGAGTGAGGCACCAAGTCTAGGCTGCTGAGAAGAGTCTCACTTCATTTGACATTTGCAGTCGTGACAGTCTTCCCTGCAATCTGGAGTTTTGCTTGATGCTTTTTTATAAGTAGCCTTTGAGTAAAGCACTTGCCTAAGGAAATCCTAGTTCAAATGTTTAAGCCGCTTGAATTGGATTTGAGTTGATGTATTCCACAACATGAGACTACAAGTGTCTGAGCCGTCTCTCCTTTCCAAGTTGCGCTGGTTTCAATACTTCATTTCATCAGCGAGGAGTGACACAGCCCGCGCTGTGCAAGGCTTTCTAGGTGGAAGCAGGAGGCAGGGTCCCTGCTTGAGCATTCAGGTTGTCCTTGCGAAGGAGGTAGCTTCTGCAGAGCAGGTCAGTGGCATCCTGTACTAGGGTCCCTCTAGCCCAGAAAAAGCAGCACTCTCCAGAAGGCAAGGTGGAGATTCAACTCTCACCAGCAAGAGGAGGAATTGAGCCCAGCTTTCACTTACAGCATTTAAGCGTTCTTGTGACTAATCTGTTGTGTAAAAGGGAATAGCAGAGAAGGTGAAGACAGCATCTTGAATACCACCATATTTCCTGTAGTTTGGTTGCTGTAATGAGCCACGTACAGAATCTCAAAACTTTTTTTACTTCGGATATTATCTGCATCAAAACTGAAACAAAGTATTGAATGGGAATGTAGTGATGAAGACAATTTCTTATATGAATGAGAGCATGAAAGTGCAAATTACTTCTTTGGGAGTGAAGAGGCAAAATTCTCAGCTCAAGGAACTCAGATAAGGGAGGCTGAATAATGTCCATCCCAGGATTCCTGTTAAAAAAGGGAAAAAAATATAGAACCCAAAGCCGGATCGTAAGAATTCTAAACAGGTCTGTTAATTGCCATTTCCTGTATGACTGGAAAATGGCAAATAGAATACGTGTAAGTAAGAAAGGTGTAAAGAGGAAGCGAGCAGGCAAGTCCTGACTCTCTTCTCTGACCCAGTCCTATGGATGAGGAAAGATTTAGAAGAATAATTGAAGAAATTGTGGAAAGTACAGCAAATGAGGTGAACTGCAATGGAGGAACTCCAAAGAATGACTATGCTAGAACAGTCTAACATCTTCCTTGGACAAGGTAGCTTTGTAAACAGTGAAGAAGCAGTACAGAAGAACAAATCCCTTTGGATTCGAGGAGAGCATTTGATCTTGAAACATACAGGCAGTTATTAGGCTCGAGATTAAATTTAGTGTAGGAGAGCTGGGGAGTCAGGGAGAGCAGCAGTGAGTTATTTTGAAAGGGCTATTGAATGTTATTAGCGGAATTGAATGAAAAGCTGTTCTGGGGCCTGATCTCATTTTCATTAAATCATTTTGGTACTACACAAATACTCTAATAAACTTTGCTGATAACAAACTCAGGAGATGTCAGCTGTACAGGGATTTATGTATCATGCTTACATGACTGGGTGATCTTAAGAATAACAGGTTTTGGGTGCAATTTAATGGCAGAACATGCAAAGTCCTGCACCTTAGGAACTAATGAGATTTTTCTGCTATAAACTGGGGTAGTTAGAAAATTATGTGAGGTGGAAACCTATGTTCATTAATCAAGCACAGTATGACCGTGAGCCAACAACAATAGAGATGTGAAGGGGAAAAAAAATGAAGTCATCAGCTTTCTTGGGTAAGAAATATCTAGGAGAGATGGGGATTTTTAATGCTGTTGTACAAGACCCCCGGATAACTTCAACAGAGATCCTGAGTAGAGTTCTGGTCAACCAAGTTCCAAGTGTGATGGGCTCCAATTTGAAGAGGTAGAAAGAAGGCAATCAGAGTGCAGAGGGAGGGCAGGGAGGATACTGAGGGCCTCTCCAGGCCAGAGACTGACAGCTCGGGCAAAGCAGGGGTGAGGAGAGGATGGGATTGCTGCCTGGGAAGAAAGTGAGAGAACAAACGTGAGAGGGGAAGAGGACAAGCATGTGCTATTTCAGATATAAGGGCAGTGTTGGCACAAATAAGTAATTATATATTATCCTTTAATACATTTTGATTGGGAATTAGATAGAGGTCTCTAAAGCAAAGTGAGATTGGGGTATAGAAACTCTTCAGTTCATTGTAATGTTATGGTTGCTTACGTTATGGAAGAGATGGTCTAAAATGTTAGCGTGAAAAAGGTGACTGTGCTTGATGAGCAAAGGTGCATGTCTGGGAAACAAATGAACAAGGTGATTGTCTGTCTGAATCTGATCATGTCTGAGGTAGATATTTAGGCACTGAGAAAAAATAATTGAGCACCGTGGTATTTTAGGCAATTGCAAATTACAGCAATTTTAAGGTTCTCACACTTCATGTTTCATTATGAAACTAGTGCCTGTACCTGTTAAATTTAGCTACAGAGAAACTACAGGCGGGCTCTTTCAGCATCTAGGATTTCCCTTGTGGGTCTTATTTGAATATCTGAGGAAGTTGCCATGCTAAGCCTGGCTTTGAGCTGATATCCTGGTGGGACGCTGAGCAGAGGCACTGCCACCTCGCTGCCCAACCAGCTGCCTCCAGTCCTTACTGACAGGAGTGCTGTGGTCATTCACTCCTTTCCGTTTGAACAGGGTTGTAATGAAGCACTACTGGTACCATCTGGAGTTGCCAAATTTTTCTTGATGCCTTTCAGCGAGGTTTTTATATTTTATGGAGCTCAGTGAACGTTTGTTCCGCATGTCTGTGTGGATTCTCTTGGAGCTGTCAGCAGGCTCGGCAGCCCACAGAGCATCGCTGCCGTAACAGAGGCATCCGGTGGTCTCTGTTTCTTTTCCTTGGAGAGACTCCAGGGGATTGCTTCAGCACTTGTTTACTCTGAAGATTATCTTTAATGGGGACTATCAGGTCGTAGTTTGTCATCACTCCTCTCTGACTGGCGGCTCAGGGAAGCGCTCACTTCCCCAAAGCAGTGAGACAACTTCAGCAGCCTTAAACACAACCACTACTTAAAATAAGTGTATTGCGTTATTGACAGGTGCAGGCAACTGAAAGGCAGAAGTAAAAACTCATTTTTAATAGTGGGTTCTTTATAAGTTTAAACCAAGGAGATTTTTTTTGTGGTGAAAGCTTGAAATTCAAGAGTAAAAGGGAGCCTGTGTTCACGGTGGCTACTCACACTCCTGCTAGGCAGCGTAACTGCAAAGGTATGAATTTCCTGACTCTGTAAATTAAATGGGATTCAAAAAGGGGCATGGAAGAATCCCTGAGGGCTCATAACCCGGTGAGAAAACCAGAGGGAAGGCACAAGATGAAAGATGCTCAACGCTCTGAGCTCAGATTATCAAGTATTGCACCCTAGGGCAGCACAGGGTATTACAGCCCAAATGGGAAGAACGTAAGAGTTCAAGGGGCCCAGGGGTCCTTCAAATATTTGCTTTAACTTAGTCTTTTAAGAGCTGTTTTTTGAATCCCAAGGATGATTTTCAGCTCCTTGTTTTTAATAGGAGAGACTGTTTTAATGGGGACGATTCTTAGCATGTATCTGATAAATGAGGAATGGCTAACCCTTACTGTTGATCGTTAACCCTACTGCATGAGAAGCCTCTCTATCCAGTCTTCAGTTGTTTCAACCAGCTGCCATCAGTTTAAATACTGCCGTGTTTATCACTGTGGTACAGGTGATCATTTGTAATATTTTGTGCTGCTAGCTGGCATTATTTTAAAAATTATTTGCATATGATGTTTGATTTTTGTGTCATTTTCTATCAGATCTAGCTTTTAAGGGTTTTACTTGGATTCTTGTGAGAGCTATCGTCTTTCTCTAAACAAGGTTTTAAGAACAGTGATATATATACCCTTCCTTACTGACTTATCCATGATTATCCCTCTCATAAGGATAAAATGCTTGTCACCATGCAGTTTTTTCCACCTCGGAAAGTGTCTCGTAGATTACAGTTTCAAGGAGTGAAAGATCCCTTGAAATGCTTTGGAAGAGGAATGGTTCTTCTTACTGGAATAATATTTTCTTTTCACACAGGCCACTCCTCCGGTGAACATTCCAGGGTCAGCAAAATTCACTCCCAATGGCAGTAGCTTTAGCATCTCTTGGCAGTCGCCTCCAGTTACCTTCACTGGCATTCCAGTAAGTGAATGAGAAAAAAAGAAAGAAATAATAAGTTTTTAGAACTTCTCGTTTTGTTTTACAGGGTCTCACAATAGAAGTAAATTTGACATAACAGATACCGAAAATAAATTAAATATATGCTTCAGTTTGCCAGCATGGCTGATTTTAGCACTTTTGCCAGTCTCTTTAATTCCGTACAGTTTGGGGTTTTTTTGCAGCAGTATCTACAAGTAGAGAATTGGATCTATAATGTATATATTTTTTTTTTAACTGTATGCTTATAAAAGAACATTCTGGTAGGTGCAGAGTCTGGCACTATACACTCCTTTTTGTGCCACTAAGAGATTTCTTACAAAATTAGATGGAAAATCAGTGAGATGATGGTTATGCTAACAGGCTAATTGGGTTCAAGCAGTAGGGCTGTTACCTAAATGAACTCTGAAGATTAAGCATATTTAAAAGGCAACTGGAAGAAACAATAAGATGAAATGGAAAGTCTGATTCTAGGAGGCTACATATATGTAGCCCCTATTGATAGCAGAAAATTGTTGTTCTATATAGAAAATATGTTCAATACATACTGCATTTTAATATTAATACATACTGCAGTTTGACAACTTCTTAATGAAGATGTATTAGACGTATGTATTAGATGTAAACTCAACTCTGACCCTTTCTTCAAAAAAGCTGGTGTACAAGGCCTAATTTCATGAACAGGACTGCAGAAATGCAACGTTTACTTAATCATAGACTTCCAGTAACGCAGTATAGGTGTGGATACTGTAGGGGGAGTTAAAAACCTTTATGAAGAGTTCAAAGGGATTATGCTTCTAGAGCCTAGCATAGTGAATACGAAAAGTAAATGTAAATCACTATTTAGGAGTAGTGGAAAATCTTCTGTATAATAAATATTAATGTAATGTATCCTAATTTTTATTGGAAAGCATTTTTCAGTATAAATTTATATTCTCTAATCATAAACCTTTTTTAAATCATAACATCTCATTCAATATTACACTTTATGAATTTATGAATTTTTAAAGTGTAGTTATATAAGGCATATTGCTCATCCAGAGAACCATATAGCTTTTTTTTTTTCCTGACAGTGAATATTAGACATGGTGATAAGCGATACTATTTTCCTCCCTTCACCAAGTGAATCTCCAAAGCTTCTTACTGTCAACCTTTGGCAAATCTTGGAGATTTTCTGCAGAGGCTGTGGCATCCTGCAGGGCTGATAAAAAATGAAAGTGGCTGAATCAATTACACTGCACTCTGCCAATGAATATTTATTAAATTCCATCAAGGAACAACTAACAGTGAAAAGACATCACGCTGGCAGCAATTTCAACAAGAGTGCCTTGACAGAGCGTGCTATCCATGAAGTACCTCGAGAATTTGATTTCCCAACAATGGGGTTGATATGGAGTAATTATGGAACTGGCTCCTTTTGTGGAGTAGCAAAAATTGGTGCCAGGAGTGTTGGGAATCTAAAAATGCAATTAGCCACATTGTAAATCAGACACTTAAGAGGACAGGATTAGACACGTATGTGTTGATTTTACTTGTTCGAGCAACAATGTTGATCTGTGGCTGTAGAGTTGAGAATTCTCAAAAGAATTTAAGAAATGCCAGATCACTTTCTGAGAATTGTATGGAGATACCAATGATTTAAGTACAATTGAAAAATAATGCCAATACAGAAACCTGGATAAGCAATAATGATGTCAGAATTATGAACCGCTCAGGGAACCATATGAACTGCCTTTATAACTCTCTCTGTCTAACAACATCTATAAGGCTGTTTAGGAGAGAAAAAAAAAAAGAAAAAAAAAAAAGACCTTCTAGGTTTGCTCACATTTGACTATTCTGTCATCAGTGAGATCATTTATGAATTACAAAGGCAGTGAAGAATTATGTGCAGTCAGGGTGCAAATGGCAGGTGATGTATATTAAATGAAAGTTTATTTTCTCCTCTTTCAAAGTAAATTAGATATGGCCTTACAAAAACAGGGCACTGTCAATTCCCACCCTTACACTGAGTGCAATTACTTTAGGAAAGCTATAGTATAGGAGACTTTCTCCTTCTCTTATGAGGTTTATTTAAGCCCAGACTGTGTGACAAAGCCAGCATACTGTAAACTCCTGCAGTTGTATACATACATGGTCCCTGAGATTAGGTGCATATTTGTAGCACCCAAGGGAACTTCAGAGAGTAACTCCAAACCATTACTTTTTGCCTGACCCTGGATACTTATTCAAGCAGTTTTCTAAAATGGCTTTGGGATACTTCTTTGGCCTGGACAAACCACTGAGCAGGAAAGGATTAGCTACAGATTTGCAAAAGTGTGTAGGTCTGTGCATTTCTTCACATTACTAGTGATGTTGGAATGGGGCCGTTCTGTCCTTGACCTGTTAGAGGGCTGTTTAATCCTGGTTTTGAACAGTCTCCTTTCTAGGCCTCTATGTCAGCAGTTAAGTCCACAAGAGAGATGAAATTTCAAAATAGTCTTTTTTTGTGGGTTTTTTTGACGTCTGTTTCCCCATTCATTCCCCTGGACATTGAATTTTGATGGCGCTGAGCACTCCCTGTTTGCTGTCCTCGGAAGTGGGGTGTTCAGACAGACGTCATGACTTGCATTAAGTCCTCGCTTTCAGGCAGCCTTTAGCAGAGCAGCACCAAAAAGCCGTTGTGAACATGAGTGTGCTTATCAACAAGTTCCTAAGTGCCTCAAAACAAGCTGTACAGACAGCTGGATCGGTTGGGGTTCAGTATGTGGCTGCTTTAGGTATTCACAGCTTCAAACTGTAGGCATTTATCTAAAAGTCTTGTAGTCGTAAAGGAGGAGAATTAGGGGAGTCTCCCAAGTCCTTAACATTTTGTGCTCTGAGTCATGCATAAGTTAGATTCCCAAGGCAGATGGGAAATACACTTTTTCTCCTGTTTTCCCCAGATAACTTTGCAGGGGCAAGAGAAGGTTGAGTGTTGGCACAGCTGTGGGTCATTGCTAGGTGCAATTCTCTGCATGAAGCAGAAAGGACAAGTTCGTGTTTGCTCTACTCCACCACTTGAGACTGAACTAGGCAAAAAAATAAGGCATGTCACGGGGATGTATGAGGAGGACAAATTAAATGGTGTAGGTGGGATGAACAACGGTGGAGTCTGTATTTCTTGGTACTGGAAGACTTAACATAATGACCATATAGTTCCACTTTTATGTAATGTAGGATAAGTCTTCTTGAATGCCAGCATGATCTCTGCTGTGTGATACTGATTTTTACCTACCTGCTCATAAGACCCAAAAAGGTTGAAGAGGGAAGAAGGTCTTTAAGTTTGATAATCTGGTGTTTACAGATCACAAATCTTCTCTGTAACCGCAGTTTCCCCCAGGAGATGTAACTGGAAACTCCACGTCCTTGCTTCAAACAAACACTATAGTTTCACATTAATTCTCTGTGTTAGGCAACACTTCAAATGTGAAAAGAATCTGAGGGCAAGGATTGCATTCTCATGTCCTCCTCTTAATCTGCTCTTAGTGTCGCCTACAAAGGAGTACAGCTAACTGGTATTGTTTAGACCTGCTGCAAAGTGTATCAAAATACACTAAAGCTCAACTTCAGTGCAGTTTAGCTGCCTTGGTATGCCAATCTGTGGAAACCATTGTGAAGAGACCCTCTCTGGAGAATGTGAGGGGAGATGCAGTCTGTGCGCTGCAATTACTGCTCAAGCCTGTTCTGTATTTGGAAGCAATCAGGATAACTGCTTATAACATAGGAGGCTATCAAAGTACTTTTTTGTTCAGTGATAACCAAGGAATATGTTGAGTATCAATTAATAGTGGTAGATACAAAAAAATTCTGTTTTTTAAAATGTTTAAGTCTAGCAGAATTGACTGGAGATCTCTGGTTGCTGGCAATGACTGGAAAACCATGTAGTGTGTGGTAAATGCCAAAGACTAGAAAAGTGTTATTGCTTTGCATTTTGTCTTCAGTGTTTCAGTCATTCTTGGGTAAAACAAGAGAAGTGGTTGATAAAAGATAGGAAAAAAAGTAGTAGACAATAAGCTGCCCTCAATATTCTGGAGTGATAGGACCGAAGGAGCTAGTGTGGTTTCTGGATGTGTAAAACATGACTTCAGGTAAGCAAGCAGAGAGAGGAAATTTCTTGCAAGTTTTGGGGATATATTTCATGTATCAATAATGGTCTAAACTTGTTCAGAGTATGAGCTGTGCATGCAGTTATATCAGAAATTTCTGTAGTTACCAGCCAAGAGTAAAAGTTGAAAGAGTGTCTGCACTCCATTACAGGTATTAGTTTTTTGCTACTGTGGAGTAGCTATAAAATAGACTTTATATCAAAAATCAAAGCACATTCAGTAACTCTCTTTAAGTCAGGTTGGTTCCTATTCTTCCAGATATTAGGAGACTTCAAAAGGGCAGGAGCGAAGAGTCATAGCAATGCAGGGAGCTATGACAATATCTGCAGTTCCTGGCTGCAGGAGGCAGTGACTCCGTGCACCAGATGCCCCAATGAAGCTTGCTGCATTCTGTACATAACAAAACATAAGTGTTCATAAATTTTTTTTGGTGTTTCAGATGTAAAGTGGTTGTGGCCTTTACCCACCAGCAAAATAAGACCCTAGGAGTAAATAATGTAGGAATTATTTAAGGCCAGGCTTTATGCCATGTGATTACTCAAAAAATGTTGCCAACCCCCAGGGTCATGTAGGAGGCTTATTTGGAAAGTCTCATAAGACTAAACTACACCCTTCACTTAGGAACATTCACAAAGGAGGACAGCTGCTGAGAAGGTTTACAGTGCAGAATACAGGGAATAATCCAGTACATCTTGTTAGCAGCCTCGATCAGAAGGGCTGCCTTGCACTCCCGTTAGAACCTTGAGGGCCACATCATAACCGCCCTGCAGCAAACCCCCTTCTCCAAGGCTGTCTCTCCACAGAGTGCCAAGTCACAGACGGGACCAACACATGAAATCCCTTTATTTCATAGGGGGTTATTGGTATTGATCTCAGCACAGGCCGGAGTTTATTTTTCCAGTTATTTTCTCTGCTTAAATTGGAGAAAGTTTTCTTAAGAGCTATTCAGAGTTCTTAAATAAGAATGAATGCATCTTCTGTATTTCCCAAAACCTGCAGTGATGCTGCTCTGTATTCTGGTTTGCCCTGTTTGGATGACTGGAAGTACAGGGAAACAAAATGGAGCTAATATAATGTACCTAATGCTAAATGGTCATCTTTCTAAATAGACCTACAACTTACGGTGTATGTTATATTAACCTTTCCTGGGTATCCTTGCCACCGTGCCTCATGAATTGCGTTTTCTGGGAAAAGTGTTTATACTGCATTCCTATGTGTATGTTCTTCATAAGCAGCGTTTTTGTCTGTATTGACAGGTCTCACCAACTCATAATCGTCCTGCAGGGAGTGGAGAGCAGAAACAGTCCCACACAGTTCTTTCATCACCGCCTAGAGTAGCGTTTGGCTTGAGGTATGGGACCATTAGCTCCTGCTGACAGACCAGCAGCCTCAGAACCTGGAGGGCATTGAGTAAATAAGATGTCAGTGGCCAAAGAAACAGAGAAACCACACCACCAACCGTGATTGCAGTTGTCAGGCAGTTTCTTACTAGAACGCTTCAGAGTAAGCATTCTGGACCTATTTTGCTTTTCATTATCATCAAAGGTAAAGTTCAGGGCAAAAGTGAGTTGTTGCAAAATGGAAAAGTCAGACTGTGAGGCAAAACTGCAGGCCTTATGGCAGGCATGTCTGGAGTTCTAAATTGCTGGTCTAAATTGCCCTGTAAAGCAACACTGCCCAGGTTCACTGCTCCAGCAGGAAGCATCCTGAACTATTATGTGGCTTTGCTTTTTTCCCTGAAGGCTGGGTTGTCTTGGGTGTTGATCACCATTCAGTCAGTATGGTATCTGGCTTCAACTGAATTATAAGAAACCATATCTTACAATAAATTAGACCAAAGCAAAGGTTTTTTTATACCTTTTCTTCCTAGACATAAGCTATATTCATTTCCCTTAAAGCTAACGGATGTTTCACCAGAGTCTGCTTTAAAAGTGTTCCAAAAGTTATGTTAAAAAATCAAACTATGACACTAAGCTTATTACAGTAAAGAAACTCCTTATTTCTCACAGTCCTAAGGTGACTGTCCCTTAAAATGAGACAAAAGGAATATTTCATGCTTTTCATTTTCTTCATGACTCTCAGATCATTGCATATGCTACAAAACAAACTTAGTATCTTCCCAATTCATGGATTGTGCCCATTAATGAATGTTCAGCAATCAAAAAACATATAGGTATGCAAGAGGGGAATCACCAGACAATTAATTCCCGTGTGTGCCATGCAGCATGTAACACAGGTATTAAACAATTCTGTCCATACAGTTGTTTCATTTAAAGATGCCAGGACAGATGGCCCTGCTATAGCAAGCCTTGGGTTACTTGTTGCAGCGCTGCTGCTCAGGCTTGCTGGCTGGAGCAGAGGAGCAGGCTCGGCAGCTGCTGCAGAGGCTGTAGGAGCCAGGTGAGGAGAAAGACTGCTCCCTCAGAGCTGTGGAGTCACGGCCGTATCTATTTCTGCTTCACCAGCTCTCGGTTAACTTGAAAACATCCCAAATGCCTTTGGAATGCTGGGGGTTCTCTGCCTGCTGCACTCAATTGAGATTGTTGTCCTGATCTTAGGGTGGTAAAGCAAAGCTACAAAAGCCTCTCCTTAACAAGCTTCCCTTTCTCTCTGACAGGAAGCCTAGAGGGGAGGGAAAAAAGTGTCGGAAGGTCTATGGGATGGAGAACAGAGATATGTGGTGTACTGCCTGCCGATGGAAGAAGGCCTGCCAAAGGTTCATCGACTAAAGATTGAAATTATGCAGAGGATTTGGGGATGGGGGAGGACAACAGCAGAACCAGATTGCTGCCGCTGCACTGTATCACTTCCCATTTTCCCTCCAGTGATGTGGTGTTGGGGGTTTTGGTTTTTTGGGGTGTTTTTTTCTTTTAAAAGAGCTTTGTATTTCAAAGTGAAGCAGTTGTAGCCAAGGAGAAGCACTAATCAAAACCTGTGTGGAGCAATAGAGAAAAAAAAAAAAAAAAGCAAAACCAAGAACATACAACAAAATACTGTCTTATTAAGTATGGAAACCAGAGCAGCTATTAGTGTTTTTCTGTAAAAGAAAGGAAAAAATTAATTTTTTGCTAACTCTGTGAGCTACTTGCTCCTTAGGATCATTTTTAACCATTTCAGTCTCTGTGCTGTGAATGTCTGTTTTTGCTAAACTGAACAATTTTTCTTTTCCTGAAATGAAGATCTCTTTTTGAAAGCTTTCTAATAAACACTTCAGAGTTGTATAAGCTACAGTTTTCTCAACAAAAGCTGTACTAAGACTGGAGACTGCTAAGTAATTCTCCTGATACGAATGATCATGATTATATTATATTTTTGGAAAGGGGATGTGGGGAGGAGTTGGGATTTTCGTTTGTTTGTTTATAGGAGAAAAGCAAAGTCTGAATTTGCAAGAAGGACAAGCAGTGCTCCTGGAAGATTTTTAAACCAGGCACAGACCAGTGGAGTGGAACAAAGTAATTTAAGTACCAAATTGGATTTTGATCCTCTAGAGGAAGAAAAGCAGCAATGGGAAGTCACCAGCAGGTATTGTCACAACAAGAAGTTGAGGGAAGAAATCCAGTGATGCTTGACTGAAACCCATAAGAATATAATGGGGGTCCCATAGCTTTTCTTACCACTCTCCTGTTTCCGAGGGAGGATGAAGAGTTGGACCAGCACGTCTGTTGCTGCAGGAGGCCTGTAAAAGACTGGTAAATGCAGCCACTAGGATTATATGTAATACCTATTCAGGGACACGATCCAGCCCAGCAGTTCTGCTCTTGCTTCTTTATCTCTTATTTGAGAGATTGTTGTTAAGATAATGGTTTGCTCAGCTTTTTTTTTTTTTCCCTATTAAAGTTGCTAAGATTTATTTGACGCAAAAAATTGGTAGAGGAAAGAAAATACTCCCTTTCCACAACATCATCTCAGAAAAAGAAGTACAACAGCAAAGGAGCAACATATTTATGGTAAAAGTCCATTTCTTAACTCATTTGATATACAAATTAACGAGTTTCTCTACTTTGAATAGATTTGGGTACTTTAGTTTCTCTGTCCGTTCGAAAGTATACACCAGAATATGGCAAGCTGGTGTTCTGTCTCAACTTGTATGAAATTACCATTAATTAACAATTATTTCAATGCAAAAATAAAGTAAGGATTTACTAGGATATGAATGTATATGGTTAAACAATACTTGCCTGGTAAAGAAAACAAGACACCTTAAAAAAATCAAACAAAGACATAGAAGCAAAATTTTGCCGATTAACAGAGGCATGGAGGCCCACAAATTCCTGGATTTTTTTTTTCATACCATTTGAAATTAGACCAGATCTTTTCTTTTTTTAATTGTCTAAGCTGGCTTATTCTCACTGAAATAAGGGGACTCCAGGTAGCTAAACAGCTTTGTAAAATCTGGTCCAGAGTTCACTTGATGGCTTTATTAAGCGTGCATCACTGCTTATGCCTGTATAAAAGCACAAAATAACAATGCAGTTTAGAATATACATTATGAATTCAGTAAAGTAGTACTGAGAAGTAAAATTTATAATATGAGCTACCGAAGGTTATCATCTGATTTTCTCTGAACAAGTTAATTGGGCAATCAGATGCCTAATTTGAGCATGCCATTTCTGCAGTTGTTTACAAATTGTGTAATTTACATGCACAAGTGGCAAGATAACGCTTGCATGCACGCAATTAATTGACTTTTTGCCCGATTGTGTTCTCTAAGTCATTTAGAGGAAAAAAAAAAGAAAAATAGACTCTGAAATCTGTTAAGACCCTGAAATATATACACATACGTGTGTGTAGGAGTTTTTATATACATATATATAACTATGTAATATATATAGCTTAATATATATTACATAGTTTTTCATATATATATAAAATCTGGGATCAACAGGGAGGAGAAAGATTGTTTTCTTTATAAAACCCAAGACACTAAAGGTCAGTGGATATACATAGCCACTGTATTATCTTCTTTCTTCTTAGTAAAATGTGGGTCATGGGTTTTCTTTGGATGTTGTATTTTTTCAATTTCTTGTACTAAAATACCTGACAGTAATTCATAGTTATTTCATCTTCAAACACCGAGCTTGCTGATGGTGTATTTACTTTGGTAGAACTTAGACAATTTGGGACTTTTCCAAGATACTCCTGCCAATTTGCCCCCCCATTTTTACAAGCACTCCAAGACTAATTATAAAGCGTTCCATAATTAATTTGACTATTGTTAGACTGACAGTATTTGCCTATATATTTGTTGTTCCCCTCCTTTTATATTCTCCCTTTTTGCTTTGGAGGATTTTTTTTTAAATAATGTATCAGATTGTATATTGTTTCTATAATGTCATGGCATTGTGAGCACCTTTCCCGAGGGCACTTTACGAATTATTGTAATAAGATTATTCTTTATAAATTTCTGCACGGAAGAATGGTTTTGTCACCAGACCAGATTGCCCTCTGGTACAAATTTGATGTGGATTACATATAGGCACAAAAGCCACAAATCATCAAAACAGGACAGAAAATTGGTGTTAACAAAACAGAGGACAGAAGATACTTGATACATCCTGCCAGGACAAAGCTAAATTGCCAGTATTTTTACACAACCTTTAAGCAGCAGTTTATATTAAATCAGTTTTGCATCTTATGGCTGTGGCATTTTGATTCAAAAGTAGGCACTGCTCGAGTTACCGTGTCTCAGCCATGGCCAGCAGTAGCGAGATGGCACGGCCGTCTGGACCTGCATGAAGCGTTCACTAGTCGCTTTGTGCTTTGAACTCGGATTACTTCATGTCACACGAGCACTTTGGCGCCCGTCGAGATCCCCTTCCGCCCTCCCGACACACCCAGCAAGAACAGAAATGTCAGCAAAGCCTTTCCTGTGCTGGCAGTACCGAGCATAATCTGGAATAACCTCTTCCATTTTTCAGTCTCTTGCTTCTGTGTTGCTTTAAGCTGCATTGCTGTCCTCGCAGCATCCGAGTCATCTCACACTTCTGCACCAGCCTCTCCGAAAGAGTCAGATTTCTTTGTTTTCCCAAGGAAGAGCTAGCCTGAATGCTGTGGTCATTTATCATCATCGGCACGTGCCCTTTCCCCTATTTTCGGTTTCTCTGTGGGAGGTAGGTCATTGTCTCTGACCTCCCGGAGAAGTCAGAAAGAACAGCGTGAACACATCACCCAGTCTCTGAGTGCTACAGGGATTTGGATGTGGGTTCATGTATGTCAAGAGCCAGAACTTCCCCCTGAGATATAAAAATGGAAGGATCTATTTTATTGGGTTTAACCACTTATTAGTATTGATGCTGGTAACAGAAGTTGCCACTGTCAGTATCAGAGTGGAGATCAACTGTATAGATCCCAAATATTTTTCTTCAGAAGTTTTCTTGCTATAACAAAGCTATTTCCCACTTCCCATTTATGCCATCCTCCAAAAGATCTGGAAAAAGAGATAATTTTAGAAGTGAGAAATTTTAATGGCAATTTTTAAAATGTGTGCTCCACCTGCTCCCTTGTGAAGCTATTGGACATTATAAACTCGGATCATCTTAGTCATAAAATGGTTTCCACCCAAAACAATGTGCCTGATTCTCTAGTGCCTTGCACAAATATAACAGGATACACAAGATGCAAAGTGAGCAAAAAACCCTCTTCCATTCCAGTTTGCAGGTTTACACTTACTTTTACCCGGTACAAGTCGTCGCCTAGCAGGTATCTGTTGTGATGTAAGCCAGACCTGTAAGCCCTGCTTGTGTGAATAAGCTGAGCAGAATGCCTGTCTGTTGAATTACTTTTTCCAAATCATTACCCTGTTATGAATGTTAGCTATCTAATGATCTGCAGATTCCTTGAATCCATTCACTATCACCAAAATCACTTTCTTCATTCCTTCTCCCCTTCATTTTTTGAAGATAATGACTAGGTAGGCAACACAACAAGAGACAAAGCTTTCGCCAAAAGTTCTTGTAGAACCTGCATGCAAGAATGGATTCCAGCTCCATGCAGTATCCCAGATGTCCTTGTCACTGATTTTCTATTTTTTCATTCATTCTGATCCAGTGAGTCGGGATGGTTTTCTATTTCTTGCTGTGGTCTGGGACCAGCTAGAGTGGCCCTACTGAGAATTCAGGACAATCACTGTAAGTGTGGCAATACAAAGCAATTTCTTTCTTCCCCTGCCTGTAAATATGTTGAAACACCATCTCAGAAACAGGACATAAAATGAGAAGCTTGCTAGCCATGTGCAGAAACATAAGAGGTTGCCAGTGAGGCTTGTTTCTGTTCGTTCAAACTTCAGTCATGTTGGAGAAAGTTGTGCTGTGCCTTTTCTTAGGAATATTTTGATAAGGAAACATTTGTAAAGTCTCATCTTGGTCTTAGATTTACACTTTATTCACTCTTCCTATAAGGTGGTAGTATTGGAACCGAGACCTGTATGGAGTATGGGAATTAATCTGCATTTGTCAGGATTTTTCTGGTATATAACTGTGGGCTGTTGAAAAGCATCATAGCGTAGAGTTTGTTCTAGTATAAGTTCAGGAGAGTTTTATGGCATCTTTAGCAAAATAGCTAGAGAGTAAGTCATGAGCAAAAATTAATCAAGCTGAGGCTTTAAATATATTCTGTATCTGCTAGATGTAAGCAGCCCTTGTCTGCATCTGTGTGGAGCTTGAAGAGCTTCAAGACTGCAAAAAAACCACTGTACACCTATAGTTGATGGTACCCGCTTGAACTGTTTTTTCCATCTTAGACTACGGTGCTTTCGCATTGACCACACTCTCACTTTCATCCAAATGCAAGATTAAAGAAGATGTGTATCTTCCACTTGCAACTTTTTGAGTTTATTCCTCAATATGAAAAACACTAGTCATGTTCTTTGCGCTTTACACAGACCATTTTTAATAGCAATCCAGAAAGACCCTGAAAACAGAAATCAGTCTGTTTCTGATGGCACCAAGCAAAACAAAATACCGTTTTCTCCTATGCTTGCTCATACTCACAGCAAGAATTCATTTGGCCAGTCAGCTGATGAAATGTAAGGGAATGGATAAATTGATTAACAAGCCAGCGTTCTGCTTTTTTGTAACACATCTTAACACAAAGAATTGTATTTCCTTCCATGTTTGAATCTGAATGTGAGAGCTCTAATATACCCTTGAGGGAAATTAATTTAGCAATAGAAATGCTGTTTCAGCTTTCCTGTTACTTGGGCATATACCCAGTATTATACTAATGAGGTAGGGTTTCAAGATTAAATCCAAATTCTTGATGTAATTCAATGCTAAAGATGGACTCAAACATTTTAAAATGAATGTTAGTGTTTACCATTTGCCAATCCTCAAAAAAATCAGGTTTGACTTTGGAGTCCTTATCTTAGTATATTACACCCTGCAGCAATTAATACATGATGTGTAATGGTCAGGTAAACAAAAGTTACTGAAATGTTTGTAAAAAACTGCCTTGGGAAGACAGGGGAAAAAAAAGATAGGTGGTACAAATTTCCTCAGGGAACATAAGAAGGCTGTAAGGCAGGATGTAGGTTTATTCGAACAGAAGATGGCTAAGAAATTGATTTTTTTTTCTATTCTAGGCAAAATTTAAAGAGCAATATGTCACTACCTGAATTACTAAAATTAGAAGGAAGCACTAATTAGTGAATGTGGTCTTACTTAATGCTACAGCTTAGGAAGTTCCAAATAGGAAAAAGTTAGATGATATATAGAAAATGAGCTTGAGCCATAACCTAATTATAATATAAATCTATACATTTGTATAAATCTTTTCAGGATATACTGTAAATATAAAGGCTTCGTGTTTATATAGTTACTTGGTCAAAGCATCCTTTGTCTATAACTGGATTACTTCTTACCGAATTATTCAGCAAGCAAAAAATAATATGTTAGCATGATATCCTGGAGGTGGTGAGTACTCCACTTTGCAAAGTGCTAATTCTACATGAAATTAAAAGAAAATGTGCCACCACCTATTTTTTTTTTTTTATATACCTGCAAAGGTATCAGCTTCAGTAAACCCAGGGTTTTATTGAACCATGTTACCAGTATTTTGAAGGAATACATGTACACATTCTCAAATTGTTCTTTATTTGTCCACAAAGAAGTTATTTCTGGTCCGTAATAATTTTTCCTATCAACTCTTTTTCCTGTGTCCAGGGACTCCATTCTGCAAATGCCCAAACATTTATATTGAAGTGAATAAAAATCAGAATCTTCAATATAAAGAACTAAAAATGTAAATAGCACCTGGCAGCAGAATTTTTAGTATAAGTATTTAACTGTAGTAATTCATTCTTACAGTAATTGCAGCAAATCTTTCAGGAAAGGGGTGCACTTAATCTATAAATTAGCAGGTATGGCTGCACAGAGGTAGAGCTACTGGTATTCCAACAAAATACAGGCTCAGATTCATCAGAGCACTCAAGCAGAGTTTGCTGTTGAGACTATATGTGTTTCTGAAGTCAGGCACACATACTTCTACACTCTTCTGAAATCAGGCCTTGGCAAGAGCAGATACAGCTTTGTTTGAAATACGCACTTTGTAAGACAATCTGTTTTTTCTGATTTTACACAATTTATCTGTATTTAGAAGACCACACAAACCTAGAGAATTCTTTTTTAAATTATTTTTTGTATTGCAAAGAGAAAGTGAGAAGACAAGTTTAACTGTACATTTCAGCATGTGAAAGCATTGGTTAGGTTTGTAAGAGGTGTCTATTTGCCATCAAGTTCAAAGGAATGTATTTGAGCACATCAGAAGAAATTGCATGACAAGCAGGTCACGTTATATAAATTTATAGTTCCATCTGTATTCCCTGTACGCTCAACACTCCTCCAGGCAACTGGAGGCATAGGATCTCTGAGTATGCAAGGAAATAAACAAGTTTACCTAAGAACTTTAGGAATACTGTGCTTTTAAGCCACAAATGGTGTTGTCTATGTGTAATTTTTAGTGTTAAAAGAAAATAGACAGTAGCCTTATTAACAAGGTGCAATACTTACAAAGGGCTAAATTATGGAAACAAGCGGTGTGTGTTTGTACATCACTGCAAAATGTGCACTCTTTTAAAACTGACTATAGCACTCGGTTCTTATTACCTCTCTGAAATGATAATGTTGGTATAATTTTGTAACCATTTATTATATGTTATGAAACAGAATTTGCGATTTCCGAAGAACCAAAAAGGAAGAGAGGGGAAATTGTAAATCACATAGAATAGTGGTATGTTGGTTTACATGGCAGAAGTAACCTTAAACACCTTTACAGAGCTGTACAAATTCTGGATTACTGAAAGAAAAAAATACATTGCCCTTGGTTACAGTAGTCTGAAATATCCCGTGATATCATGAAAGTGCCACTTCAGTGTTCAGTGTTTGCTTCATCTCTTACATTTTATTATTGGGTTTTATTTGTTTGTATTCTGATTGTGAAGACATTCCTAAAGCACCAATACATGGCTTGAAATCGTATTCTTTTGAAAATAACTTTTAAAATTGACATACTTCTTCATCAAACTGTACAGTCTGAATGAGATCATACAACATGATCTGCTCTGACTTATGTGGAGAGTTCATGCAAGCATAAGGTTATATAGGAAAAGATTACATTGAGGGTTCGTTGTTCAGTTATGAAGAGGGTTTGAACAATCAAACTAAAAGCTTCGCTCACATACTTCTCTCCATCTGCAACATGGGGTCAGCAGAATACAGGTTGCCAAGTACAGTGTGTCTTGCTATCTTACACCTTTTTTTTTTTGCTGTTAAGTAATGACATACACGTCATTTTCCCATCTCTCTTACTGTTTTTGTCTTATGCTCAGAGTCCAGAATTAACTGAAAGACAAAAATAATTAGATCTGGTGAACAGAAGGCTGTTCGGTTGTCTCCCTCTTTGACTGACTTCTAGCAAAGGGCCAAACAACAAACTCCACTTTAGAGACATTAGTCAAAAGAGGCTTGAGCCAGTCAGGTAACACCTGAAAAAAAATTGCTCGGAATTGGATCCCAGTAGCAGGAAACTAGTCTTAAGCAGTCAATTACAGAAGTTGTTTGGGTTTTTTTTTAAATTACGAGCTTGATAAAAAGTCTTGTTACACAATTAAGAGCAAAATGCAGATAACATTGTAACTAGTTGAGCCCTTGAAGCTTTACAGATTTTCTCAGGAGAGTTGCAGTTATTCCCGTGAATGAGTGCATTGACTAGGACTGCTCACACGGTTAACGGTTGTAGAACGAAGGCACTTGGGTTTTCCTCTGTGTGACTATTTCCACTGTAATTGGGAGTGTGAAATTGTGAATCTTCCTTTCTGAGTGCTTGAGAAGAGATTTTTGCTGTTAAGCTTTGTGAGAGGGATGGATACGTACCTAGGCATGTTTACAGGGCTGTTGGAAGATCTTGGCTCAGTTTCTAGTAATACCAAAGTGGCAGGACTTTGGATGTGTCACTTAGTGACAGATTTAAGAGCTGTTAAGCACATGGTATTCGGTCTGTAATCCATCCTACTGATACCAGGGCCGGGGAGAAGGAGGTTTCTCAGAATGGGGTCCAGGATAGCCAGCCTGTCGTGAAGGGAGTCACCACCATAGTCCGTGTGCTGTCAGCTGGAGCAAGTGCTCTGTTTGTTGTGTCCAGCTTGAGGGAGGTGGTTATCTGCATTTATTTGTGACCCACAGTACAGAACGCTCTTTAGAAGAATATTCTTTCTTTCAGAGATTAAAAAAAAAAACATTGGAGAACTTTTGTGTTACAGAAGGTCACTGAATAAATTACAGCATTCTCAGAGCTGAATTGAGAAGTGGTGGTTTCCCTCCTTGCAGAGCCACGCTGCAGCTCCCTGACTAGCCAGTGGGAGCGTGCTCCTGTCTGGGCTCTCGTGAAGCCCCGTAACCTTAACTAAATCCTTTTCCCAAGACTTGCTGGAACCCAGCAAAGAGCCCTAAAACCAGACCAATGTGAGTTTGACCCACAGGTAAAGGAGGCTCTTTCCAACTCCTTCCCAGCAATTCTACTTCCTAAGTGAGTGTTTTATTAGTAGACTTTTATAAAGGGGGCACTGCCTCATCACTTTCCAGTGGCATTTCTGACACAGCACCAGCCACTCCTGCATTTGCAAGGAACCAGACATCATCTTTGTTAGTCATGGGGTTTGGGGAATATTATTTTAGATTTAGATCTCTACATTTCACCTAACACTGTAGTTCCGCAGCAGGTTAAGTTGGCATAAGCTTGTGCTACTGTTGAAAGAGCGGATCCTACCCCCTGGCAGAGACATTTCTAGAGAGAAATATCCCGGGTTATGCTGGCTTGAGCCAATCCAAGAAGTGTAGCTCTATATAAAATGCCTACAGGCTAGATCAGTACATGGCTTGCTGGGTTTGTACCTCCGCTCTTCATGTGGCAGGCATGATAATACTGCATTTATCCCACCCTGTCTTGGCTGGAGTCTCGTTAAGGGCCTGGACTTGCACAAGCTCCTACAGCAGCTAGCTCAGGAGAGCTCCACTAATGGCCAGTTGCTTAGCACTACTCGAATACCATTAAAACAGCATTGATTTTGATACGAAACGGAGCCTGTAAGGGAAGAGAGAGGAGTTAGATCAATAATCCTACATGCAATGAGTCTTAACTGTGCCATGGTTTTGCTAAGCCGATGTTGGAGGAGCCAAGGGACATGAAAAGCAACCTTACTGGACCTTGCTCCTCCCCTGACCCCAGGGGCATCCTGGAGCCAGTCTGATGTGATTGAGGGTATCTCAGGCCATGCAAGGGTTATAGCAGGGTGAGGAGATGTGATCTCTGTATGACATCTCGGGGCTGCAGGAAATCAGGGGATACTTCTTATCCAGACACGGCAGCAAATAGGGAAGATCCTCAGCTGTTTGCTAGTGCAGTTTTTTAGCCTCTTTTTATTATAGCATCAGTGTAATAGCGATGGGAATGCGGGGGAAAAGGTAAAGGTTCATAAGGTAACTGAAGGAAGGTAACTGTCAGCATCAATTGCACTACTTTTTTTAAACCTTGTGAAAAAAGCAATTATGTTTTCATGTCATCTGCTGCTCATGTATTATTTTATGTAAGGAAAGCATTTCCATCATAGAAGGGGGTGAATTTAGCACAAGTTAAGCAGCTGTAGGAACACAAAAGCCCAGTTGAGCAGATTTTATGAATATGGGATTTCTAATACACTCTGCTTGCG
The DNA here is from genome assembly GCF_047716275.1 of Strix uralensis. NCBI lineage: Eukaryota > Metazoa > Chordata > Aves > Strigiformes > Strigidae > Strix > Strix uralensis. Next base: position 142,979,714 of record NC_133972.1, on the reverse strand, counting down.
TAAGACTGCAGTATCTAGATCCGTGCATCCTTTTGTCTCGCTTCAGTCACAAAAGGGAAATACCTTCCCACATATATTGTTCTTCCTTTGTTTCCTATCAAATATTGGTTTTGAGAATATAAAGTAAATTTCAGTTCTTTTTTTAAAAAAATTTTTTCTGAATTACTGTTTTTCGAACCAGAGTATTTCCTCTTTCACTCAGTGTAAAATTACTGAGCTTTAATTTGCTCTGCATTGCACTTTATGTATTTTTTCACTTGTTGGGCCATGTATTTTTGATATACAAAACAATAAAGGTTTTGTTAATCTAGTTTTAACTAGAAATTAATCATGAAACTAAGATGTTTTTATAAAAATGCAAGTTCCATAAAATACAGCGAATAAACTCTTTAGGTGAGAGACATTTTTATAATTGATATGTTGAGAAATATTATAGCTTCTGAAATGATTTAGCATTTGGTAAATTCAATACATTAATGAATAGCATGGTTTAAAATGGAATATGAATAAGCAGGAGACAAAGTTCTAGACACTGGATTTGCTTATATGCAAAACCTGCATTAGCTTAATTGATATGGGTCTTAAAAAAATTAGCCTAATCTAGTTTAAAGAAGTATAAAACTATTTAATAAGCCAGTTTAAAATGGAAAGAGCTCACAGAAAAATTGAAATCAGTTTAACTTAATTACCAGAGAGATATGTTTTTCAGTAGCTAATGCAGTGCTGTATAGGGGGAAGCCTGAGAAGGCCCTTGTCTCTGGAGGGTCTGAACTCATGCAAGTACAAGATGCCACCAGAAGCCGTATGCGAGTATGTATTTTCCTGCTTTAAACAGTAGCTCTCCAAACTCTTATGCTTACAGGCCCACTTCCAGGTTGACAATGGTATTTCTATTTGGTTTTTCCTGCCTTCATCCCCTCTTATTTTGGGAACTGGTGTCCTAAAGACAATCTTCTTGTTCCTAAATGAGCTAGTGAAGAACTCGTCTTCCCTCTGTTTTTGGTGTTAAACTTACAGCCCTAATACTATTGCATGTAGTTTAGCTTAAGAATTTGTAGATGCCAGTTTCAGTGCTTTAAATGAAGAATAGCTACTCTACCCCAGCACAGAATCCCCTCAAATCTTGTGGAGTATATTGAAAAATAAAGACCTTTTTTACTTTTACTTTGTCCAAACTCTTTATTCCAAATCACACCTAGAAAAGTGGAAGTCTGCAGTGACTGGGAAACAAAGCACATGGCAGTAAAGATGGGAGAGAGGGAGAGAGAGGGCGATGCTCTCACTTTCTTCCCAGGGTGAGTCCTTCCTGGGCTCCCCACTCCCAGGCTGATGAGTGTGTGTGTGCACAGACCACGCACAGCTCTGTAGTCCTTGACACCATGATGTGAAATCCCTCAAAAGCGCTTTGTCAGCCACCTCCCAGAGTCCCCTGTTCCTTTTAAGAGACTTTCAGACATTCTGCTTTTTCATTTCTACATCCATTGGTAAAACTGGTAAAAGCTAACTGCTGTTCCTACAGCATGAGTACACTCTCACCTTGAGCTGCAAATGTATCATCTTGCCATTTTTCATCAAGCTTCAGCTTCATGTACAAAAGATGTGCAAGATCCAGGTATTTCTGCATGCTGTAAAGCTGTTGTGTCCTTTCAGGGACTAACAGGAGTTCCTGGAGCACAACAAGCACAATGCCAGTGCTTCCTGTTTAACACTGGTGAGCACCATGACACCTGTGCTGAAGAGAAAGCATACATTAATGTTACCTCCACATCCTACCACAGAGATGAGGTGTTGCAACTGTGGAAAAATTAAGCTTAAAACCTTTGCACTAAGCATAGGGTGTCTGAAAACTCAGTTAGTGTTTGGCTGAGGAGCCAGAGCAGGGACAGGCCTACTCCAAGGTGGCGGTCCATCAGGCAGCACAAATAACAGTTCTGTTGCCTGACTGGTTTCTGTATTTTCACGTATGTTTGAAGGAAAGCTTAAAGAGAAGACTCTTGCATGTAGATGATGCTCCTTTGCAATCTTACTTGATTCTGCCCTCTGTGGGCCAGCGCTGCAGATTCAGATACGGAACTTTCACCGGTGACTTACATAGCAAAAAAATGTTTATTAGAAGCAGGTGCTTTTTGTTTTCTTAAGATAAAAAAACAGAACAACAAAATGCCACCGTGCAGACCTTCGTTAAACTCCCACTGCCTCCCTGTAGCACCAGCAGCTGGAGAGAACTCCAGCATTCAGAGGGACCTTGGCCATAACTCATCAAAAAGCCTCTGCAATCTATTGCCACTGAAAATGTTTCAGTGCTAGATCAAAAACATACAGACTAAGGGCTCTACAAAGTTCCTGTAAGAATTTTGCTGTTACTTTATATGAAAAAAAAAAAAGTTAAAATCTTTGTGCCTGCATCTGAGTCGATTCTGCCTGCTGAACCAAGAGAACTTCTAACAAACTTCAGATCTGTAGGGAGTCATTCTCAGTACAAGTCATAACGCTCCAAACATTTCAGATATTTTCCTTAAATTAAATACATTTTCAAAATTAGCACTGTGTATATTAATGCCTAAAAGTTTATGAAAATAATTGAGTTAAAAATACTAATGAGTATGTGCTTGCACTTGAAACTTTAAAGATAGACTACTGAATTACTAATTTGAAAAGCACTAGCTTCTGGGCTTTATTAATGCACTAAACCAGCTTTGGACAGAGTAACATTTTCTAAAAATCGAAAAGGGGTATATTTTTCTCAAGTTCTTCAAGTAATTCAGGTAATGAATAGTTTGTTTCTGGTCACTGTGTTTTAGAATGAACAAATCTCATTCTCTTGCACTTTTGATATTCATTGTTTTTATGGAAAAAATATTTTCTGCTTTTTCATCTCCCAGTGAATGATCAGTTCACTAGCTACAGGCAACATTTCTTCACTTAGATGGCAAAATATTTGATAAATTTACTCTTCTGCATGTGAATGCTGGTTTTTTCTAGCTTCAAAATGATTTTGTGCCATTTTCATAGATATGGTTGAATAAAAATTGCAGGGAAGAATCTTAGGCCATCTAGTAAGTGATTAACCACATTTTTTCCTAAGTAAAAAGAACATGAAGAAACATGAAGGTGAAGTATCATGAACAAAGTCAATTCATTGCTGAATTAAATATTTATAAAACATCTTGATTAGTAAAAGGCAGTGATCTTTGTTAACATTATGTATAGTAGCAAACCACTGTGTTCTAGTAAGTATCACAAGTGAGAAAGCAATTGTTCTTCAGAAAAAGCACAAATGGAAAATAGGATTAAAATAGATCATTTAAACCCAGGTTTTCTCCTTGTCTTTAAGCCCATCCTGCCTGGTACATCACTGTTGTACGTTCAGGGATGCTCAGGACAATACACATTCCTCATAGGAAGCAGCTGAGTTCGAAAGTGTTAACTGAAATAAAAGCAAAAGTGAGCAAACTGGTAGAATTTTCTAAACACTAGCTCAGCTATTGCCAAAAAAAGCACTACTGGCTACTGAACTAGAATTTCAGCATTTTAGAAGAATTGCGTTTTAATCTATCTCACACACCATCGTTAAAACCAGATTTCCGTTGGTTTGCTTGTTGGTCTTACAGGCCTTGTACTTGTTAATAAACCTCAGAGCAGGCTACGCTAATACTCAGATGACCACGGTTGAGTTGGAATCTCTTGAAATTCCAAAATCTGTTATACATTATTACAGAAACAACAGTTTTTGAGTGAAAACCAACTTAAAATTATCTCAAAAAAGCAAGAAGAAAAAGAAGCTAATTCCTTATTTGGGAAATGCCATTCAGCTACCATTAATTCCCAAGCTGTGTGCTTAACTGGTCTCCTGTAGCTTTGTCAGGTCACATTTTTGTTGAAAGCAGATGGTGATTAAACTACATAGCAAAGAACTTTCCTTTGATCTTTGTAAATGAATGTATATGTACAAACTATGCATTTTCATACAGCTACATCCTGTATCTTGAATTAAGTCCACTCCAACCTTTTCCCCTAGGTTAGCAACCCCTAAACTTCAGGAGCTGAAGGTGCTCTCATCTCCTTTAGGAGATGTTTGTCTCCTGTCTTGTTTCTGCTCTCCAAAAACCCGAGACGCAGGATGGCGGAGCGCTGAGCTGCAGGGCCCCAGGAGCAGAGTGGCCGGGGGCCCGTGGCCAAGGCAGGGACCTGGCACGCTCTGGGAGACCAGTTTGGACTCCTGGGCCCCGCGTGGCCAGGCAGAGGCACGTGGTACCTGTGCTCGCTCAGCCAGAGCTGCTCCAGCCCCGGCACCTCTTGCACTTTGCTCAGCGTCTTGCACGCTCGGGCAGCAGAGCGGGACCAGCAGCTGCTCTCTCACACGGGGTCAGTAGGAGTTTGCAGCAACAGTACAACAAGCTATGCCGAGGAGGAGGCTACTGCAAATTGGGCTTGCAGCCATGATCCTCCCCCTCTGGAGAGCCTTTTCAGCCACCCTGCCAGCCCAGTTTCGTTCTTACCACCACTTCTCCACTGTGCTCTGCAGCACACCACTCGGGAGGCATGGGCGGCTCCTCGGGGCTTGTGGTCTCACGGCTGGGAGCTGCTGCCCCAGATGATACATTGCTCAAAACACTCAATACTTCATCCTAATCATTGACTGGACTTCAGGGCTGGGATGTGTAAGAGACAAAGGATCAGACCTTGTTTTTAGTATACCATCTGTTAGGAGGGAGTAGGAAAGAGGAAAAAGGGATGTCTTGTTCTTGTAGCTGGTGCAATTAAATGAAGGAAAAAGATATTGCATGCAACATTCTTACTTAAATTTTGGGTTGTTGCTGTAATATACATCAGCCCAGTCTGGTCAATAAACGAAGTGTGTTTCTTACAGTTTATCCTACAGGAAGAAATACAAAAAAATAGAAGTAATAAGAATATCCTTGCTTTAGAGTAAAGCAAGCCTCTGGACTCAATAACAAAGAAAGATTTTGTTTATATGCAAACTATTTAAATATTTGATACCAGTATGAAGGCAGTAGTACTCTTATCTATCCAGAGATGTGTACTCGTCTAGGTTATGTTTAATTAAAAAATACTTTTGCAGTATGTATTTGTATTTGATGGGCTAAGGCCTTTAATTTTATATTCTTTACAAGAATTGTGAAAATTATGTTTTCCCATTTATTGAGCTACCTGCCCGTGCTAGTTGTCCTTTTGCATAAAGAATATTTCTACTACTTCAGAGGTTTTTGTGTTGGTTTTTTTTTTAAACACTGTCCTTTTAAAAAAATGCAGTGCTTTTTGTATATTGCTCAATAGAAAAATATATTCCTTACCAGGGAATGATCCAACATGATCCACAGAACCCAATGACTTGAAACAAATGCTTGAGGGCAGGTCTTCAGCGGTTATCAGCTCCGTATCTCCCATAGCTGTGACCCTTCCTACCAGTGGAGGAGCTGCCCCCAGGAGGGTTACGCGGAGGTGGCTGTAGGGATGCTCAGCGGGGTTCGGGAGGCTCTCTGGGGCTGGCAGGTCTCCCACACCAGGATGTGCCCTATAACAGCAACAGAAAGACACTACTGCATTTCTCTGCAATCTGCAGCTGCCCCGTGGGCCTGGTGTAGCTCCAGCTGCAGTCCCTCAAATCAAAGCTCTGACTGCAACCGTCAGTCCTTTGCTGTCACTCACTGTCACAAAATTAACTTTTTAAAATGAGAAAGAGCTTCCAACTCTGGCACTAACTGAAATACTGAATACTTTTAATATATATATATATATATTTGGAAAGTATTTGAAAAAAGTGTTTTGTCTTTTTTTATACAACTTTTAGCCAAATAGAAGTATTCTGATTATTACTTCTGTGGATACCTGTCCACCTGTAAATAAACTCATATATTCAGGTACATGAACCTGAAGGAAAAAAATAATAAAGACTGTTCACTGGCTATGCGCTTTGCTAGCTGTTGGTTCCTTTGTACATAAGAGGTAACGGTTTAAATGTTGGGTGGGGGTTTTTTTATTTAATTATTGTTCCTCTAAAGAAAGAAAAAGAAAAAAACTTTTGACTTTGTTTTCTCTTTTCTGAGTTAATACAAAGATTTTCTAACTTTTTACTGCAGAAATGGATAAATACCTGGTGCTATGTGAATTTGAGTCAAACTGGCCATAGCAGACACACCAGTTAGAATGCACTTTTCCTGTGGCACACAATGTATTTTCTCAGAAGGGACTTGCAAAGGACCATCAGATGTTTACATTTCTTCTTGTTGCCCCAAATAGTTTTGAATATTGAAATAACTCCCAAAAATAGAGAAAGTCATGATCCATTACTGATGCGACGAATCCTTACATTTAGGTATCTATGACAGGTTTGTACAAATACCATTTTAGAGATAGTTGAAATATTGGGCTTTCATACTTTGTAATGCTTTGATGTGACAATAAATATGCTGTTGCTATCTAGTCTAACCTCATTGTAGACCTGTAACTTCCTGTTTATGGTTATGTCATGAATTGCACTGGCTTGAATTCAGCCAAATACTGACTGTTCAGCTGAAATATTCCGACTGTTATGATGTCCACAAAACGTTAATTAAATGCACTTGTATCTGACTGCCGCGGAGTATGTCAAATTATTCATGTAATAAAACCCTTGTGTATAACTTTCGCTACTTGTTTATGTGAACTTTAGTTTTTTGACAGCCCTGAATGTCAGTGCATCAGCCAGTCAGTGATAGCCTTTGCATCAGCTTCCTTACAAACAGGACTGAATTCCTTCCCTTTGACCAGAAGGCAGATATTTAGACACCATAACATGAGTTAAGACACACAGGACAGGAATGTGGCCCTTGAATTTTAAGTTCTGGCCCTGTGAATTTTAAGTGAAGCCTTTAGCTAGTGACTATGGTTTCCCACTTCCAGGCTCATGCTGTAAAACTGGTCTTCCTGATGCATGAAGCCAGCAACACTTTTCCTGTCCTGCTCTTGCCCGACAGTGGAGGAGTAGTCTCCCTGTGCACAAGAAGGAACACTCCTTATAGGCAAAGCTTTGTTTGAACAGGGTACACCTTTCTCATGGTAACACTAATGAAGCTACTGCTTTAAACTTGCAAGTTGGAGAGACATTCCTGAAACGGAGTAGTTTCTTAAAAAAAGTATAAACTAGTACTATTTCTGTCCAAGTTCTCAACTCCCCTTCTAGCTTTGTTAGGTTGCATTTAGATTTTCCTTTGGCTAATGCATTCCTACCCACTGCTGCAAAGCCGACTCCAATATAAATAGCAAGGCTATTAAATTTAATGAACGGTTTAATCACTTTTCTTCTGTTCGTATTTTCCTCCCTTCAAGCAGCACCTCCTCACCACACACAGGCATACCTGGTCATCCATTTCCAGTAAAGAAGATCTCTAAAATAATCCGTTCTCTAAGCCAGAGGCAAAGCAGCTCGGGCAAAGAGACCCTGCCCTGCTGCCCAACAACGTGTATCGTTACTAACAGTCAGGCTTGTCCAAACAGTCCCTTCCTGAACGTGCATTTAATCCAGCAGATACCAGGCACTGCTGGAGCGCGGCGCTCCTTGTCGTTTCTGTTGGAGGAGTCTGCTGTCTTCATAACCCCACTCCTGCCAGGCAGGTACCCACAGCTGTCTGACTTGTATTGTTAGAGCAGGTAATCCTACAGTTAATTTCTCTAGATATAAAAGGAAGGGATTGGAAGTCATATAATTAACAAGGAAGCGTTTTAGTGATAGTGCAGATTAAATTCCACTAATTAAATGCCACTTTAAGAGATAATAATCAGTGCTGGAATTGATGTTTCTGAAGACAGGCAGACAGACCGTTACAGTTCTCTTTATGCAAACAACATGTTTTCTACTTTTGTACATTAAAGAAAAGGGATTTCATTTTAGCCACAATTCAATACCTACACTCCCCTCTCTCTACTCCTGCACAGGCTTTGTCTCTTTTTGAGCCAATTCTGAACAGTTCTAAGAAGTGACTACCTTGAGTGCATTTTATTTATAGATATTTCACACCCTCATGTACTTCCTTTAGAAAATTTTGAGGCAGAATGATTCCTTCTCTGTCTGCATCAATAACTTCCTCTAACATCTTTTAGCTAAAATAATTCACTAAATTCAAATTTGGGCTTCAAATACTGTTAGCTGCAAGAAAACAATTTTTGTTGAAATGTCCTGTGCATTTTGTACTTCAAATGTTGTCATCATCTTGTTTTATGCCACTGCCTCTGAGACCTGTTCTCCAAATGTGACTTACAGAATCATTATGTTATAATCTTACTTCCTCTGTGAGGTCCTAGTGGAAACCTGCTGCACCCAAAGCAACTCTTTAGCAATGAAAATATCACTTGGAGAACAATAACATTATTTCGATGCCCTTAATTGAAAGCATTATTTTCTACTGTATTTGCTTAAACTGCCAACTTTTTTCTCCCTCTCCCACCCACTCTTTCTTATGATGCCAAGAAAAATATTTAGGTTATAAAAATTGCCATATTGGTTTGAAGACTAAACTACATTTCTCTTTTTGGCTAACAAAAAGTAAACATTATGCTAAGATTTATGTTCTAAATTTAGCTTTGGGGAGGAGAAAGAGAGAGAAAGAATTTGCACCTCCCTGAATTACATTTTTCTGTTTTATCCCCAAGATGATACCACCATGAACAGATGCAGCTTATGCAGCTTTTTTTTTTCTTTTACAATTTTTGGGAAAGGAGAAGAGTTCTCAAACACATTTGTTTCAATGCAAGGCAAATGACAAGCAAATTACTAATTACTCTATGTCTCAGCTTTGCCTTGTAGTCACTATAGTACAGTGTCTTGCTCTGAAACAAGAATTCATTGATTTTTTGCCAGGTTGTAAAAACAAAGCAAAACAAAACTTATGGATGGGAAGAAAGGGGGAAACCACTATCAAGGACTGGGTTAAACAATGAAGCTTGTTTTTACCCAACCTTATGGCATAGCTCCAAGTGTCTTCATCTGACTCTGCAGGTCACTGGTCCACCAAACTTTAACTTCAGTATTTTTCAGTAATATGTGAACATTCACTTTTGGCTAGAAGTAGACTTAGCCTTCTTTCCCAGATTTTTAACTGTTAGCCTTGCAGGCTTTTTAGCTTTCCTTCATAATACTATAAGCCGCATTTTATATATATATATAATAATATGTGTGTGTATGGTTCAGAGACCCTGTTCACAAAATTAGTTTTCAAAATAAGAACATGCAGAAAAAAGGAAAGTAACTAGAAACCAATGCTTTTTAGGAGAGATGAGATTAAAAATATGTGCAAACTAAAACTAACTGTTACTGAAAGCAACGCAGTGCTCACCAGTTTACTGAAACAGGTGGGAACTGCAGATTCTTGATAATCTGAAAAATTTTTTAACATTCACTAGAGGTGCAAATTTATCCAGTGCTGACCTCTTGTGGTACGAAATGAATCTGCAGTCGCCAAAAATGGGTAAAAGTCAACACCACGGCGAGGTTGGGGAAATACCGGTAGGCTGGCCCTCCAGACCCAGCGTTGGGAACTGGGAGAACCAAAGAGCACATTCCAGGGGGCACACACACCCTCTTTAAATTTTCATTTTTAACTCCTGAGTGCACAAAATCCTACATCTTACACAACACTGAAACATGGCAAATCTATCAGGTAAAAACAGTTCTTAAATTTGAGAAGGAGTTATCTAAATCCTTCGCAAAAAGCTTTAGGAACAGCTTTAGATGGGAAGCACTAGAGTGACAGAAATCTCATCATAGACCCTTGCAGATCAGAACTGTGTTTGTATTATTTTAGCACCAATACTGAATTATCTTGTCATGTACAAGGCATGGAACATCCCTCTCTCATTACTTGTGGCTGAGTGCATTTGACTAATTAATCTGTGGAAGTTCAAGTCTCCTGTCTTGCTTCTAATATCTTTCTTGTTGCCCTGTTTCCCACCAGCATGGTATCACACAACTGGCACAGGGAGGCATAAATGCTCTACATCTCCCTTATTCACTTCTCTAAGCACCCATATCACTCAAATCACTTCACCCATTCTATTTAGGCACCAGAGGATCAGAAAATGAGTCAACAACTGGAAACCCGAATATGTTTAATAATGTCCCTCAATGGTGAGCCCATTTAGGGTCACAGGAAGCAGACACTGCTAGCTCTCCTAGGAGTGAGTTGTCAAAGCCTGAGGGCCATGACAAGGAGGACAAAATCAATCCCATTCTTATCCCACTCAAGTGCAGCTGCAGTAGGCACCCTTTCACTTTGTCACACCTATAGACCTGCTGCCCACTCCCTGGGATACACCTCACCCACTCTCCCGGTGATGCAGAGCATCCCCTACCCTCAAAGCAGCAAGGCTCTCACTAATAGTATCCGTATAAGCATTCAGTAAAAAGAGTGAGCTGAGTCCTGTCTCAAAAGAGGGAGCAGATTAGTTCCTGCAGCCTTGCTCTTTTAGCGATGTCAGAAAAAGCACTATGTACAAAGCAGGCCTTCCCTGTGCACCCTCAGAAATGGGAGTGCACTGAGGATGCCTTCATCTTCCCACACTGCTGGAACTGCTACTCAAACACAAACAGGAAAGTCCTTCTAGCTGAAGCTCCCGTGCTTTAAAGTCTTACCCCCTCATAGTGAGCAGAGAGCAAGCCACCCCCAGAAATCACTGCCAAACATGCTTTTTAGTCCTTTTTAGACCATCAACACACCTTCTAGCCATCTTAGAGCAGAAACTGGCTCTTTATTTTCTCTCTTCATTTTTCCCCTCTTTTCTGTTCCTGCAGGTTCCTTGCTCTGATGTATATGAGTATCACCACCGTTATTTACCATCATGCCTGAGGTATTACGTTAGTAAAGTGGTAACTCACGTAACCAAGTTTAGCCTGACCTTTTAGCTAGGACTGACCAGGCTTTCTGAAGTGCTGTAGTGCAGAGACTTCTGTTAGGAGACTCAAATGACATCCTCTTTAGAAAGGACCGGTTCCTTCCTCCTGCTCACGGACCTCCTGACCTGTGAAACCAAACAGGATACAGAATAAGGGATGAAAGGAGGAAGGGAAATGTTTTTTACTTCTGCAGCTTTGGTAAAAATCAGAAATTTCCAAAAATATCTGCAAAATCCCACTCTCAGGATGCTTCTTTCTTGGGTTCTTTATTCTTTAAATGTTTACATTTTTTCCCAGAATGGTGGTCAGGGGTTTTGGCATTTCAGGCTGAATTTACACCAAGTGGCTCACTCCCTGGGGGGATTTCAGAGCTACATCCTCTGCCAGCTCTGTTGCATCCCAGTCAGCAGCAAAATGAGAAATAGTCTCTCACTGAAGATGTTTCATATTTAGAATCGGTACTTGATAAAGATGTATCCTGCACTGCACTGCTACAAGACATGTGGAGGGAGGCAGACCTGGTGTAGTGTCAGGGCAGGGGAACTAGAAAGCTATCAGAGGAAAGCAAGATGAAAGCGGAAGGGAAATGAAGTGGGTGATAAAATAATTCTGTTATATAGGGAGAAAGCCAGAAGGATCAAAGGACCTCTTTTATTTGCATTTTATCCTCATTTCTGTTCCTTGCAGTTCCCTTCCTCTGCTGTATATTATTATCACCTCTATTATAAAACTTTCTGGTTGCTTGCAATTATCCCCCCTTTAATCTCATGCTAGGCTCTTCCCCTTTGATCCAGTGCAGTACACGCCTTCTTGCCATATGACTGATTGTGTGACTGCTGTATATATATGTAAAAACAGATATTTATTTCAACCTAATTTCCCCGTTGTGTCTCCAGTTTCAGTCTATAAAGCCTAGGCAAAGTTGTGTCCTTCACAAAATCCCTTCTGCTTACCTCAGTTAGGGTGGATTCAGCTCCCAATAAAAATGTTACAAATGGAAAGCGCCTTCTAACAATTTCATTTTATTTTTGGATGTAAGTTACAGTTATAATTTTATACAATAAAAAGAACACAAGCTACAGAGAGGGACACCTAATTATGCCCTTCATTGTGAGGCTAAGCTGAGTTCAATGATACAAACCTGTTACTGGCAGACCCTTGATTCTTTCTCTTCTTTTCAACTTATGGAAAAAACCCCACCTCTTCTGCTCTTCCCTCCCTCCTACCAGCCTCTCCTGGGACCACAGCTTGCCCTGTCCCCTGTTCCTGCAAACCAGACTTGACGTCAGGGCTGGCAGGGCTGAGATATTACTGAAGAAGTCTGGGACCTGAGAGCCAGGAGAAGAGCCCTGAGATGACAGGGAACAGGGCAGAGTCAACTGGAAAGTCAGTAGCGAAGATGTTCTCCAGAGGACAAGCCGGAGCTTCCTCCTCTGGTGGGAAACAGGAGGCAAAGCAGAGCTGCCCAGCCCAGCCTGGTCCCATCAGTCTGAGGAGGGCAGGTCCCCACTCAGGGGCAGCCATTCTCTCACAGGGCTGACACCAGGCAAGACCGGCTGAAGCCCTCTTCTCTGTTTCCTTTCTCACTGGTTTTAGGTCACATTTTTTTAGCTGTGCTCCACCCTTTTGAGTGTATGAAACACGCTGACCCTGATTGGCAAGAAAGTCTCTTCTTCTTCAAAGGGAACACTGAAGGAACAGTCTCAATGGTCTGAAGTAGTCAACTGTGTCAAAAAAAACCAAATCCCACATAATATTTCATCAGTTTGTACCATGACTATTGTTAATTAAACCTCTTGATTTTAAAAGGAACATAAAATCATAGAACATGATGGAAAATTCCTTCTTTACCTTGTTCACACAGGCTGAATTCCTGTCAAGCAGCTACAATAAGTGCCCCAACAGCTCAGGAAAAAAAGAGTCACTGAAAGGAGCCACAGAAAGCAGCTAGGAGAGCACCTAAACTGTAACTCTCGTCCTGGCCTACACAAATTTTCCACAAAGCAACACATCCTCCAGAAAGATCAAGCTTTTATTCTCCTTTGCTCTAAAGAGCATCTGCTCTTCATGTCCTCCAGAGTATCAGTTCCCCCTCCAGATTCATTCTCTGTCATTCCTTGACTTCCACATCCACAGTTACAAACTCCTATCCACCACCAACACCATGCTGTCTTCACTATCACCTTCCTCGTGAAGATTAGAGCTATCCGAGATTTTAAAAAGCAACAAGTGATTTAATTTTGTTTTCCTTCACATGAGTTCTGTACTAATAAGCACTGAACAAAGGATCTGCAGAGATGAGAATGACAAGATGTATTTAGATTTTTTGCTTTAAGATCTTGCACATGCAGCATTGTCTCTCTGGAATTAAATGGGACCACGGTCGTTTCTTATGCTGCTCTGCATTCAAAGATACAGCACCTCATTTTCTAGTTTCTTGGATCACAGCATGGCCTTGAACATCTTTCCACTGCCACCTTCACAGACTACAGTGCAGAAACACAAAAGATTTGCATATGTTACTGAGTTAAAAGAGACCTCAAGATCTTGCCACCTCACATCCTTCATACGCCCTACTCTCCTCAACACACTGGCATGTCTCAGATGATGTAGCACAGTTTTCTTTTTCTCTTTTTAAAATCTCAAACAATGGTGAGTTTATTGATGCCCCCCTGTGCTCTGCCCTGGTGATTAATTACATTCCCCTCTCAGAAATATACTTCACTTGATATATTGTTGGAGGTTCTAACATCAAGAGCAAGAAACTGGATCTTGCTATGCAGAACTGAAAAGCCCTGTGCTAAAACACCTTTTGCAGCTGTGAGTATCAACACCCACTCATCACGTTGCCTTTTTCAACCTTCTCTTTAGTAAGGTGCATTAGTCAGGCTCCTGAAATAAGCACCTTCAGGGCTTATTTTCCATTCTTATGGTCCTCCTTTGAACTCAAGCCAGCCTGTGCCTTCCTAAAACATTAACAACTGTGGTAATAAATATATCTGATAGGAGTTCACAGAACATTAACATCAGCAAGCCAACAAATGGCTACCAAGTGTTGGAGAGCATTACACGCAGGGGATATGTAACAGACCGTGGAGGCCCTTTAAGACCTCCAAAGGGCAGCTGCCCTCCTGGGGAGTGTGGATGGGCACAGCTGACATGAATTGACTCACAGGGCTGGATGCCCAGCTCAGAGACTTCAAAGGCTTCCAGTTTGGGAGGGGACTAGGTTGTCTGCCTCAGTGTTTCAAGTTTCTTATCACTGACTTGAAGAAAGAAAGTAAGTAATGTTGGTTTATTTTTGCTGGGTAGTCCTGTTCTAATTTCCTAGGCTTTATGAGAGAAACAATGCTTTGTATGCATTGCTACTGAATTAATAGTGGTAGCAGTTACCTTAGTAGGCTGGTAAGAGGTACAGTGCGTTGTCAGTCTGCTAGTTCGCAACGCGAACAAAAAGTTGTGAGTGAGTTGTGGGCTTAGAGCTAGAATGTGTAGAGCACTGATAAAATATGTGTATAAATGTACGCTTTGTCTGATGTGGTGATGCGCCTGACATTCACAGAGGGGAGACAGATACACTAGGGGTAACTTCTGATGTCGTTCCCATGAGATGTGGGCTCTGGGGTTCTCTGTTCAGCCTTTTCTGTGCTAGCAGTACAAAGCAGGTGGGCTCTTACAGGCTATTCTGGCAGCTCGGGCTTCCTGGGGTGTCAGAACTTCGTAGGCAGCCTCCTGCTGCCAGGAGCCCAGAGTCGCAGTGTGCAGGGAAACCCTTAGTGGCCAGCTCTCCTAGGGTAAGCTGAACTCCAGTTCCCTGAGTGTGGTGTTTCCCGTCATAAGGGGAGAGAAGTGAACCACTAGATACTGAGGTCTGTCTCAGGTTTTGATGTTTTCTCTTCTGATCTTAAGGTGTGATCTTGAGTCTGTGGTGCATGTTTCATGGTGCATGTTTCACCAGGAATCAGGTTTCAGTAGCATATGCAAGGGCTTTTCTTTTTTCATAGCCTAAAGACTCAAGGCTGTGCTCAGTCTGTTCAGGTGCTATTTTCTCTCAGATGTCCACAGCCTCTATTTCATCTAGAAAGACTTCAGAACATTTCAGATACACAAAGGCTGTCCACCATCTTCTTGCTGAACTGTATGTTAACCACCCAGCAAACTACACGGCAAGGTCTGGTGGGAAGTGAATCGTGCACTGTGCCTAGTTAAATCTGCAATAAAGGGGATATGGACGAGCAGGGTGTAATTATCCAACGTGGAAGATGGCCAGAGCATAGGGCTCTCCTCCCTGTTACTCCAGGTTACTTCTGGGGGAAGGGGAGAGTGTGCCAGCAACTGCAATCCCACAATTCGGAAAGGAGACTCTGCAGTGTGTGTTGTTCACCTGCTGACTTCAAACACTGTGTCAGAGCACAGACACAAAGGCTATGGGGGAGAAGGATGCACGCGGACTTTAGAGGAAACAGTTACCATATCTCTTCATCCAGACAGATGGGAGGAATTACTGAATTCTCATTGTAGGGGTCATAACTGCAGGTGTTGCTGGGAAATACAGTGCAGCTGTCTTAAGGCATAGACAAAGACAATAAAATTAGAAAAGCTGTACCTCCAACTGAGGTACAGTCAGCAGTGAGGGTATCTGAACAGGAACTAATATTCCTAATGACTTGTGACAGAAGATGGAACATACGGTTTTTATATTGTGAAAGCTGCAGTATTGAGGACTTCCGCTTCAATTTCATGGTAATGTTTCCCTGCCGTTTGGTCTATTTCAAACTAAACTGGCCTCTTGGAACTTCTGAATGGCATCCACCAACCTCAGCCCTTCTTCTGAGACTTCAGTTTTATTCTGAGCTGATGCAGAACTTGCAGCTGTGCTGATTTCCTTCTTTCACAACAGAACTCTTCTTCTGCTTGTGCTGTAGACAGCAAGAACTCAGTTACTGGAGGGGAAGATGAACATCAGGGGGGAGAATCAAGTTGGAAGTGACACTTCTGTCTAGGAAAACTATAGTAGTCCTGTTCAGTAAAGATTTGAACACTTTCTTTCCTGACCAAAACTTTGAAGAGTTGAGTCTGGAAGTCCTTAGTCTGTATTAAGGTCCATAAATAAGAGGATGATTGCCAGATACATTAAGTTTTACCGTTGCTTTAAAACTTGCACCAAAAGGCTTCTTATAGGAAAATGCAAATATGAAGATGTCAATATTTTTCTTCCTGGAAAAATTAAGTATTTAATCAGTGAATCAATCATCTTAATTCAAACATGGCTTGTAGGAACACACTGGAAACAAACTGGATAAATTTGGTAGTAACCTGTTTGTGCCTAAGCCCCACAGGACATTTCTGGGAGATGTAATCTGAGATACTTAATCCTTTTTTCTCTCTGGGATGGTGGTTCTTGGGAAAATGTTTCTTCCCTTAACGCACTCTATTCTCTGGCTGGAATGGAACATTACACTAGGAGAAATGTGACACTGCTGAAAGGGATAGTGATCCTGAGATTTATAAAGCACAGACACCAAAACTATGTGAGTATATATCTCTATGTGAAACAAAGCTGGAATTAACTGTTTTGAATTGGAAAATGTCAAAATGAAGCTTTCCACATGAGACCATTTCTAAATATTTCATTGGGGTGGTGGTCATATTTTTCAGTCTTTATCATGAACTTGAGACAAAAACACAGTGTTGAAATATTAGAACTTAAGTGTTCTGATTTCTTACTTGCTCAGCAAAACACATGCAACTTTCACTGAGGTCAGCTCAAGCTGAAGTTTCTAAAAAGGCTGAGAATGACAACAGTGACAAAGCTCTACCCCAGTGCTGGGCTGTGCAGCCAAGCAGTAGGGTGGAGGATGTCTTCCCTCCTATGACATGCCCTGCTAGGAAGCATCCTTCCCCCTTACAGACCTAGGACCACGCGTACGCGTCCTTTGAACATGGACAGAGTGTGCAAAGGGATGACCCGCTGCAGCGTATTTGTGCTGGCCTTGTCCTATGGTGCACTCACAGATGAGCAAGCCAGGTGTGGCCCCCACTTACGCAACCTACTGCGCAGACCGAGGGCTTGTTGCCTGGGAGTTGGAATGCTCGTGTGGAGTTAAAGGGTGCTCCCCACTGAGAAAACAGGGTGCTGTGGCTTGCCCAAAGGGCTGGCAGGTTGTGTTCATCACTGTAGGGCCACTTCTAACCAGCATGGCTTAGGCTGCATCCAGTGCAGCTCAGAACTCTTCCTTTGAAAGAAACCTTGCAGATGTGGAAAGGTGGTGTCTTGAACCAGACAGGAGATGTAACTTGCTTAAACCAGCTTGGTTCTGGCACAGCAAAGGCCAGCATGTATGTAGACCACTTCTGAGTATATTATAGTCTTTCCCTGGCAGGTTACAGCAGGCAGAGAATTCTGCCTTGTAAACTGAGCAAAGGACTATTTCTGAGGACAGGCCACCAGACGTTTTGTCACCTATCTTCTGATTTTAAAAAACAGACTTTTAAAAAATCTGACAGATGTCTGGTGGCAACTTAATTGATCTGTCCCTGTTAAAACACAATTCAATTTGATGAATTAGATATACGTGGAAGGCAAAGTATGCTGTTAGAGGGCAAGTGACAGTCCAGATTAACAGGACTTGGGTTAGATGTCCTGTCTTGTTTGCTGAGGTAATCACAACTATTACTCTGAGAACACTTCCATTATTTGTGCCATCTGTATAATTCACACCTTTGTGCAGTTCTCTATTTGCTCTAGGGAGGTAAACAGGAGGCACCCTTTTGTTGATCCTACTTTTTGAAAGCCTCATGCTTGTTGACCTGCTGTAAAGATAAACTTCTGAGCACTTCTGGTGCACTTCATTATACCTGAATAGCTGGATCCTACTTTTGGCACAAGCTCTGAGGTAGGAAATTGAAGAATGGAGTTGTAGGGACAGCAGCCACAGGAAAAGAACAGATGAAAGATAAGATAGTCTGTGCTCATCATAGAGCTGTGCTTAGATGCAGTGGAGATGTTTTATCTTAAGCTGGCAATGATTTCTGTTTCTTTGATCTACCAATGTACAGTTGAGGGAACTGTAACAAGAGAGGCTTCAAAATTGGAGGAATTTTAACATAGTATTTTCTAAAGTACTTCAAAGTTATCTGAGAGACATCAACAGACAGTCCCTGGCAAGGGAGGGAAAAGGACTATAAAGTTGTGGACAGCTAATAAGCATCTTGTGTAGAGAAAAAGGGAGGGAGAGGAGGAACTTTCCAATGCATTAAAAAAAAAAAAAGAGGGGAAGCCACTGACATGTTTGGCTTAGATGGCAACTTAAACGAGTGGGGTGGAGGCCAATACTTTTTAAACGTCTTCCTGATAAACTGTGTAAAGCACTGCCACAAAACACAGCACCGTAAAACATACACATAAGTGTTTTGCTGAAAGTGTCTTAAAATGTTCTTCTGTCTTTTCCTTTCTTCAGCCTTTCTGTATTTGTTGTGGTTTAACCCCAGCCAGCAACTAAGCCCCACACAGCCACTTGCTTATCCCCCCTCAGTGGGATGGGGAGAGAATTGGAAGAGTAAAAGTGAGAAAACCCGTGGGCTGAAATAAAGACAGTTTAACAGGTAAAGCACAAGCAGCACATGCAAGCAAAGGAAAACCAGGAATTCATTCACCACTTCCCATGGGCAGACAGGTGTTCAGCCATCTCCAGGAAAGCAGGGCTCCATCGTGCGTAATGGTTACTTGGGAAGACAAAACGCTGTAACTCAATTCCCCCCCCTCCTTCTTCCCCCAGCTTTATATTGCTGAGCATGATGTCATATGGTTTGGGATGTCCCTTTGGTCAGTTGGGGTCAGCTGTCCCAGCTGTGTCCCCTCCCAACTATTTGTGCACCCCCAGCCTACTCACTGGTGGGGTGAGAAGCAGAGAAGGCCTTGACTCTGTGCAAACACTGCTCAGCAGTAACGAAAACATCCTTGTGTTACCACCACTGTTTCCAGCACAATTCCAAAATGTAGACCCATACCAGCTACTGTGAAGAAAATCAACTCTACCCCAGCCAAAACCAGCACAGTACTCCTTTAGCTGTCTCTATACCTGTCGGCTACATGGCTGTGCACTGCAGTTCATCCTTCTACCAAGTTCATGTCTTCTCTCCTTGCCACTCCCCTACACATCGTAAGAGTCCACAGAAACAGTTTGACAAGTTCAGCCCACCACCCTTGTAGAAGTGGGATGGGGGAGGTTTGTAGCGTCTAAAATGTGGGCTGTTCCAAGGGGCTGGGAGCTTGGGCATGTAATGGAGTGCTGTTTCTGTAAAGGACAGAAGGAATCAACTCAGGCCTGAAAGGCAAGAAGAAAGCAAAAAAAGATAAAGGACAAGTTCTATTACACAGTTTCTTTCAATTTTGTGCCTAATAACACCAGTTTCACCACACAATCACAAGCTGTGGCAAGTACCCCAGGAACTGAGAAAAAGGAGAAACAGTGATGTTTTCTTTTAGAAGTGGTTTTCATGTGAAATTCCAAAGATGAAGTGCATTTTTAGCTACTTAGTAGCTTTAAAAGCATGCTACATGCTATACAAAAATCCACTTGAATTTTCTGTAAGATTTCATTTAAGTTCACATACAGATTTTTCTACTGTTCTCATATTTGATTACTGCAATTGTTTGGGGAAATGTAACCATTTTTCTGTACTTCAAAGTTCTGAGGAAAGACTGATATAAAAAGGGAAATACACGGTTACATGGCTGTAGACTTGTGGAGGTCAGAGGCTTTTGACACTTACATTGCCAAGCACAGAAAGCCTTCCACTTAAGAGCGTTGCAAGAGGAGTGACAGCTCATTTCAGAAGCACTGCAGATTTCTTTGGATCAAGCCAGGATGCCCATCTTGTAAGATAAAGAATAGGATCAGCAAGCATTTCCAAAGAGGCTTGTCCTCCATACTGATAAGGAAAACCTAGAACCTTTGAAAGCCAATCTACAAAAGCACAATGGCTGGAGTTGTTCAAGGACGCCAGTCTCACTGAAATGGCGGGCAGCTATGAGAGCTGAGAGCACACACTGGCATTGCTTTTGCTGGAAAACAATTACTCAAAGTCACTGAGCTCTTTGTGCCCTCATGGTAAGTCTGTACTTCAAATTACTGTATTTAAGCACCCTGGTACCACTGAAAATTGAATACCTAAATCCCAGAGGCACCTTTGCAAATTTCAAACTCATAAAATAGTATATGAATTCAGCACATTACCTGCACAAATCCGGGTTAGCACACCCTGATTCCACAGACATCCAACTTTGTGCTGGAAATAGCTCTCCTTCTCTGTCATCGGCATGCATATAACCTTTTCCTTCACATCTGTGTCTTTCCTATGTTAAAAAAGACCTGTCTTAAGCATGTAGCAGGTAGGCTTGTTACTTGATTTTAAAAGCTTATCAACTGCATAACCCACCTGCTCTTCAACAGGCAGCTGCTGTTTTGGGGTATAAGGCTACTGCGCTGATAAAGCTTCAAGTCAGCAAGACATTTGCTCCAGTGAAAGTCTCTGTGACTTAAACTCCCCAGGTATTCATACAGCCTAACAGGAGGAGAGAGGGACAAACCCTCAGGGATTCCAAAGCAGAGCTGCTTTAGAAGTGTGGACTTGCATTCGCTGCCTTGTTTTAAGGAAGGCAGTTTTAAGGTGGCAACCTGTGAATCAGACAAATGAAAAGTGCCTGGAGTTAACTGCACAGACAGCCTTCTTGCCTGAACAAACACCATCCAACCCTAAACATGGTCATAACCCTGCAAAACTGTCAGTAATTGCTTTCAGCCTTAACTGATGGGATAACTCAGGATGAAGTACTGCCTGTTTTCTTCCCTGATACTCTAGTCAGGTTATTTGGTAAAAGGGCAGTACTAGGCAAGGCCTCTACTTTCCTCTGGTCTTTTTTCCATTCCCTACTTCTGCTCTTATTATCACAAAGCCATATTCTCTAGCACTGAAGGAACACACTCATCGCTACAAAATGACTGTGGTAAGTGGAAACTTTGCAAGTAACCTAAATAGGTGACCACAGACATTATTTAGGGAGAACCCAGTGTGTTTGGGGAAGGAGGGAAAGGGAAGCTGGAATTTATTTTGCTGTTCTAAAGCTGCTGTATCCCTAAGTTTAGTGGTTGAATAGCTGAAGCAGCATGCTGAAGGAGACAGGTTCCTGACATCTCCCTTCTCCTTCAAATTGACGTTGGTGTCCCACAAACACTGGCAGGCTTAGTGGTAATGTCTGAGGCGTGAACACACCCAGCTGACACAACACTCACTGCCAGAGGTTACAGATTTCCAGCAGGAAAACACAAAATCCCGCTTCTTTCTCCCTTTACCTTGTAGCTTGTATTTCACATCCTAGAGGAAATGCACATTTTTCTGATGAAGACTACTTGGATATATCTGGTGCAGCTGAAATCTGCATTTTGTTACTTAAATCTCTATCCGCTCTATAAAGAAGCCAGGTGAGCAACTCTGTGCACCCTACATGTGCCACTGGCTTGAGACCCTCCTAACAGATTCTGCACAGGACCAGGACTATTACACAGGATAGCTAAGTACTTAATGAAGCTGAGATTTGCAGCAGCACTTCATACTGGTTACCTGATTATCAAAACCTGAAATATCAACACTGTGAATTTATGGCCCTGAAACTTAACAAAAAGAATATTTGTGTGTATCTCAAGATCTCCTATTGCTTGCCTTGGCTGCTTCTCCTTACTATTTGCTCCTCAGCCTTCCACTTGAAAATGGGGAATTACTTGCTTTATAAATCATTTCAGTTAGGTCTGTATTAGTAACTGGAATAGGTTCAGTGCCTGTCCTCTGACTCGAAGGGCCAGGGGTGCTGCCCAGCTTGCGTGCATGTGGCAGCATTCTCCTACTCTCCTGAAACAAGTCTTCATGCTGCCTACTGGGAACAGTGTCCGGCTTGTGCCTGGGCATTGCCTGAGGAGTACTGGCTGCATGGAACAAAACCATCCCAACAAGCATGCTATCAGCATGAACAGTCACATATCAGTCACCACTTGTGCCCTGTTTAGCTCATTATTTTTGTATCATAGTTATTCCAAAAAAAGGGAAGTGCTTTTCATATTTCCTTATTAAAGAGAACAAAGTTATGATTTCTTCGAATACAGACTTACAGGCAAACGTGCAACAGTAAAGCAGAGTATGAAGTGCTGTGGGGACACAGTGAACAAGTCCTTCCAAAAACATGCAACAGCACAATCTGCATTTTAGGAGTTTTTAGACCATGATTTTAGGAACAACTAAAAAAACCCCAAAGTAACCACGCCTGGCAGCCTAACTCTTATTTACTGGGAAATGTAAAATAAACTCTGGAGGCAATGTTATGTTCTTAAAGAGTCACTGTCAAATTAAAAACAATAGAAAACACACTTGCATTTGAAACCTATTTGTCTTCTGGTGTTGTATGTCACACAAACTGCAAAACAGATGCTATTAGCAATAATTTTTTCTTCTGCCTGGTGTGCTGGCAATCTTCAGGGCTATTTTGGTGGATCTTCCACACAGCAACAGGAAGGAGAAAACATTTTTGAAAGTGTGATTGTAAAACCACAAAATACTGGCTTGGGAACTTGGCCACTTGTCCCTGAAGCTGCCCTCATTTCAAACCAAAAGTAACCCAGCAAACATGCACTAAACGCTCTAGATTCCCCACCCTTACCAGTCACCGTTTCCTCAGCTATAGACAACATTAAAAAAACTGACACTGATGGGTGGGTTGTGCTACTCAGTAAATAACGACGTTTTTCCCTTCTCTGCACCCAGAATCCTAACCCTAATTCCTCATCTGTTTTTTTTTTTTTTTTTCCATAAGACAAACAGAACAAAGGGAACTTCTGCCCTTCTAACTTCTGGCTTCGCCAGTGCCTGCTCCCTGACCTGCTGAAGCGTATTGATCTCTGGTGGGGCAAGCCACCCTCTCGCAGGGCCCAGCTGCCCTGTTCTCTCTCTCCCCTCCGGCAAGAGTCTTCCCCAGCAAATCAATAATGTATCCCGGAGCCTGTCTTTCCCTGGGGAACGCAGGCTGCCTCCCTCCACCCGCGCAGCTCTCAGCCCACACGCTGCTTTGGAGGGGGAGGAAATGAATGCAGCAGTCCCTGGCCAGCTCAAGGGCTACACTGGGCTGGGCTGCCCCAGCAGCAGGTAGGACTCGGGAGGTCCCTACCAGCTCATCGCCGCTCCTCAGGCGTCGGGATACTGCTCGCAGTCTGCAGCGGCATCACAGGCAGGTTGTAATGGAGAAACAGCTGTCCTGACCAGATCTAAAGAGGAAGAGATGTATTTTTGGATCAAGAGTATCTCAAAGGAAATTAATATTTGAGTCAAATGTTGGGTTAAGAGCTGTGCCCTTCGCTTAGTCCCCTGCACAACTGTGCAAGGATGCAGTCTTTAATTATATGGGATGTTCTAGGGTTGGTTTTTCTCCTGTGGGATTCTGGCATCATTTGGTGAGCAGAACAGCCTGTGACCACTTGGTGAGTGCCTGGTCAATAATTTGATTTCTCCTCTGTTCAGCCTGTGCTTGTGTGTCCTTATATGCCAAATGTTGCCCCAACTCTGCTCTGCACAGAGAATTATTCATTGATGTTGCCCAGGGGCTCAGATGGCAGTTACTCACCAACATTAATGTAGATGCTGTTGCACGCCTTTCAGAGGTGAGGGGCAAGTTTTCACACCATCATTACGACTCAAGTGATGAGGAACTCAGGGTGTAGTTACAGGAAAGCTTCCTCCCATGGCAAAAGCAATTGAAGACATTCCCTCTCTCTCAGCCCCTATCTCCAGCTGCCCAGTCCCACTCTCGCAGCACAGTTCACTGCCTCCATAGTGGCACTGATGCACTCATTTATGAGATTGGCCTGTAAATCATCTGCACTGCAGACCCACGAATGGTTGCATTAGTGCATTTGGGGCACTGGTAGCTGCTGCACAGAGACAGGGAACAGCGTATGGGCAGATGTGATGTGGGGAAACAGAATCTAGCTTTGATATCACAGAGAATGTTCATTTAACTAAATCTTAAGGCTGGTAAACAATATGAAGAAGGGCCAAGCTACTTTGGATTCTCAGTCTGAGACACCTCCAAATTTGTTTTGCTTACTTTTTCAGAGTATTTAGTGGGTTTTTGTACTCTCATTATGGGGGCAAGAAGTCTGGTGATCTCAGCTATTGCTGTGACAGCATAGGTTGGACATCCAAGCAATGGAGCACACACCTGCAGTGGCCAGCGTGCTGGAATTTAAGTTGCTGCCCAGCATTGTGTAGCGGCTCTGTCATGCAGGCAAAGAGAGACTGCAGTTCTGCTAAGCGGTGTTTAACTACCTTGCTCCTGAGACCATCGCATCTCCCTCGGACCTCCCTCATGTCGCTCACTATATGTGTTCCAGCTTCTGCAAAACTGAAACAGGAGCCAGCCAGGTAACATCCCACTTCAGTGCCCAGCTACAATTCATCCCCAGAGTACCACCCACTTCATGCACTGAGGAAGAGAAACATCCTGTGGAAAAGAAACCACACAATCATGCCATTGAAACCTGCAACATGATTAATATATGCCGAAGGAGGATAAATTAAGTCCAGCTGCATAATTTTGCAGGTTGTATTAAAAGCAAAGAGAGGACACTCATCCTATCATCTGAATTCATGTATGTCACCACATGATCATTAGCAGGCTTGATAAACACTGTAACTCCACAACATGCCCTTCTGCCATTTGAGCAGGAGGATTAACCTCTGTCAGTGGCAAATTGCCATCTTTTACACAGATGAGTGGTGCAGGGACTTGACGGTTCCTCACTGTTATCTGTTGACAGAATAGGAGTAACAAATCGTGGGTGCAGCACCACATTTCCAGCCCAGCTGGTCTTTCAGGGACATCCCATCCCCCTAAACTCTGCAGTAGTAACCAGCCCCTCCACCATTCTGCTTCCTTGCCCTGGTTTTGGGCAGGATATGCAGAGGGCAGTGCAAGGGATGAGGAGACCTTGATTACTGTGTTCAGTTTTGGGGCCCTCACTACAAAAAGGACATTGAATTACTTGAGCGTGTCCAGAGAAGGGCAACGAAGCTGGTGAAGGGTCTGGAGCACATGTCGTACGAGGAGAGGCTGAGGGAACTGGGGTTGTTTAGTCTGGAGAAGAGGAGGCTGAGGGGAGACCTCATCGCCCTCTACAGCTACCTGAAAGGAGGTTGCAGAGAGCTGGGGATGAGTCTCTTTAACCAAGTAACAAGCGATAGGACAAGAGGTAATGGCCTCAAGTTGCGCCAGGGAAGGTTTAGATTGGATATTAGGAAGTATTTCTTCACAGAAGGGGTTGTTAGGCGTTGGAATGGGCTGCCCAGGGAGGTGGTGGAGTCCCCATCCCTGGAGGTGTTTAAGAGTAGGGTCGACATAGTGCTGAGGGATGTGGTGTAGTTGGGAACTGTCAGTGTTAGGTTAATGGTTGGACTAGATGATCTTCAGGGTCTTTTCCAGCCTAGATGATTCTGTGATTCTGAGAGACCAAGAGAGGCAGAGGTGCTGGGCCACATAGCAGCCCTGGGGCCAGCTCGGTTGTATGGTCATTCGGCACCGAGGGGAAATGGGCCCTCCTCCACGTTTGGGAGGGGAATGGCAGCTGATGAAGAGTAAGTAGCCTTGCTGCCCAGGCAAACCTTAGATTCCTCCCCTTCGACCCACTGTGTTTCTTTCTCTTTGCCTTGCTCAGGAACCCTGTTTTACACTCCAGCTTCTCCGTCTGCCTCCCCATGCATACCAGATCCCTCCCCGCACGCTGCACACCCCGTACTCCGATCCTTCCAGCCGCCGAAGCAGGAGACTTGCAGCACTATCTGCCTCCACCACATCCCGCCGGACCTCTTTCCCTACCGCCACAGCTGCCCCTTCCAGCCCCCGCTATTCCACCGCCTCCTCCAGCCCTGTCAGCTCCCGCCCGCCTTCCCGCTCCGCCACCCTCCCCTCAGCGCCTCGTCTCCCCCCTCAACTACAATTCCTCCCCTTTCAGCCAGCAAAAATTCCCCACCAGCTCGGCCCTCTGCCGCTTCCCTAGGTTATTAAAAATAAATAAATATAACAAGTGGTGCGCTGACTATATTTGGATTTTTAAATTCCCTTCCCCCCCCCCCCCCCCCCCCCAACAGCACTGCGTGGCGCGAAGGAATCCCCATGGCGGTCAGCTCCTCAGCGAGAGAGGACGGGACGGGGGGGCGGCGGGCGCGGCGGGGACAGCGGCGGCGGGAAGCCGCCCCCCCGGCCCGCTGAGGTGGATCGCGTTTCCATGGCGGCAGCAGCCGTTAAGTCGGCGCGGCGCCCTCCTTCCCGCTGCTGGGCGGGAGAGGGCGGGAATGGCGGCGGGCCGGCCCGGCCCTGTCATCCCCCCGGAGGCCTCTCCGAGGAGTCAGGAGGGAAAACATGAGGGTAACGGAGAGCTGATAGGAGCAGATATTTGTTTTTCACCCCAGAGGATCCTCTGTTACCCCACAGGCATATCTGAGACGGCCCGCGAGAGGGGCGCAGCCCTGAGGACTACCTCAGTGCCCCAGTTTCCAAACCAGCAGTTTTCCCCATCCCTGGGTAGGCTGGCAATGGCAGCTTGCTTTTTCCAAGGGGAGGCTGGTTTTCCCTAGGAGATTTCCACGTCCCTGTGGAAAACACGCTGGTGGCTTCCCAGGACCTGCTGTGGAGTCAGGCACCAGAAATGGAAAATACCGGCCAATACATAAGCGCATGCTGCATCATGGAGAGGGTCTGTTGCCCGTGTCTTGGCCACTTTTGCGAATGATGGTTTCCAGAACAGCTCTTTTTCAACTGCAGACCAATACTGCACTCTAAACCATTCAAGTTTTTACTGAAGTATGTGTATTTCATGGAAAACTCGGTGATTAGCATCTCTTTGAACATCCCACTGCTGAACAATGTTGAGCAGTGGGAGGATGATGTTGTAGTCAAATTGATCTGAAGCAAAATTGTTATTCAAGGATATCTCTATTTTTTTATATATACGCAACATTTCAGTCACAAGTAAGACCAGAAACTCCAGCGGCAGTGTTAACTCATTTTGCTCACAATTCTGATGCTGAAATCTTCAATGAAAATGGGGAACAAAATGTTCTTACAAACATCTGAGTTGTTGAAATTATATATGACATCATTTAACTTAAAAAAATCAAGACCATTAAATGTAAGCATCAACTGTATTGCTAGCTTGTGCGTAACTGCATACATTATGTAATTTCTTATTTCAGGAAACTTAAAGAAATCCACTGCTTCCAATATGATTCACTCCTCCAACCTGGCACCCAGTTTCAAGTGAGTAGTGCAGGAGAGTAACACATCCTACACGTTCCCTGCAAACTTTGTTTAAAAATCAACTTCAGGAATCTGGGGATGGGCAACGCTCTGCCACAGCTGAACTGTATACACTTACTGCCTTGTTCTGGAGCCCACTTGGCTATTTTTGTACAAACTTGTTTGATATTTTGCTTATTATGTTGCTGCTAAGAACTCTCACCCAAATTAAATAGTTTCAGAAAGTTGCTTTCCAAGCACGTGTGAAGATTAGAAGCCCCTTAAGGTTCCATTATGGGCTGTTAATTATGTTTATTATTATTATTATTTATGTAATACCTTTCTGTGCTAAGTACTTGTGACTTCATGTGCTTAAGGAGCTTACTGGATGGATTCCAAAGCAAGGATGTTGCAAAGCGGGAGAGGAAATAAAAAGCCTGCTCTTCTTAGTGGAAGGCAGCATGTTATGTAGGGCTCGTGGAAGAAGTTGTTGTATTTAAGCATAAAGAAGATGGAAAGCATAAGAAGGAGGGTCAGTAGGTGGATTTCAGGTGTGTGTGCAAAGTCAAGTCAGTGGGAACAAGAAGCTAAATTCACAATGGGGATTTAAAAGGTGCCAGCAGTTCCTTTGAAGGACCTTAGCTTTTAACTGCTCTGATACCTTACAGCATCCACAGGTTTGAAATAAGAGACCTAAAATGCCTAGCATCAGCAAACTGAACAGGGATCTCTCTGAAATAGCTGTAGGAAATGCTAAGGAGAGAGCCACAAGTTAACCCCAAGAGACTTAGGCTCAGATTCTTAAAGGTAATTAGATGCCTTTAAATACAAGTTAGACATCTAAATCTTTGAGGCTCAGGATCTTACTTAACTAACTCTGGACTGGAGGAAGTCTCCTTAACTGATTCACAGCCATGAATCCTTTCCTGGATTTGGATCCTGTTTTGTCTTTCAGAAGCTGAACAGGGCATAATTTTATTATCATGACAATTAGACTGGCATGGTGGGGACTCAAATAGTCTCCAGGAAACAAGGGATAAAAATGTGGGTTGGATAGGAAATGTTAAAATCATTGGTCTCTTGTGGGGGGTAAAAACCCTTTCTTTTGGTCAGCACTGAGGTTTTTCCTAATGTAAGAAAGCCAGTGAAAGTAAGAAGAGAAAGGCCTAATTTATCATGTACTCATTTTGCAGCTATATTCCTATATTCTGGCAATATAGGAAACTTGCTTTTATTCATCTCAGGCATAACTGAAATTTGAGTCAGAATAATTTACACTACATGCAGGAATCCTATAGTATTTTGAATTAATTCCTTGAAATATTCATATGTGTTCTTTGTTTTGGGCCTCCAGCACATATTGCATTCCACACAGAAGTCCTGAGGGGTTCAAAAGGATTCATAGCATACATTTTCTGAGACTTACCTTATTAGAAATAGTCATATATTTGCTTCTGTATAATGTTCAGCTTTTAATAAATGACCTTCTCTCTTTGTCTCTCTCTGTCTCTGTCTCTTCTGTCCCTGCTGCCTACTGTCATAAAACTACAGCTTTTCTCTTTAGGAATCATGACATTCATTGTTTTGACATTATTTGGGGTATAATACTCAATATTTATGAACCCTTTCCTGCTATAATGTTATGAGGTAAATAAAGAAGAGCTAAATTTAAAAGCACCAAGTCTCATTTTTGTACAGTGTGATAAATTCATCATGATAGAAAAGTTTCTGTGATTTAAGATCCAGTAGAAATAGTTTTCTTTCGAGTTCCCTGAAGCATCTACAGTTTGAATATTACAGCTTTGCAACATTAAATGACATACCTGCTAGAAATAAAATGTAAAAATGTTTGTTTCTTTTCAGTCACTGATGGAGTGGGATTCTGGAAAATCCATTTTGGTTTTGGTATTTCCATTTTTAATAACTTGGAATGGAGCAAACAGAACAAGCCACCTCCTAGATAATGATGCATTGAACTAATTCACTCCCTTTTCCACAAAAAGATGTCAAGAGGGAGTCTGAAGCTCACTCCTCTTTCTTGCTGAGCTTCCTGTGGAACATCTCCCAAAGGACTGTGGCCCTTTGCAGCTCCTTTCCGAGTCTCCACACAGTGATACAGCTCTCATCTTCCTGCCCCTTCTCCCAAATCCTTTCTTCCTTAAAAGCCTTTGCACCATTCTACACCTGGCCAGACCAGAGCTGCCTATTAGTACTCGCATTGCGCACAAGGGAGTGGCCTAAGGGCCCTAACAGTCACCAAGGCTCACGTCAAGGCCAGGTTATTGCAGCTGAAGAATCGTGAAGGATCACAACTGCAGAAGGAGAACTGTCCTGTCTTGAGAGCTGTGTAGGACAGTCATAAATACCTCCCGCACAATAGGTGCTGTACTGGGAGTGTCCACTGCAGTGACTCTTATGTGCTATAGGGACTGCTGGAATGAATTAAAGGAATTTAAGGGCTGCTAAACCAGACTCGGTTCTTGACGTGTAGGGATCCCCTAGAATCCAAGCAGAAAAAGAGCTGCCAACGTATGTTAGGTCACTTCTGCGTCCCTTCCCCCATCTGTGTCTTTGAGAGGTGATACAGCTCAGCATTTGGTGTCTCATTATCCAAGTTAGCAGATGTGGTATAAATCTAAAGGGTTTTCATAGCAGGAAGTGGTAGGTGGAGACATCCTAAGGGCTGGAACAAGGCTAAGACACATCTGCCAGGGAAACTTGGGTGGGTGGGTGGGAGGAGGAGGCAAGAACATGCCTGGCAAGAGAGAGTCGTCCCAGGGATGAACACAGCTGAGAGACAGTGACAGAGTGAGCATAACTGAGCAGCAGTGGCTGGGGTGGTGTTCGTCCAGCACTCAGTTTAAGGCCAGATGTGGAACACAACTCCCTCCATCATGTCGTAGAGAAGTGAAATGGGAAGTGTGAATCCCCTCTCTTACTCCTCCTCACCTTTCCCCTCTATCCAAGTAGAAGAGGAAATTTTATGGAATGAGGGCATTATTTCCTTAAAGCCAAAACAGCCTTTTCGCTCCTCCCAGTGTTACTTTCACATTGTTTGTTGATTGTGCTGTTGTTACCAGTGAAAAAGTCTGAGGAACTCCAGTCTCTGCTGGAGCAGAAAAACGTTCTGAACTGAGACCTAGCCCTCAGCTTAGAGATGGAAAGTGAGTGTCAGACGATAGGCATGGAAATTCCAGCTGTGTTGCCTTCTTTATAGGGTCTAACGCTGTATTTGTTCTTGAAGCCAGCTCTGGGGGAGCATCACTGAGAGGCCTGCTGGCACCTTCCAGGGACTGAACTGGCTGCAGCAGCTAGCAGCCACTGCTGCCCACAGGGTTGTAGGGAAGATATTTAGGGTGTAGGCTTGTCAGAGGCCATGCCCCCACTAAATCTGATTGCTTACCAAATTCTTGGAGGGAAAAAAAATCACTAATAATTAGGTCCTGATTTTATTGGGAGATCTTGCAACAGTAATTGAGAGGTCTGCCTGTGGGCTAAAACGGCTCTTAGTTGCAAGTAAGAACTTGATACAAAGCACTAGTATAGGAGAAAAATCGGAATTCCAGACAGGAGCTGTAGATATGCACATAACTGACATTGTCCGTTCTGTCCAGGAGCTCACAAGCTGGTGTTGCAAGTGGCGGCTGTTTTTAGAGGTGGCTTTGCTGGAACTGGTAGGCAAGGCCATGTCAGCTACGGGCTCAAAGGTGTTTTTTTTAAATCCATGCGAGTGTAGCAATCTTTGACCTTGATTGTAAGAGGTTCCTAAAGCCTGTTACTCAGCAAAAAGCCAATAGAGTAAGAGCAGATTAGACAGTTGTTAAGGCTTTTTTAAAAATTTTCCTAAATGAGTTATACACAGCTGGGTTTGGTCCCTTTGTTCTGGGAGCAGTAACAAATATTTGTCACATGAACATATTCTCTACAGACTTCAGAAAGATAGTTTGTATTTAAAAAAAACGCTTTTCATTTTGTCTCTGCAGACAGACAGGCTCTCCCAAATCAATTGGAGCAGGGACTATAAAGAAGCCAGAGAAACAAGCCTGCCTACTGGAACTTGAGACATAATTTCTAGATCCTATTGCAAAAACAAAACTGAAAGCATAGGAACTTCAAAATGCTGAAGTGAGTGTGTTCATCTAGGAAAGTATACTTAAGTCTCTGCTAGGGGAAAAATTATTCATTTGACTTACAGTAGGAAAAGAGGATTATTTCCTTTGTTTAAGACTCCATGGAGAATTCTGTATTTGGAAACTGTGTGCAGTTCCCCGTATTTGGGAGAATCTGTTTGCTGTTTCCTAAGGGTGTGTTCCTAACTGTGAGAACAGCCTAGACTTTAAAGGCAGAGGACTTTCTTCCCACCAGGAATGCAGTCTACCAAGCTGCTTCAGCTGCTTCTCTGCCCAACTGAACATTTGGCTTTCATTTGAATATTGAATTTAGTTATCTGTTTGGAGAATACAGATTAAGTGACCATCTTGTTATTATGTCCTCTTTGCATCCTAAACTTAAAACAGGCTGATAATAGTTTTAGCTATTTATCTGAAACAACAGGTGGTTTGATTAGGAAAATACAGCACATAGCAATAGATGAGAAATTATGCAGCTGGAATATATTAAGTGTCTCCATGTAAAAGTCTGTATTTACCATGGCTCCAAGAGTGTTTTGCATTCATTCACTGAAGCAACAGCATAGGGTTTTGGAGAATGGGTTTTTTATGCATGGCAGCAAACTAGAAAATGTCAAAGTGACTGGGAAAATTCCTTAGGATTTATGTTTTGAGTTAATGCTTAATCAGACTTTGCAAAAGCCAACTGATCTGATAGAGTGGTGAGATAGGAGTCAGGTCAGACACAAAATCCCTATTACAACATAGGCAATAACATTATAGCACCATAACTAGTAGCTTTGTTTTCAAAGTAGGCTGTAAAATGTACTCTGGGTTGAAATATAGTCTATGTAATTAGATTTTCCTGCAAAACTTGTTTCTGGAGGGCTGATATTCCCAGCTGCTCTGGGTCAAAAAAAAAAAAAATTCAGAGAAAAGCTATAGAAAACACAGAACTCCATGCGGAAGGAAAAAACCTAAGCTAGCATTTTTCATGGTCTCATTAACCTGTAGGTACTTCTGACTTCTCCGTTTCTGCAGTGTCAGAGTACAGCTGCATCTCACTGCTCACCAAAAAACTGTTGCGGTCAAATATGAAACAACTATTTGACTTTGCCTGAATTGCATTGAATATTCACGTGTTATTGTTTTGAGCATTATATTTTCTCATTATATATGTGTGGCTGTGGCATTCCTTGGAGGGGATCTCCATGCCCAAGAGACAGGTGGTGGAACCTGGGCAGATGCTGTCGTTTACGAGAGCAGAGGGAAGTCATGCAGGTAAGTGTGGGATTTCTCTTGCTGGTACAACAGTCAGATGTCTGCTCCAGACCTAAAGAGCTTATGGGACAGAAGAAGAGAACTTACAGGTCTACATCCTGTTCTGGTACCATTTTACCTGCAAAAAGGAAGCTGTAGGCCTTATTTCCACATTCTACATGTGATCAGTAGCTGCGTCTAAGAAAGACACGTGGGTCACACATTCCGCATCCAGGCAAGTTTCTCCTAGCAAAATGAAGGGCTGTTCCTGAGACAGCGGGGGGCCGTGCTGTACTGTCAGCCCCCCAAGGACTGAAGGGGAAATTAGTCATCTATAGTGGAGGAATAGGAAGGAAAAGATGATAAACAAAAGTCACATGCATTTTTTTTGTCTTCTAAACCTGAACTTTCTCCTGATAATGCAGTAGCCAAGGACTCTGAAGGGAGGAGAGACATAATATTATTGCAGGTGACCTTAGCTCTTGCTTCCCTCCTTTTCAGTGAAGTATTGCAACTTCTTTTTTTTCCTGTCTGCCCATCAGATCAAGTAAACCAAAGAGCATCTGTACTGCTGCAGAGGAACGTGAGAAATAAGCTACAGCCACACATTACCTGGAGCCCTGTGCTGCAGGCCCACCCCATCATTTGGCAGCCAGGGCTGTACCCACCCATGCTAGGGGCACAGGTTTGCCCTTATAACTCTGCAGTGAAAATATAAATAAGTTTCCTAGATTCCTCCTTACGATAGCATGAAAATCTCTGAAACTTTGCAGTATCTAACTGATACTTAAGTAGTCTGCCGCTTACACTACACAAGTATCTTCATTACTAGTTCTTCCAATATTTCACACTTTCTCCCAGATTTGGCCCTTTAAATCACTTCTGTGTTTTAGTTGGTTTTTAATGACAGCTATTATTTTCCTTCCAAAGAAATTGCATACATGACTTCAGTGCAAAAATCTCACAATGTAAATCAGTCTCATGGTTTTTATGAGTTTGTAGTTTTGGCAGTATTGGTGATTTTCGAAGAGATCAGAGACTCTCAAGTCTTTAATATACAACCGTTAATTAGATTCTGCTGCAATTAAATCTAAATAAAGATTTGCTGTCTAAGCTATTTAGCTCTGTTAAGACTGTTCAGCCATCGAATAAACCTCCTTTGTTGTTATACCCAAACAGCCGATATCACGAAGATTCAGTAAAGCCTCTAGGACCATTTTTTCAGTTTTACACCTGAAAAAGAAATCTAAACTTGTTGATCAAATCAACATGAGCCTGAGCAGACAGTACTTCTCACAAAATAAGGGCTGTTTTGGATTTGTGTGGCAAGGTTTTTGTACCTTGGTGTGGCTACAGGGGTGGCTTCTGTGAAAAGCTTCCAGAAGCTTCCTCTGTGTCTAAGAGAGCCAGTGCCATCTGGCCCCAAGATGGACCCACCGCTGGCCAAGGCTGAGCCCATCAGTGACAGTGGTAGCACCTCTGGGGTAACATTTAAGAAGGGGGAAAAAACCTGCTGCAACAGCAATTGCAGCTGGAGAGAGGAGTGAGAATATGTGAGAGAAGCAACTCTGCAGACACCAAGGTCAGTGAAGAAGGAGGGGCAGGAGGTGCTCCAGGCACTGGAGCAGAGATTCCCCTGCAGCCCGTGGTGCAGCCCATGGTGAGGCAGGCTGTGCCCCTGCAGCCCAGGGAGGTTAACAGTGGAGCAGATCTCCACCTGCAGCCCATGGAGGACCCCACACCAGAGCAGGTGGATGCCTGAAGGAGGCTGTGACCCTGTTGGAAGCCCACGCTGGAGCAGGCTCCTGGTAGGACCTGTGGAGAGAGGAGCCCACACTGGAGCAGGTTTACTGGCAGGACTTGTGACCCCGTGGGGGACCCACGCTGGAGCAGTCTGTTCCTGAAGGACTGCGCCCTGTGGAAGGGACCCACACTGGAACAGTTTGTGAAGAACTGCAGCCTGTGGGAAGGACTCACATTGGAGAAGTTCGTGGAGGACTGTCTCCTGTGGGAGAGACCCCACAGTGGAGCAGTGAGAGAGTGTGAGGAGTCCTGTCCCTGAGGAAGAAGGAGCAGCAGAGACAACATGTGATGAACTGATCACAACCCCCATTCCCTGACCCCCTCTGCTGCTGGAGGGGAGGAGGGAGAGAAAATCGGAAGTAAAGTTAAGCCTGGGAAGAAGGGAGGAGTGAGGGGAAGGTGTTTTAAGATTTAGTTTTTATTTCTCATTATCCTACTCTGATTTGATTGGCAATAAATTAAACTGATTCCCCCAAGTCGAGTCTGTTTTGCTTATGATGGTAATTGGTGAGTGATCTCTCTGTCCTTAGCTTGACCCACGAGATCATTATACTTTCTCTCCCCTGTCCAGCTGAGGAGGGGAGTGATAGAGTGGCTTTGGTGGGCACCTGCCATCCAGCCAGGGTCAACCCACCACATTGTTTTCCAAATTTAACAGCACTTCAGACAGAAGTCATTTTTTAGACAGTTGTAATCTGAAGTGAGAAACGTGAGATGACAGTTAAGGCTGGCTGAACTGTAGGAACAAACATACTGTCATAATGCTTCTCAAGCACTCCAGAAATAGTCCCCATTCAGTTCTTTTCAGAGCACATATTTGTGTGTGTGCTCTATTAGGTCTACTCATTTGGTCAGACTTAGGAGTGTTAATTATTTGTTGATTTGGGCCAGTAATTCTGTCATCTGCTTAACAGTTTCCTCACTGTTCGTATGATCATCATCTTTAGCCTAATGTACCATCTTGAGATTGAAATGTTACAAGCCAGTGCTAACCAGGGAACAAATATAAAGAAATAATATGACATTTCCTGACAAGTTTTGGCAAAGTTGGCTTCAGCAGTTGCTGTGACTACGAAAGCATTGAGAAGATGAGCACATTTACTTGTTAACAGCTGTAATTGTTTTATCCGTAGTTTTGCACAATGAGTGCTGTTTTTTTCCCCATAAACTCTGGAGTTAAGATTATTCAGGAATTCTACCTTTTAGTTTTTTTGCCATTGATAATGTTGCAAAGAAAGAAGAAATTGTATTCCATAAAACACTGGAATTTAAAAAGAAAAAAGAATGCTTAAAGTTTTCATAGCTTCTGATTTAGAGAGGCCTGACTTACTGTGACTGCTCAGTACTGCGCATGGCTACACAGGCACTATGATGGCAGAGAAGCCACAGAAGGAAGTTTACTCATAAATTTTACAACAGTTTGCAGTGTTTATGTTTCTCTATACACATTTTTCATAGTGGCTGTCGCTAATTCTTAGATTAAAATAAAGTGGCTGGATAAACACATTCCCAGGATTTCAGTAGAAGGTTTGTTTGGCTTTTCAAGTCACTTCTCTGAGAAGCACTCACCTACAACAGATTACTATGGCTACTAATTTATGTCTCAGCCTGTTTTACATTAGCTTGTCCTTTCCTGACTCCAATAACGATTTGTTTATTTAGTTCTTGGCAGATGTGCCAAGCTTGAGGATTAAAAAAAAATGAAGAACTTCTCCCCTGCACACCCCCCAGTCAGGTGCCCCCACACTGTGGTTATTTATTTTGGGCAACATTGTTAGGTTCTTTTATTTGCTTTCTGGTTTCTGAACTTGAGGGTGGACCTGACTCACATTTTCCAAGTGCTATGCAAGCCGTAGGGCTTATTTTATTTTTTCTTTAGAAAAGTTCTGCTCTATTGCAATCGCTCTATTCCTGCAACTCAAATCTTGAGAAGGAAAATCTATTATAAAATGAGTTGCAACAAAACCCACAGAAGCTGGCACCTCCCCATTGTGCATTACTGAAACAAGACACAGAGTTCTGAAGCAGTATGCAGTGGTCTGTTTGTTGCAAGATGAGAACAGTAGGTATCCATATTAACTGTTGTATCAAAATATGATGTTCTAGACAGAAGTAAGAAAATTGCAGCTAGTACGTGATTCCAGTTATCACGTGGTGTTTGGAAAAAACAAGCCCATACTGCTCTATGACCAAGCCAACAGTTCCTGAACAGTAATTTATAATGAGAGCGGGCCAGAAAGGCTACCAGCATCCAACCAAAAACCACCACTCATGCAGAACAAGTCTTGCAGAAGATGAAAGTATTTTTCTAATTCTAAATAACTTACAACTCCCACTTGTATTAAATCTCTGAAGTGTGACTCCACAGCTCACTGATATATGGCCTTTTTCCCCTCAAGATGTATGTTCTCTGGTGGCTGCCCTCTGCTACACTCCACCCTCCTCCCCAACCAGTTTGACAAGGCAGGACAATCACCTCCAGTCCCTCCAGCCTGACTGGCCTCATTTATTCAGGAACTGTTACAGTTACTGCTCTTACAGTTCTGGCTAGAAAGCTATTATTCTGTAAAGAATTTAAGAGTAAAAATATTCATCCAAGTGTACACAGTGAATTTCCACTCCCTCAGAAGAAATAGCCTAGTAGAATTCATTCCCTCCCTTTTCTTGACGTGCAAATGGGAAAAATATATTGCAATCTATTGCATTCAGGAAAATTGCTGGAGGAGATTGAGATTTTCCCTCAGCCTGATCCCAATTTCATTTATTTTCTATTTCAAATATGATCTTGTGTTCTCATAGCAGTTTCAGTGCTTAGAGTGCTCTGCCATGGTCCCGAATAGAGCTTTGTATCTTCCAACTCCATTTTGTGATACTGACAGTATCATATTGGCCCAGTTTTTATTTGGTGTCAGATTCTGAGAGCCTAAAAAAGAAGGTGGAGCTCAAAACTAAGTGAAAGGAGTGAAGCCTACATTATATCTACCACCTGCACAACTGGGGCAGAAAAAAATTACAGAAAGCTCTGTGCCAT
This sequence comes from Strix uralensis, assembly GCF_047716275.1. Lineage (NCBI taxonomy): Eukaryota > Metazoa > Chordata > Aves > Strigiformes > Strigidae > Strix > Strix uralensis. The sequence continues at coordinate 142,942,287 of NC_133972.1, read as the reverse complement.
GCAGCTCTCAGACTGCAGCTTCACTTAGACGTGTTTTAAGGCACACAATATAGATGAAACTTTTGCAGGCACAGAACCCAAAGCATTAAACCATAACAAATCCATTAGAAGAGAAAGTTTGGAGATGTAACTTTCATTGCTAGAGCGGTTATTGTTTTCCTTTTGCTACACTGATCTAATTCCATATAATTTCAGGTATCTTTTGTTCTCCTCCAGTATAAAACCACATTAAAAAAAGCCCTGTATGGACTGGTCTGCACTTAACATGGTTATGCTGTAGAGCCGTGGCATTAGGCAGGTGAGCTCATATGCTTCTTGGCATTTAAAGCAGGACTGTCATTCCCCGTGCTTGAGGAAAGTAAATCGTGTCTGTGTCAGCATGCAGAAACATAAAAAACAGAAGTAAAATACTGAGCATTGATGACAAAAACACTTATAACTAGCCCAGATTTGGCCAACCTTCTCGAGCCTCCCAGCCACAATACTAAAATCTTCATACAAATCAATAGCCACAAGCACCATGCTATATTTAACTTTGCAGTCAGGACAGAGAATGTACTAGAAATGTCTCACAGGAAGGGGAGGAAGTGATGGCGCTCAGGAGTCCCATAAACTCCTTGCAGGAAGAGCCAGGCTGGCGGTGTAATTCCGCAGTGTTAGCTAAAACCAGGGCGGCTGGTTCCCTCCTTCCTGCGGGGTGTCAATAGCCTTGATGCTGTGTAGGCCTGAGCACGTGTTGGCCCGTACGCTGGAAATGTTTCAGCTACCTCTGGGCTGAGTGGGTTAAAACAGATAAAAGAAGTGTTACCAAAGACATTTTCCTCTGTAAAGCTTCAGCTTATTTGTCCATATCTTTCCTAAAGAATATGAACTAGAGCACATTATACCCAAGTGGTCAGGTAGAGCCATTTCATTAAAGAGGAGCTGCCAGTTTTAACATCGTATGTCATACTTGTGAGCATTTTGAGACAGAGCATTTAGAAAATCTGTGGAGATTCAGATATCCTCCTGGAAAATATCAGTCGGTTAAATTGTTTAGAGGTTAAAAAAAACCTTTTAGCACACTGCGGTTCTGTAGTACTGAAAATATTTAACACATCTGAATAAATAATGACAGTAGAGTATTTTGCAGATGAGTGAAAAATGAGAAAAGAGAAATTGTTAATATTCTAAAATACAGCAGCAGAGCACATTAAGTAACATAAATGTATGTAAATGTTATAAGGACTAGATGCAAAAATAATAGGCTTTTTATTTCTTTAGAAACAGAAGCAATAAATCTAGATCTCTGTGACAATATGAGGGGGAAATCAGAAAAAGCTGCCGCATGCAAATCTGCCTCCTGCCTTTTAGTCTCCTCTTTCTAGTGCTAAAAAGGTTTACCTATGTGGACACATGCACACGGACATGTACGGTGACATGGTTACGGTGATGGCATATTAAGAAGTTACCATCTTGTTAGCTGAGCCTGCCTTTAAGTCATTGCAATAAAATCGAGACTAAAGCATCACTGAATGTAACTTAGCATCTCCTGATTAATCTTCTTAAAACTCCTATGATATTTGTGAATAAATTGTATTAACCTCTGCCTGGTGGTTGAACTGAGCAAGTGTCATTGCAATGCATTTTGCCTACTGCATGGGTAATGGCAGCAGTGAATATTGGAAGCAGTGACTTCTACACGTATATCTTCATCAAAGAAGTCAGAATATGAACCACAGTTACTGAGGTCTGTAGTGCTACACAGTTTCAGTTAGCACTGACGCTGCTGAGTGCTCCTTCCTCTGAAAGTTAAGCATACGCTCCAGTGGAGACTTAAGGCACCAGCAAACTGGTTCTGTAGGATCCTGAGAGGGTACAGTAGAAGAGGTTGCTGTACCCTCATGTCTGCAAAAGTTACTGGCTGCCTCTCCCCTGAACAAGCAGAGCAGAATGAACTATGTATTTCTGTCTGAGTCACTCCCATTCCTGGCTCTTTACATGAGCTTAGCTTACTGAGAAGGGTGAGTTGATGCTCCTCATAAGGAGCTGGCTGCAGCATGCCATGAATCTATTGTAGCCTTATGTTCTCTCTGCTTACTTGGGCAATACAAGCTCTCTGCTGATCTTAGCTATGTCCACCACCACCTTGCTGTGATTCAAGAGAACTCAGCTGCCATCTTAAAGCCCCTTAGCATAGTCTGGGCAGTCTGTTTCAGAGCTAGGATTAGAGCTGGGAGGCTCCTGATGGCTAGCCTCATCTTGCTTATGCCTGGACTGGGTCTGTTGTGCCAAACTGCATTGTGGCTGTAGGTTGGGGAAGCTCAAAAGATTATCAGTCATTTCACTGAGACACAGGTAAGGACTTAGATCTCTAAAAGCACTCTTTAATCCTTTGGTGTATGAGTTTGGTATTTTTTCTGCAGAACATAGTACGAGTACCAATCTCAATGTACATTATAAACCTCAAATTTTTCCCTTTCAGCAGTTATAGCACATCTACTCTACAGCTGGAAAACAGAAACTGATAAGCCAACGATTCCCATTCTGGCTACCTAAAAGCTGAAGTGTCAAGGTGTAAGTGTTCAGGCTAATTTCTGATTTCTCTTGCCTATAATGCCACTGCTTTCTAAATCTGTTCACATCTCATTTTGACAAAATACAGTTATCTTTTATAAAGTTTAAGACTTTAAGCCCTCTTCAAAAGCAAATTTTTAGCTCAGCAGCAGAATGCATGCTGTCCTTTGAGATGGGGACAAGATCATTAACAGACACTAACAGTGCACACAAGTGTCAGACTAATTTAAACTCACTGTTGTATTGTCTAATTTAGAAAATAAATTATAAAATTGAAACTGAAGTTCTGATGGAGTTTGTGGTGGAACTAATATGACCAGCCCTTTTTAAAAAATTATACATAGGAAACTCCAATAAGTATGTGTACTTTTATGCCCATGGTTAACATGTACACTAGGAAAACTGAGCCCTTCCTCCAGATTTGGACACAGCCACAGCCCTTTGTCACTGTTGATACATCTTTATAACAACACGATTAGGAAGAGAAAACACCAGCATTCAGATACCGATATTTCAGTCTATATTGCTTTTTATGGTACTGTAGCTAAAACTTAGAAAAGTGTGCTAGTAAGTTTCAGGCTTTGCTCCAATAATTAAAGCATTGTGAAATGCCCAGAGAGAGCCCTTGTTTTTCTTTTACAAGCACTTGGGAGGTCATAAATAAAGCATGAGAAAAACAAAGGAAGTAAAATTGTGCCAGCCCCCAAAGCACCTTAAGGTTCATTTAATTGTCAGAAGGATTTTCCCAGTGAAGGGAAATTGCTTGTATAAAGTAAGGTGCAAAGCAATTGATACTGACAGCATTCAGTTTGCCTATGTATCTTATGCATTTTGTTTTATTCTACTATATCACAGTTTTTTATAATGATGTTGGCAGCTGCGTACTGGAAGAGTTCAAGTTAGGTTAGTAAAGAACACATCCTTAGAAATTCTACCGTTTTTACCATTGTGGGGAGTCAAATGCATTATGATCAAAGATGTATTGGATAGCTAAGCAGTTCTAATAAAAAAGAGAGATGTTGCATAAGATACCTTGAGTTTGAAGTTGGGGCAACCTACGTTTTTGTGAAAGGGACTTACTGTTGCAGCGTGAACTGTTTAGCAACAGTGTTCCCCCCAAAAAATCCCCCAACTCAAAACTGAGGAACTTTTCTTATCAGTCAATTCAGCCATTTCTGCATTTGTGATATGTCTGTTGGTTTTAATCCATTTTAGTTTTACATAAATTCCTCCATTTAGTTTATTCAACATTGGGAGGAAATACCCAACACGCAAGATGGTTGTAGTAGCCTATCGTCTGTTGTATATACCTTACAGAGCCTGATTCTGCAAAAATATCAGTCAAATGAAACTAAAAGAACTGTGCAAAGAACCCTCCATCATTAGTCCCTGAAAAAAATGCAGTGTTTTTAGCAAGTTAGTTTGCATAAAGACCCTGGATCCACTGCACAGATAATTAGAAGTTCAGATATACGGAACCAAGATCCATACTCAGGCTACAGGTACAAAATTTTGTTGACTTCCAAGTGCAACAGAGAGTTAAACTAAATATCCTAGAATTAAGTCTGTTCCGTAGGCTTGTATTCTGATTGTTTTTTCTTGCTGTGAATCCACTGGCGTGCCTTCCTTCATCATCAGCTCCTTCATCTCTGTCTTGAGATATCTGTGTATTGTGTACAATACCTACTTGGATCTACAAGATCCAACAGAAAGACCATATGATAGTTCAGGGCTCAATACCTACTAACATCTCAGTCTAGAGATCCTGCATAAAAACCTGACATTTTTGCACAGTCTTGGCTAAGTCAGTGGGACTACCTTCTGGTAGGCCTTGAATGCTTTCCTACCTTTAAAAGATGGAAGATGTAATAACAACTTCAACTTGGAAAGGAATGAAGGGCAAAAAATTATAGATATTTTTACAGCTGTAATTCAGTATTCTAGGACTGTGCTGTTACATAGTGCACTTTCTAGAAGAAATGCATGAGACTGTGCATGTATAAGCTTCTTTATTAAGCATTTTATGAGCAGGTATGACAGACTTGACAAGAAATTAATGGCTAAGTATAATTTTACAGCTACATGTATTTTTATAGTTTCCTGAAAGTTAAAGTTTGTACAGACTTGCTTTAATTACCTAATTATAAAACAATTCATAATGCCAACCAGCTATCAGTTGACATTATCTGTGTATGTCAGCACCAGTTTGTTTTGCTGAGCTTTTGCTTAACTCACGACTCCCTTTAATTATTATACTCTATGAATCTATCAAAGGTGAATAATACAGCTTCTCCCACAACAGATATTCTGATATTTTCCACACGTTACGGTGTTAAGAATCTAATCATAAGCAGCAGCCACTTCTAAAGAAATTATGATCTAAAGAATTGGATTCCAATCTGAAGATTTCCTTGGCAGATGTAGCATTGCCTGACATTCTGGGGTGCTGTTTGCCACGGCTGACTCATACACATGTGAAAGTTGCTATACCACATTGTTTTCTGAAATGAAGAATAAAGGATAGATAAGTCTTACTATTTGGCCCAAGTAACTAACAAAAACCTGGAGTCCTCTGGATTGCTGAAGACAACTGTCAATTGGCTTTTCCATGCATCTCTGCATACTTAAATCCTGTTTCCCTCAAGAGACAACAAGACGGAGCATCACTGTATCTACCAGCATTTAGCTGGCAACAAACCTTTCCCAGGTCTTTCTCAAGGTCGCACACCTGATTTTGCTGAGGGTCTTCACTAGGGCTCTCTTTTAGCTTTCAGCTCCTCTGCTTTTTTGCCTCATGAACTTTCAGAAAGCAGCAGACACAGCAAGTGAAACTGGTAGCTGACCAAACACAAGGCGAACTTTAGCTCCATATCAAGACACCTAAATTCAGGTGTCTACCTAAGCAGGCTCAATAGTCTATAGAGCAATTCTGTTTACCCTAAAAGAGGCTCTCAATAGCTTGTCCGCTAAATGGTTGCTTAGTCTATGTCTGAGCTGAGCTTCCAACACCATCAGTGTAGTAACTAGCTCTCCACTGACTAATGGATGGATACCTCAGATGTAGATGCCTGCATTGGTTTCTTGGCATCAAAGCAAGATCAGTTTGGTACTTCAGTTCTTTGAATCATCCATATAGGACTGGCAGATACCATGCAGGATCTGTAAGTCACCTACACACTTTCTGACCAGCACCTGAAGACCAAGTGAGACACCCTAAAACATGTGAAACTGGGGAGCTGAATTGAGCCCTAGCTCCATTCATGTGAAAGAGGTTTCTTTTATAATTACTAAAAAAAGCATAAGCACCTGGGTTAAGTTCATCTTGTTCTAAAGCAGATGTGTGAAACGGATGAGATGAACATAGACAATCAAGGTGAGATGTAAACCGGTGCTGACATAAGTCTTACATATGCCTTGCTTCGGGTGGAAAAGCATGCCTGTGTTAAGGGTAGAGATTGCAGATGTTTCATATACATCATTGCAAATTAAGACTAGCAGCTACATTCCCCAATTCTAATGAAACTTGACTATTTCAGACTTTCTAGAGCACGCAGTTAGGTTCTTTTTCCTTTAATTAAAATGTTGCCTGCATGCTTTCTCTTTCTTCATTTTACTTAAGTTTATTGTTTGTTAAGAAGCCTGGCCCCCTTCCAGAAGGAAGCTTTGATGCGTCTCCTGACAACACAACTTGAAGAGACACGGAATTTTTATTCTTCATTTCCATCTTAGTGTCAGCAGCCAGAAATAAATAATGTCCAGCTAAAACTTGGAAAGAATGACAACCATGATAAGGTTTTAGGGAGAGGAAAATCAAACTGTGAAAATGTCTGCAAAGTCTGTCAGGGATTTAAACATCATTTTGCAGACAACACTTAGCTGGGGCCGTCACAAAGGCATTTTATTTATCACAGGATCGTTTTTAATTAATGTGAATGTGCATATTAAGTAAGATAATTAAGTACAGAGAGGTGAAACTATTTGAAAACAGTCTAGCACAAAAGTTCAAAATCATGCTGGACACTGTAAGAGGAAGGCCTGCCATACTGCCTCAGACTGAAGATATGGATCTTCCTTGGTGTCACGCTCTCCAGCAGCAACCAAAGGCAGCTGCATAGGTACGAGTGTAGGAGCAACATGGTATACACCATACTGCCCTGAAAGCAATAGCGGCTCAGGGGCTGCAGAGTAGGGGACAACACTGAACAGAGGACCACAGTACTGTGATTCAACAACACAGGGAGCTTTAAATCAATACTAGCATTTGGTGGAAAGGTAGACTAAAGATAAACAGACCTTTTTTGTAATTTCATCATGGTCATTTAGAAAAAAAGGTGAAGGACAAGGAATTGTGTCTTGCTGCAACTTCATTTCAACATGTATAACTGGGTCCATGCAGTTTCCTGCAAATCATATCTAATGTGCCTACGTCACTTCTTGACAAGGATCTAAAAAAATGGGTTCTGAGAAGATACTTGAAAGAGAATAGAGTGGGATTTCAGGAAGATATTTGTCTCTGAAAAAGAACTAATTGTTCAATTAAAATTCACTCTTTAAAGTGACTTAAAAAGAAGGTGCTCTAACATTCTTTGACACATTCTAATTTAACTGCAAACACTGTGTTTTTCTTCCCCTCCCTCTCATTTTCCAAAGCGCTATTCAATATAGCAATTTAATAAAAAATCAATTTGAGAATTCTTTGTCCCAATCTAAAGAATGCAGATGAAAATCTCTGCAACAGCTATCTGGATGACTGATTATTCTACACAAATGCAAATGACAGGAAAGCTGTTATTAATGGAAGATGTTACATGGCTGAAGGTGGTTGATATTTCCATTTAAGACATTTCACAAAGAAAGAGAATACCAGCAAGAAAAAAAGAATACAGCATCCATCTTTTCAAAAATGAAGTAATATAATCTCTTTACCATAATTCCTAAATTAATTTTTATGGATTTTTATGATTTGGATATAGGATACTCAATCTGAGGTTTACCAGCCAGCCTACTTAGAAAGCATCTGGGGAGCAAAGGTTTTTCACTGCATGCTTTGATTCCTAGAACTATCTTTTCTACTAGATTTTTTTCTGTATCATATTAAAGCCTTTGCAAACTCTTAAGACCATCAAGCAATCTCCAAAACTCTGGATAACTTGAGGTAGTAAATATTTCAATAGGAGTTCAGCATTCAAGTCCATGCACCAAATTTCTTTTGAACTGGCCAATATCTTAGCATACTCAGTGATCAGTATCACTGGATCAGGCCCATAGATGTTTACATAAATTAAGACCTGTATTTTTGAAGACACTTAAGATAAAACCTGTACTCAAGTGCTTTCAAGAATCAGAGACTATAAATTGAAGTCAAACTTCAGGAAACATTTGATTAAACTTCTTCAAATCAAAGAACTAGCATTTTAAGAAGTTGAAATAAATGATCCAGAACTAAATATTTGCTTTGGATTGTTCGCTTTGGATTTGTCAACTGTCTAGAGTAACTGATAAGAGTAGTAAATCTGTGTAAGATTGTACATGACCAGACAAAATAAAAGTGGCATATAATGAAGGGATAAGTGACCAAGGCATATCCAGTTAATATAATTTGACTGAGTTGTTGCAAAAATCTCATGGGAATATTAAAAAAACCCTTGGGTTCAAGTGTTACAACCCCATTATGAAGTGAAACAGCATTATGAAGTGAAACAAGGTGGTTGTTTTCAGAATGTCTCTTTGTATGTGCTGCTCCTGGCTATCGCTGCTTGACAGTGGCAGCCACCTTTCACTGGTTTACGTGGGAATCACAGATTAAGTTCTATAGATTCAAAAAGGTAACAATAGCTAATGCTTTTCCATGCAGGCATAAAACAGCTCCTCTGTCACATCCAAAGTGCATAACTAAACTAAGCCACCGAGGCTTAACTGGGCATGCCTTGCTGGAGCATGGTGAAGGGCAGGGGCTATGACACAGCTTCTGGGTTCCTAAAAAACCCCACACCACTCTTCCCTGAACTGCAAAGCTATCAGCAGCGGGACCCTCGCCAACTGTGCCAGTCAAATATGGGATTGAAATTCATCTCCTGGATTCACGTTGGGTCCATTGCCAAGAAGCAAAAATACTGGTTGCCCTGTTTAATCCAGAGTTTAACCTTAGTCCAGAATCTTTTGGAGGGCAAAGACTTGTGATCCTGGTAGGTAAGAGACACTTTCACTTGAATTAATTCAACATCTGTTTGCCACTTGCAGTCAAACCTAACAGATGGGCCACATCAGCTGAGGAAAAAAAAAGGACACCTCATCAGTACCCTGATCGATGCACTTTGTGATGTATCACAAACAGCTATTAGAAAAAGACCATTGTAGGGGGAGGTTATCTTTAAATTACACCCATGGATATTGTGCACGTAGGAACAAACTCAGACTTCGTTTTGGATCCTGCACCCCAAAGGTGTCCCTTTCCCCCTCCTTCTTTCTCCTCCCACCCAAACTCATCCCGTTGGCCTGACAAAAGATACCAGCTTGCTTCCTGCAGCTGTAGGTGTTCTGCCCTCTGTAAGGTAGGTATGATTGCTACCTGCTTTGCGTTATCACAGTACAACCAATATGATCTCCGGAAGGTGTCTAACTTGTTGCTACAAATTTAAAATACATTTATAAAGCCTGGTTGATGAAGCTTCCCACTTAGCATGATCAAAGTTTAATTCATGAGTTTTGTGAACACTAGAATAATTAAAAGTCTCGTTTCCAGACTAACCCTCGTTATGAGCACACACAATTGCATTTTTAGCAGCTAGGTGCAAGAAAAATCAAGTATAGCTTAGTTTCTCACATTAATAGTCATATTTTTCACTCTCAATATGCTTCATAAACATGAATGACTGCTTGTCCAAATGTAACTTTTACAAATGTGATGAAGATTTAATCAGACTGAAGAAAGATTACAATCAATGTTATTGTGAGCACCTAATGTAATAGAAAGATGGACAGTAGAAGGTTTCTGAACAAGTCTTGCAGTATATAAATACACTCCCTTGTGTTAGGTGACAATTTATCAAAATACCTTAAGTAGCTTGTTATCCTTTCTAGGACTCAACCTTGCAACTCCCAGAATAGGAAGGAAAAGGGCTTGGCTTGAAAAATGGTACTTCATCCAAGGAAAAGGATGTAAAAGCCAATGGTTTACCTGGCTTTTCTTCAAGAGATTTTTTTTTAAAAAATAATAAATTGGATTCTAGGCAGTTTCAATCAAATATAGGGGCCTAAAAAGCTGCTGAGTTCAGTCAGCTTTAGCTCTGTGACTACAATTTATTTTGCAACTGTTTCTGTCCACCTTCCGAAACTGGTCTGTGATAAACAGCAAAGCAGGCACCCGAGTCATGCTAGACAGCTCCTTGTGTGCACATCTCACCTGGACACTGCTTGCACTGCTGACAGAAGGAAAAACCAAAGCTGCACTCTACTGAAATGATGATGGCAGGGCGTAAGAAGTATCACAATTTGGTCCCATGTTTGGTCAGGACAGTTTCAAGAAGCATTTAACATACAACAATGGAAAATGGCGAAATACTTCCATTGTGGTGATAGCTGTTGACTAGACAGCCTTCTTCAGCAAGATGTTCAGCAAAGACAGAATTCAATAGCAAACAATTTTATCCCTGATGTTTTTCAGAGGAATACTGAGAGTCCCTATGAGAGCACAAGCATCACAACACCGCATGAATAGGAATGCACCTGGAAAGCTCTAGGACAGTGGTTGTCAGTTTTTCCCCTCCACCATGTTAGAAAAAGGTCACAATAATCACAGCCACAACTTACAAGAGAACTAATCCTGCTATCAGCACTGTCACTTTCCCCCCACCTTAGTTACTGCCCATACTTCCAGTAAAGATGCTATGCTGAAGAACAGTCCTAAAAAGGAATTAAAAGATTTTAATATTTAAAGAAATTTTGTTGGTTTCAGCTTCACAAAAATTAAGCAGCAGGATACTGAAGCAGGTCCAATAACATAAGTGAGAATGTGCAAGATTGCAGGTACTGCTTCTTCAGTACTAGCTCCCAGGCTGTGCGACATCACACTGCTAAAGAACTTGGGTAGGAAAAACTGCCAGTAATCATCATGGCTTGCAAATCACTTTTTTCAGTAATTGCTTTGGAAGTTAAGAAATTCTGTGCCCTCATTTTGGTCTTTGGCAAGAGCTGATGCAAGCAAAAGCAGCACTGCTCTAAAGTAACACTGATCTGGGACCATTTTGTCCCATGTCTCTAAGTTCCCTGGCTCCATAAAAGCAGATCTGCAAACAGTTGTCCAGACCGTACACATTTCAAGGAAGTTTTCCTTTGAATTAGCTCTAATTTGGTCCCACAGACAGCAGGGCTTTCATGGATGAAGCATATCAGGAGCGCACCTGAGCATATCTTCAAGTTCAGTTTCAACCAAAAGGAATTCAATGAAGTGTTCAGTGAGCTCTGCAATATAAACTAAAGCTAGGTAAGTGGGGATGACTGTGAGTTCTGCTTCAAAAGTGACCTTCTGATCCAAAGTAACTTGCTGACTTGGATGCATTTATTTCACTTTTGACTGATTGTACTGGAAAGTGATGCCTTTTTGTTATTCTAACATAGACTTACAAAGTGGAAATGTCTGCACCTTGACTCTGCAAGAGATACAGGATAGTTCAAGTCTTCTGGTCTCTTGCCAGCCCAGAAACAGCCCATGGTGGTGCAAAGGTGAGCGTTGCATGTGGGTGAGCGTTGCATGTGGTGTGAAGTTTTAATAGGAGCTCTTCACTGTTTCTCCCATCACCAGTCTCAAAGGGTCACATTATTTTCAGTGACAGAAGACACCTGGAAAACTCCCTTCCTTCTGTCAGCCCTTGGGGTTTGTGTGTTCATAACATGCAGAGAGGGCCCAAGATATTCAAGAATACTAGCAAAAATAGGTGAGTTTTTCGGTTAGGTTTTTGTCGGGGGTTCTTTTGTTTGTTTTTAAACTGATCAAAGAATTGCACTCCCCTTCTGCAAGGTGAAAAAATTGTATCCAAATGTGAAAGTTTTAAAATTTAATGAGTGTGATTCATGCAATATTTCAGAACAATACATCATTCAAGTTTATAATTAAGTTTACATATTTAGCAAGGAAGCCAAAAAAACTCAGAAAACAGCTCAAACAAAAAGAACTTTCCACTGGTGAAAAATGTCTACACAACAAAATGGCAAAAGATTGTGGACAAAAGAAATTGGCCTTTTACAGTCTCAAGCACTGCAAGCCAGAAGGCACCTCGACAGAGTCCTTTTTTAAAGCAAGTTCATTGAGCCTAAGGGGCGCGGAGGGGAAATGAGAGGGGTAGGAGAAGAGGACTAGAAAAAGTGGTTGTAATTATTTTGTAGTCTGCTGGAAAACAAAAAAAAAATTGGTCACAAGTATGTGAGAAACTGGGCGTGGATAAATTTTCAGAAAATAGTTTTTATTATTCTGAAAAGAGATGTCTGAATACAATAAATTCTAAACAAGCTAGACCTGACTAACAGCAGAGTTGTCCTTTTTATAGCATCCATGCTGATTCCCTCATCATATCTTCAAATTGTAATGATCTGACGAGGCTGATTTGTACTTTACTTAGATTTAACAACAGTAGTAACAAACTGATAAAGCTTGAGAGTAAAGTAGTTTATTGGCACTGGTAGCTAAGGCCAACAAACATCATAAAAAGGATTTAAATCAGAAATTTAATCCCCACCCCTTGCTTTTTAGCTGGTAACAGAAGATACAGGTTACCAAACGTTTTGGTCACCAACTCTGCTAAAACTGACAAGAAGCAGTAGTGGTACAGACTTGACATAAAATCTGTCAATATCGAGCCTTTCATCCCTATCACCTACATAACGTGTCATCTCTATTAAAAGGTAAGAGAGCTTGGTAGCAAACTTGAAAAGCTGAATATACACCACCTCTCCTGACAAAGTTTACTAAACATCTGAAGCCTCAACAACTGTCGTACTCTTCCCCACGCTACTGAAAGAAGGGTGCAAATTAAATAACAGCAAGCTCAAAAGAATAACCTTCTCCCTGGAGAGAAAGTGGGACACCTGATGTACTTGCACTTTGTCTCTCAGAGATGATGCTAAAGAGAAAGCCACACGCTACAGAGGATGAGCACTGCTGCTTGGCAGAGAGCAAACAAGAAGAACATGACCAAGCTTTCAGAAAAGCTTTCCATGTCACAAGGCTGGCTGGCAATGTTCAGGCCCTAGCAGCTCAAGCTTTGATTTCTCCCACTTCACTTGCCCAAAAGATCTGCTGCACTTCTTTAATTGCATTCTGTACCATATTTCATTCATAATTACAGTTGTGCCTGAAGGCGTGGAACCACCAGAGATTGCTTCAAGGCAAAGCTGGTATTACATTAATATTAAATGCATTAATAAAATATTGCTTTGGCCATCCTGAACATGAGAGATCAAATGTTCAGGAACAACCTGAAAAACACTGTGCAGCTTTTTTTTTTTTTTTTAAAGAGGTTATATAGTGTAAAAAACACTGTTTCAAACTATGTGCTTACCAAATAAGCTAAATGGGGTATGAGGGTTTTGATGTTTGATTTGGTACAGGAAAAACAGCTGAGAGAGGTAGAGAGCAGCTGCATTTCAAAGTGGAATCCTCAGCTAGCCTCCCACAGGAACAAAGGAAGGCAACCTGAGCTCAACCTTGCTTATCTGAAGTAACAACTGCAAGATGAAACACAAAGCCCTTGTTGCACGTGAAGAGGTATTGCATATCTTTTATGTATCTGTTGCATTAAATACTGACTACACACAGGGTGTCAAATAGTGGATTCTCAAATGCACGTGTAGAAGCAGCTTTTTAAAAAAAAATAAATTAAACATTAAGTTGGGAATTTAAGTCAGTTTAAAACCAAAATCTGACCTTCACATGGCAACAACAGGTTGCAGACTTAGTGCTACAACATACAAAGCTCTTATATACTGCTAAAGGGATGCGGTGTAAGCTCAGACTTGAAATATCTAAGCGCCCTAGCACAAAAGTTCAAATTCCAACAGGGCTGACTCAGTCCTTCCGCCTTCCAAAGTACATAAATCTAATTCCATGCAGTTTTACTGTGAAAGGAATTCTTAAAAGCAGGGGTCCTCCTCCCTGCTGTGCCGAAGCTGAGGATTCCCTTTCCTATGATATTTTCAGTTGGTGGCCTTCCATTCTTCATGAGAGAACTGATTGGCAGGCTCTGTGTCGGTTCCAGCGATCAGGTGGGTGCTTGTTGGTATTAAACATGTTGCTTATCATCCTGATAAACCCCATGTCAAGTTATAGAAATACAAATGACTTGCAGTAATTTACAGTTAGCGCAATACAGCTCCAAATACTGGTTACATAAAAAAACCCCAAACTACATTTTAAGATACTTCACCTGAAATGTTTTAAAAGAGTGGCATCAAATCCAAAATTAAAAGCTACTGTTTGTTTGCTTACAAATAATTTATTAAGTATTCTTGCATGCTGGCAATCTTCAGGATACACCAAATTTGCAGGCAATTTACAGTCAGAGTAGTTAGGCCAATGTCCACCATGCATTCACTTTAAATATTTAGTGTAACTGTTCTACCTTCAGTAGGTATGGGGAAAGCCAACCATCTTCATTAACATCATCAGTAAATGCAAGGCAGCATCACAAAAAAGCCCCACCTACCCCAGTAGAAGATACTTATGTTAAACAATTTCATGATTCTTTTTCCACTGTTTAATTCTTAATTATTATAATCACATTCATAAAAAATCAAGTATGTTTTGCAAATACCAGCTCACATCAAGCAGACCCAGTTCTCCCTAACTCCGCTGGGGTTCTTCCTACAGAACTCCTTTCCAGAGTTTTTACGTCTCCAGCAAGGAAGTCCATGGATCTAGAGGGACAATCACTTCAGAGCCAGCTAACAGTAAAGAAAAGGTAATTATGAGTTCAACTGAAGCATTCCAGCCTGTGAAGAGAAAAAAAAAGAGAGAGCATCCGGTGCAAGATACACAGGTAGAAGTGTTTCTTAGAGAACAGTTGCTTGAGATTTTAGCTTGTGATGATAAAGAAATGAGTCATCATCCATCACAATGAATATACTCTAAAGTTAAATCATTTGATGTGGTAACTTAAAACCACATTCAGTTTTAGATTCTTTTCTAAACCTACATCAAAGAGGAGGAACTTCCAATAATTCTCATTAAAGACCACAGATTTACAGAGGTACTACAGTACTTAGGCTCCTGAATAGCATTTGTCTCAGTACTTCAGGAGAGCTTTATGAGGTATCTCAGCAAAAAGGAAAAAAGAGACCACGATATAACTGGGGAAAGACATATATGGCACAAAATAACCTCCCCAAGATTATCCAGCAGGCCATGGCACAAATGGACAACAACAGGGCTTTTAAAAAGCTCTGTCAAACACTGTAACCAGACTGTGCCACTTTGACAGCTACTGTTATTAAAGCAGTGCAAACAGTAACAACTGCAATTAAGACCTGTGCAGCACTATAATATTTTTATTAACTTAAATGGTGTATATGCACCAAAATTACCATACCAGTTCAGACTGACTAGTGGCCTCTTTGTACTACTATTCAGGTTTCAAAACTAAAATGATTCAGGGGAAGGTGCAAGAAATTCCAAGGGAAAAGTCTGCTCTCAGTATGAATATACGTGTGCCTTATTTGCAGGTTAACTGTTTCTTCCCTTGCAAGTGTACAGTGGGCACCATGCCCCTCTCCACATCTTCCAGAAAGTAAAAACCATCATTTGAGTGGAATCCAGGACAGAATAATACCTTTCAACAGAAAGAGTTATTGACTGCTTTGTGAACATTACATATTCATACCTTGCTGTTTCTAGAAAGAGAGTAGATCCTCTGAGGTTGTAAATTATGTTAGAGGTGTGACAGTAAAGATGACTTTGAGATTACAACTCCAATAGTTTTGAAAAAATAATTAAACATGGCAATGGCAATTTTTGCAAACTTAGCCAGAGTAATGTTAGATATGCAGTTTATAAACACCTTAGTGTATCAAGTGTCAGTAAGGTTTAAAAGCAAGCAGCTTCCTAAATTCCAGTTACTCAGAGGTTAAAGATAAATCTTCCCGCTCCCCCCTCTTTTCCAATTACCTTAATTTCTGAGAAAGATGCATAGACATCTTAATATTATATCCTAGGACCTCAGTAGCCTGACTTTTCAAGTGGATGCAGAGAATAACTTGCAGGAAGATGGTATGACAACATTCAAAGAGCACATGCAGGTCATTCACCAAATCAGTGTTCCTTGAGAAGGGTAGTTACGTAAAGTGAAAGGATCTTTCAATTAAAGCAGCACTTCAGAAATGTACTTCCTACATTTCAGTAATGAGAAACACAACAAGAAAAACATTCCCAAGTAGGATTTATTTTGTGACACTTCTTCACTGACAACATTTTGCAGTCTATACCCAGGAGGAGGAACTCAAGGCTTGTTTGGACAAGATGTAACCTAGGGAGACAGTATCTCGGGAGAATGCAGCACACACTGACTGACAAAAGCAACCCTTCCGATTAGAGGCATTCCAAGAGTTAACAGGAATGGGATGCAGGCACCATTTCCTATCAAGTTGACAGTATCAATAAAATCTTTGAACGAACTCAACTAGTTAGTAGTGTGCCTCTACTGTATGAATTTGGGAAATAAGTGCATTGAGGTGGTATAATTGCTTATATGCTCAAAAAAAATCCCTCTTCCTTTGATTTGAAAATAATTTGGGCTGTTTCTCAGCACAAGTTTGGTATCTCTTAACAGTTAATCCTGTAGGTGTTTTCAAGTTAAAGGGCTTGAAAGAAACTGACTGCTTTAAAAGTTTGATGTTAGGTCTACCCTTTAAAGATCAGCATTTCAAGAGTTAAGGGTTTTACAGCAACATCAACTCAACAAAGCTGCAAAAATAAGCATCTTTTCCTGTCCTTGATGAACAGAGCTAGACTTCAGGTCCATTAAGAAAGCTGCTAGAGTCCATTTCATTCAGCACTGGCTTCTTCCATGACCCTCTGACAAACTCTGCAGTTCCTCTTCCATGATTGCTTGCTGTCCCAATGTTAATTCTTACCTAATCAGATTGAATTTGCTGAATTCTAACAAACATATTTCTTTTCCTGCTGCTCCTTTCTAGCTACAAAGTTAACAGTATTCTGTGGAATCTGTAGCTCTCTTCCTAACATATTTAGAGAAAACATAGTAGTTTACATAAGTTAAACAAGAAAAAAAAAATCACATTACCATATAGCACTTAAACTAAAAATATATTCAAGTCTTGAAACAATTCTCTAAGAAACACCATTCAGATAATTTTAACAGTAATGCAGAAGTTTGTTCAATGGTCTACAAGTTATTTTCCAGGCTCTCCCAAAACCAGAGCTATTGTCCCCCACAAGACAATTTTCTTACATGCTTCACCTACATATCAGATAGAAAGTTGTGCATAGCCAGCTAATAGGAAAAGCTAACCAGAGGCCTTAGTCTTCAGAAACCCCTAGGAGCCAAGTCAGGACATACAAGCAGACTTGCCTATCCAGGATATGGAACCTAAAA
The DNA here is from genome assembly GCF_047716275.1 of Strix uralensis. Taxonomy (NCBI): domain Eukaryota; kingdom Metazoa; phylum Chordata; class Aves; order Strigiformes; family Strigidae; genus Strix; species Strix uralensis. The sequence continues at coordinate 142,925,131 of NC_133972.1, read as the reverse complement.
CTTTCTCTACAGGGCAAACAGTAAATTTTCAGGTTTTGAAATCCTTGAAAGAACTGATGGTGGGCTTACTTTTTAACTGAAGGAACCCACTTGTGCATAACCTACCAAAAATAACACTTATTTAGGAAGATAACAGAAACTAAAGTATCAGTTCAAACACACATCCCAGCATTATTCAGTCAAGAAGCTCTTGAGAAACCCAGGTGAAAGGACTTTTTCCAAACATCTCAGGTTGGTGGCGCTGGAGAGAGGGAACAAAACACCAAGGCAAAGGTTTTGGGCACACACAGTACAACTGCATTTCTGAGGGGACCCCAATCCTTCTGGTATTCACTAGAACTGTGTCTCAAGTACCCCTTAAAGTGATCTGCTCAGTGTTGCACTGAGGTTTGTCTAAGATCCAGTTTTAGGTATACACACCTTATCTGGGATGCTGGTTTTTGGAAACTAGTTACCTTAAAGTGATCTGCCTTATTATGAGCAAAGTTTAAAATACAACCTTAAAATAGAATAGAATTTATAGAAAGTAGAATTTATGTCAGAAGCAGAAATTAAGTCATTTGCTGCAAATAACTGTAGGTTAACACTTTGCCATCTGAAGAAATCTCTCTGCATCTACTTGTGGAGGGTGAAGAGGCAGGGCACAGATAAAAATAGATAGAATGAAATAGTTATTTTTTAACTTTATTTGCAGCGTGGTAACTTAAAGACTGGTGCACATAGCATTATAAGTCTTGAAATGATGTTTACACACCAATATGTCAGTGAGAAATTACTGATGTCTGTATTTTGAAGTGGCTAATCCAAAGCAATTCAGGTAAGCAAAACATTACGTTCGCTTCAAATTGCAGTAATGTTAAATACAAAGTACTTGTTAAGCCGATTTTATTTTCCAGCTTAAGTCACAGGATCCTTCTAGTATATTTTTACCTTCTTTCACATAAAAGTATTTTAAAAACCCATAGAAAATTGTATGTGGGATCTTCAACATCTCAAAGAGTTCAGCTCAGCAATGCCTCTGCTCCTGGAATTCAAACCTGTGTTTTCTTTATTACAACAGATTTATTTTATTACAGGTTTGTTAAAGGATACTATATGAAAACCAACTTACATCTTTTTATCCATTGTGTCAATATTTAATGTTTGTGAAACAGAGTAACGTGCTGTTAAAACATATAAAAGGCAAGTCTCAGTTCTAAGGAGCAAACGTTTATCAAATAAAAAAAGGGGTAACAGATTACATAGTGAAGAGGGATGCTAACAGAAGGATATATGGTAAAATATCTACAGAAAACTATGCAGCAGTGCTACCTCTCCAGAGCCTGAACCATGTTCTGCAGACACTGAATAAACTCAGAACTGGGCTTCTTGCATAGTTTCTTCATCAGAAGGTTGTCACCAAATTGTGCTAGAGAGAAATACAGTGAATTGTCCGAAACATTCAAGTAGCAAACCAGGCGAATTGTATGTAACAACTCAAATCCAAAAGCCTTTTTCTTATCACACTGTGTTCAACATTTTGCTCCTTTTTCACTTTCTTCTAACACAAGAAGTTTTTCAGGCTGGTGGTGTCAATTTTCTTGCTTTCGTTTCTCTTATTAATTTCCAAATCTATTTAAATACAACAAAGTACAAAGTGAACAGCCAATAAGGTACAGTTCTTGCAAAGTGAATTCTGCATCCGCACGGAGTCAGCAGACTACAGAAATATTTTAGAATGGGAGGAGACTTGTGGTACTGAGTGGCATGAACAGGAAAAGTCAAGTGAAACAAAACTTAAAAGCAAGCAAACAACAGAGATTGGCCTCATTAAAGAAAATCCTATTAAAATCCTATTATCAACTTAAAGCTAGGCAAAGAAATCATCTTCTGCTAACAGCATTACTGCTGTGACCCACAACTAGAAGCCTACCACACGTCAGTGTCCTGGCTCCAAACTCTTCTTCACCTGATAATGCTCATTTCACATAGTAATACCTGAAAACTGTGCATTTGCAGAAGTATATGCATCTCAAAAAGTAACAGTGTATACTATGGGGACCAGTAATTTCAACTCTTACTTCTTAGGATGCAACATTGTTTTGACAACCAAGTATCTCTTCTGACTTTCAAAACTGGTTTAGTTTCAGAAAATCGTCTTATCAGAAGATGTGTTTGCAAACCGAACCATGAAAGTTTTCTACACAATTAAAGAAAATGCCATTTTTCCTGCAAGATGGATCTGATATTACAACTGAAAAATGCTTGCTATTGCATTGTAGTAACACTGGTGGAAGACAAATGCATTTCATGTGGTCTGTCTTCCTTACATCACACCTACTTTGACAGGGACGCCTAATTAAAGTGAATTTACTGATTGATTTGATTTTGTCCTGTACAGTTCCCTGTGCAAGAAAATGCTCTGTATGTTTATTTCCAAAAGATAACCACCACTGCCTGAAGATACTAGAAAGCAAACAAAAACTCATAGAAACGGGGCAATCCCAACATCAGAACTCCATGTTTGTCTGGTTTTATAACATACATGGTTCTTTTCATAAAACCACTCTTGTGTGACATTGCCCCAGATAAGCAAGTCTCAAGACGGTTTGAGAAGTATTTCATCAGAAGACAAAATAAAAGACTGGATATCTTTTAATTTGATAAGGAAGACAGTTTAAGAGCATTATTCTTTCTTCTTTTTAAAAAGGAAAACCCCCCAAAAATCCCAGAAACAGATAAACTAAAATTCACAGCCATGTTACAACAGCATAGCTCCAGCATTTCTTAAGGGGAAGGCGATTTCTAGTGCAAACAGAAATCTCTTCCTACTTTTTATAATCGTATAGATACTTGAGCTGTTCCTTTTAAGGTAATTCTTAGGAAACTTACCTTTACTAATTTAGAGCTCCCCAATCAAAGTACTATAGTTAAAAAACTAATGAATAAACAGCTCAGAAAATCCAGACTGCAGATAGCACCTGAACAAATTATTTTGGTCCTCCAAGACAAAACCAGTGGACCTCCACTGAACTATTTTAATAGTCATCCCTCTCCCTCCAATCCTACCAAGGGCAATTACATGCAACTTCTAAAATCAAGCAGTTAAGTATTACCAAGGAAACGATGATTGTCACAATGCAACAGAATATTAAGGCCAGTGAATAATAACTGAGTATTTATAAATAACACTAATTTCTATTAAAGTTTGCTTTTCCAAATATAACCAGAACAAAAGCACAACAATTCTGTAGTGTACCAAGTGTATATTTCAATTTACTGTATGCAGTCTAACAACAAATTTGGTCATAATTTACCAGATATACATAAATGATTTAAGTAGTAAAAGAAGATTCAGTTCCAAGAGAATAAGTCATACCTTGAGGAAAAAAAAAAAAAAAAAACAAAACAAAAAAAAGGAAAATACATTAAGAATGTAGAGCCAGGTCCAGTTTCTAAGCATTAAGTGAGCAGTATTCTAATAAAGCAGATTTAGGTGAATTTCAGATATATATATATTTATATATATAGACAGATCTACCAATTGTAAACTATGGTTTTAAAGGGGATAAACGGGATGAAAAAATCTTTATGCTATACTTACATATTCACAAAGCAGAACATTACTTTAACGTTTAAAATACTTTTTCATTCATATCATCTCTGCCCAACTAATTTCTACTTTGGACCCCACCAGAATTACACATTACTCATTTCAGTCTAGAACAATGAGAATATGATGTATCCTTCAGTGTAAAAAAGGCATCCCACCCACCCCACCCTCCCCCCAAAAAATTAATCATCTGTCAGGTTTACAATGATGTGGAAACTACCAATGAAACAAGTGAACGATAAAAAAAAGCATTTTAATTCCCATATAACTGTAGTTCAAACTTATCTCACCTTCAATCAGCAAAAACAATGTCTTAACATTATGTTACTGTTCTACTGATGTAAAGGACAACAGTAAAGCTTGTCTCTTTAAATACATACCAACTTTGATCAGATGGAGCACCATTAAGATTCTGTCCGTCAAAGCATAGTTCAAAGTTATCCACACAACTAGCATAATTTAGTTACCTGATATAAAATAGGAAAAAAATATACTCATTTTAAAATTAAACAAAGCTGAAAAATATGGTGACCTTCAATTGATTTTTATACAGTACTGTCACACTGGCCTAGCTATGTGTCATGATAAATGCTCTGCATATTTACTCGTTGTGACATAATAGCACATCAGATGTATCGTTCCAATGATTGCCTGAATTAATTTGCCTTAGGCTAGACAACACAGAGGAGTTTAAGATGAAGGTGTAACGCCCTCCCCTCCCTATGAAAGAGGCCTGAAATCATTGGTACAATATTATAAGCTTAGGAAAAAAATCCACATGGCTACAAAAATTCAAGTTTCAATGCCTCCTAGAAAATTTGAAATAAAGAGTGTAGGGAGCATATAATCCTGAAAAGTAGACAACTCAGAGAGCATTATTTTGCTTTGGACTTTTTGTTTGGTTTTTTTTTAAAAACAATTCCAGCAAATTAAGTCAACAAATGTAATTGGTTTATATTAAACACTAGCAACAACCCATTAAGTACAAAAGAATAAAAAATAGTTTGTGTTCATTTAATGACGAACGATGGGCACAATAGCCTAGTGTCCAATTCACATCATGTAAACTAACCAAAAACCGGACAAGTAAGAAATTATCAACCAAAAAGTTGTTTAATATGACACTTTCTCCATTCCGTGTATTTTTATTCTGTGGGACTGAGGTATACACCAGGGAAGTCAAAAAGTCTGACGAGGGGGGCCTTAGAGAAGGGAGCAAACATTGTAACATCAGTTATCTTTAGCATGACTATCTCTTTTGACTAAGTGGCAGAAGAGTTACCCATGCTCTGATCAGTCTTATTTTCATTATTGGTCATTTCTTCTGCAGGATCATTCTGGAACTGATCGATCAATAACAACCTTCTTGAAAATTCAAAACTGCGAAGAAACGGACACTAAATTAATGCCATTATTAATTTCTCCAGTGCTTATCACCTATACCACCTGCCAGCATAGAGCCAAAAGTTTTAAAACCAAATTTCAATACGGTGTTGGCATTATCTGCGATGCATATTTAAATGTTTGGCTTTCACCTATCAGAGTATGGGAGAGGTAAGGTTTGCATGGCAAAGACATGCTTGTGGAAACAAGAGCCACTAGCCCAAATTAGCTTCACTGTTTCACTGACAAAGTACGAGTGGATTTGGGAAAGCTGTCTTTGCATTTCCATACCAAGTTGCAATTTTCTTCATTCATGTTAACAGATACATGAATGTGTAACATAAGTACAGTTACTACTATGTCTGAATAGGACCCAAGTAGCTATATCCTATAAATAATAAAAAATACATTTTTCTTTTGATAACTGACTGTAGATGTGAGGACTCTGTATAATTCAACCAAATGGTTGTATGCTGTACAGTCCTGTGCAAATATCATAAAAAAATTAATAATCCTTTTTTGCTATAAGGCTTTGACCCTACATTTTTCACAGCAACATAACTACCATCCAGCCTGTACCATATTTCGCAAGCCTTCAGTCCAAAAATTCCAAGTCAATCTGTATAGTGTCCATTTGTGGCACCCCGAAGTCATATGCTCTGTCAGTCATCTAAAGGCATACAAACTTCCCCAGATTCATCCCATCGAGACTGGTCATTCTGTTCTTCTACATCATCACCAAGCTCCTCATCACCTTCTCCCACTTCGTTTTCTTCATATTCTTCATCCCTAGGGAAATCTGTGTCCTGCACCTGGTCTGCTCCCTCTTGCCCTCCAGGTTGAGATTTATCTGCACAGTCTACACAAACTCCATAACGTCGTGATCCATGTCTTATTCCAACACTGGCTGCTAGCATGAAAATCTTCTTACACACCATACATTTATACTTTTTATCCTTTTTATGCACCTGTGGAAGAGAAATATTAACAGCTGAAATATGCATATCAGGATGCATTTGCATATAGTACTAGAAAACTATTAATAATAATAGCAATAATTACTACTACAAAAATTAATTTTTTGAACTCTTCTGAAAGATACCCCAAGCACTGTTCACAGAAAGAGAAGTATTATAGAGATCCATTTTGACTACATGAGCTATTGCTCACAACCAAACTACCTGCTTACTGTTCAGAAGGTAGCTGAATAGCTGCCTGTTCCGAAAGCAGGTGAGTGTTCATTTTATGATTACTCGCTGTACACAGCAAGACTCTGAAAGGCACTGAGAACAGTGTAAGCACTTATGTTGCACACAGGATCATAACTTGTTTAGAAAATTGCATTTACAATTTTAAGTCCTAGAAACATTAAGAACAAGCAGAAGTTATTAAATTCTGTGTGAATTCAAAGAGCAAGATCCTTCTTCCATGACACCTCCCTCCCAGCACAACCAAACCCAACATCATCTTTCCATGGCCCTTTGGTGAATTTTTGTCCTGTAGGTAGAGTGAGCTTGTGTGTAAAATTAGAAGGCTGCTGTTGACTAACTTGACTAAACATAAATTTTAATTTTGAATTTGTATGTTACTTGTAGAAGTAACTGAATTCAAACACCATGTATAATAGTTATAATCTTGGAGAAAAATTAAGTTGAATACTTCTTTCTTCTAGCTGACGTTCCCACAACAGATTACAACTATGTGCTTAAATATCTCATTTGAGGTCACATTGAAAAAGTTGCCATTTTAGATAAAACAGAAATTACCACCCAGATGAGGGAAATAAACCAAGGTCAAGATACAAATAGTTACTTTAGCCCTGCTGTATAATCTGTACAGCTGATACTACATGTTTTTTCCTCAGTCTCTAGACTTGTTATGATAATGTTTCCCACAAAGCAGAATGTTTGAGGTGTTTGTTGAATAGAGGGGGGGGGGGGGGGGGAAGAGGAAAAAAAAGTGTTCTGACTCCATCAGGGAGAGCACGCTTCAGTTCAAGCACAGGACTGGGCTCAGCTCACTCTATAGCTATTTTCACCCTGTCTGACTTCACCTCCTTTCCTGGAGGGGAAAAAAAAATCTTCAGCTACAAGACCTGGTCAGATACTGCAGGACAGAAACCTGAAGTCCCACTCTACTCTTCCTGGTAGACCAACTACTGCCCACTGTTGATGTCTTCTCAAAGGAAGAAGCAGTGTAGGTGCTGTGACATGTTGGTATCACCAAGGTGATAACGACCTAACCTCACCTGCCCAGCCACAGAGCTGCCCCATACCATCACCACCTCCATCACTGCAGTCACCTACATACACTACAGAACAAAATGTCCTTTCAGACTCGGTACCATAGGTACTCCTGTCCCTTCAGGCATCTAAGCCTTCACCAGGTAGTATGAGAGGAGGACGAAAGGCAGCAGTAGCAGGGTAGAAAGATGTATGTCTAAGATTAGAGGAGTCCCATGGAAGATAAGAAAGATGCTAGTTCTAAAATTTATGTAGAAGCTATTAATATACACCTTTCCTACCTGTGGAGCAGTTTAAGGAATACTTGAAATTACTACAGTGGTCTTATAAATATCTTCTAGAATTATATTGTGATATGACTCAGGTTATTATTTACTTTTAATAATACTACTGGCTCTATTACATGATAGCACAAGCTAGAGAGGAAAGGAAGACCTACACCAAAAGCTCTTTTCTGCATCTGCATTAAAACTTGGAAGCTCACAACCACTTTTTCTACTCGCTGAGGAACAAAAAGCCAACTGCAAGGAGGCTATGGAGACTTACAGAACACCTCCATGAGGGAGCAAGGTGGTCCACTGATTCTCTAAGGACTGAGGAAAGCTACCAAAATAGAGAAGTGCAATTTACCCCATTCCATGTACTAACCTATTTTGAGTATCTGCAAAACATGTCACAAAATGAGTTTTTAAAAGCTTGGAGAAACGGTATCACCTTCTCACCACCAATATGATCTTGCTTTTATTACTCCCCTAAAACACACCTTGGATTTTAGACAGTAAATATTATAATGGAGTCTTACAGACTAGATGCGAAGTACCTACAAAACACCCAAGTCAGATAATATTGTCTCTGGATAAACAGCACTCAAGTCAAATCCTGAGTTATGCAACATACACAGGACAGGTAAGCTCAACTACTGATTATGGTATTGGTAGAATGCAAGTCACAAGGACGCTCACTTTCTGCATCTCAGGTATTTTTCACTCTTTCCTAAATCTTAAAGCAGATACTATACTATAGCTCTGTTTAGTTGTGAAATAAATATTTTGGAACTACCTCAAAATATTGTGCAATTGCTGATTAACAAGGTATCCTCACAGAAAATGGTGCTGCAGCATTATAGAACAAGATGATGTGCTATTTTACTGCAGTAACACTAAGTCAAAATTCCCTTTCACACATATACTGCATCTCTTTATCACATCACTTTCAAAATCATCTTGAAATTATCGCTATTAGAATTCCAGTGACTGTCTTAATTGATACTGCATTTTCCATTAAGAATAAGAGGTATAGTTATCACAAAGAGATGTTTATTTTAATCTGTTTTAGACTAAGATAAAACAATTTACATTATGGCAAATCAGAGAACAGTGTTTCTCCCAACTACCAAAACATCTGAAAAAAACATAAAAACCCACTTGTACATGTGCATATGTACACCCCCCCGGCCCTCACCCCGAGGTTACCTACCAAGGAATGTCTCTTTACATGCTCTCTTCGAGTAAACAGCTTCCCACAGATGTCACAACTGAAAGATCTCACGCCTGTGTGAATGAGCAAGTGTCTCTTTAGTGTTCTTCTGTATTTGGCTACATAATTACAGTGTGGACACTTCAACTTGTTCATGATTAAAGCAGAGGAATCGCCTACAAGATAATAAGCCATCAGGAGAAAAAAAGTGATGAAACACAAAAAAACTATTTCAATATGTTCTGCCTGGTGCACAAAAATAAACAGGTGCCAAAACAATAGAGCACCCACATGACTTTTCATCAGGCAAATCAGGACAATGCCTGTCTGCAGAAACCACAAATACTGGTAGGTTCTGCATGTATGATCTTACTAGAAAAATACCTACTTGTAACCAAGGAATTTTTACTACAAAGACAGAGATCAATTATTTGAAAATAAGTCTTATTTCATGAATCTGAGCCAGTTAGCTACAAGTTCGCAGTATCCCATTTTTTAGAGGTCACCTATACCAGAAAACACTTTATTCTGGATTACAAACCCTCTAGCTCTGTGGCATTTAGACAGTTACAGTCTTCTCTCCCAAAATTCTATTTAGAATTATATGCAGGAACTGCCTGCCAAGATCTGACTCCACAGATAAATAAAAACGAAAGTATAACTAAGCAAGAACAAATATTGACAAAAGGAGTAGGACAGTAAGAGGTAGCATAATTCTGAAATAGCTAAAAAGAGAAGTCAGTGGTTCAGATTTTAGAGCTATTCTCTACCCAAAGTCTATTTTGGTCTAACAGTAGGGGGAAAAAAAATAAATAAAAAGAGCAGAAAAAACTTCTGGAAATAGCAATATACCACTTCTCCCTTATGATGGAAGAGAGCTATTTACATATCCTTCAACCAAGGATAATGTAGTTTGCTCAAAGGATACATGCAGAACAGGTTTACTACAGCTGCCTATTACTGTGTGAAATAGAAAAGCACAGGCTGCTGTGACAGCTATGAAGAAGGCCACACAGGAATGCAACGATTATTTTGAGAATAGGGTACTGACTCAACTTATTACAGGTGAATTTATGAACATGATTGTAACCATCTAGAAACATCCAAAAAGCAGTGTCTAAGGCTACATCATTACATGTTTAAGAGTTTCTAATGTTCATGCTGGCAGGGAGAGAGCAAAAGTAATTGTCTGTTATGTGCATGGGCCTGCATGCCTACATCTAAGATGCTTCCTCCCAGGTTCAAAACCCATCATAACATGGAAGTTAAATTTTGCTAATACTCAAAAGTTTGCCTTGGTATATCAGAGCACTCATGCAAGCCGCATGTCACATAATGTCACGTAATGGCTTACAGGAAGAAAAATAAGTTCAAAAAAGGTTTTATACTGCAGTCTTATACACATCAACAGGGGTGTGACAGACAGGCAGACATCAGGGCTGTAAGATATATGGGAATTTAATGGTTTAAGAACAGGCAGACCTCCTAAAACTGGAGTTCTAATCCCTTGCCTGCTAGTGAATTTCACCTTCTGATGACCCAATTTCTCCACTATAAAACCCAAAATATTTAAAGTAAACCATAAACCACATCCCACTAATAGCTCAAAGTTACAGGGAAGAGGTAGGCTTTACTCTTACCCAGTCCTTAAGATCTTCTTTTAACTGAAGACTTTATGTATTTTAAGGATCTAACAATATTATTTTAGATGTGGTGGGGTTTTTTGGTATGTTTTCAGACATAATAATAATTACAGATAATTGCTCACTTGTATTAAGAAAGGTATTAAGACAGGTTTGACTGAAGAGGGCTTTAGTTATGGCTGCACTGAATTAAAAATCTTTATTGCAATTAAGTTTTTAACAGCAAAAAGAATGCTCTGAGATCTACTTTTAAAGTTATATTTAACTCTATCTTCAACATCCAAGTGTTCAACTTCAAAGCCCATTTATCTGTAGTTAGCTTACTAAGCGGGGAGGAAAAAAAGCTATCATTAAAGACCTCGGGTATCTTCATATTCAGGCACAACACAAGAGCTGATATAAATCACATTCTGTTTTTACTTTTCCATATACTTGAATTCCTTTTTCTCCCTCTAAGGAAGTACTCCTATTTACATTATCCAGAAAGGCAAATAATATGGAAGAAGATTATGTAAACACTTAATCTTATAAATCTCTAAACAAATTAATCAAATATTACCAGCAGCGACACAGAAGATAAAGAACCCCTATCAGAGGCAAAAAACAACCATCAGATATACTTGCCATTTTCCCAGGCTTCTTTTGGCCAAGATTCTGGCAGCAGTCCGTACTTGAAGTCACTTGAAGTACCCGGCAGCAGTCCGTACTTGAAGTCACTTGAAGTACCTGGCAGCAGTCCGTACTTGAAGTCACTTGAAGTACCCGGCAGCAGTCCATACTTGAAGTCACTTGAAGTACCTATTACAGACACAGTCTTACTTTAGCTTCCTGAGTTCTAATCAGTCATGTCGTTTAACAAAATATATATCCTTCTTAAACTGTGACAAGAAAGCTTCAAACCTTAGAACAGTAATTACAATCTTTTTTTCACATAATCTTCAATTCTGAAATGAAGAAATAACTGCATTCTTAATTTCAATTAAATTAGACATTTGAACTATTCTCCACAGCACCACTTCTCCCCATCCTGAGAAAAACTGAAAGCCTCTTTTTCATAGGAACTTTTATGGTAAGGATATTTATTCCGTCACTATCATCATGACAGGGCTAAAAAGCTTTCCACTGGATTCTCTTTACAACTGCTTTGTGCAGTGACTTCATCTGGCCTACCACAGGCAGTCTAGTAGGTACAAAAGTAAACATTTTCTACTGGAGGTGTGATTTTCTTTATTGCCTTAAAATATCTCAGTGGTATATAAAGTACTTTAAATACCTTTATTTATATAAAGTATCCTACAGCTATATCTGAATCCTTTTTTGAATAATGATCTCCATTACTCTATAACCACATCAATTCAAGAGACCATAATTACTTGGAATATACCAGCTTAAAATACTTATTTGCATATTTTTGGTCTTTCAGCAAGCTCTTCATGCAGTTTGTACGGTCTCCGTAGCTTTTCTTCCTCTTTAAAAGAACAAAAGCATCCAGAAGTGAACAGTGTCGTAAAAAGAAAAGGTCCTTGCTTGTTTAATTGACTACTTTTTTAATCAGTAAGAATTGCATGAGTGAATATGGAATCACTATTACACAGCACAGAGAACTATAAATAGTACACAAGAAAGCTGTACTAGGCATTTGACAAAATCGTATTTGTGGGCAAAGGCTCTTCTGGCAAGAGTGCAAATCATCTTTCCCCAATCCCCAAGACAGGAGTTCACTGGAAAACATGAACTCATAAATCCATTACTTTCCTCACAGGCACAGGTTGTTAATTAAACAAACTGCAGTGGAAACTGGCAGATTTCCTTTTATTTGTCTGGATGGTGCTCAGGTCCTCACATTGGATTCCCAATGTCACTGTTGTGAAAAGTCTTGAGAAGGGCTTCATAGCAAATAGATACATTTGTATTTTCAAGCCTGAGAGTGTACATTTAAATAGTCCAAAGACTTTTTTCCACTGTCCCTATACTGCTCATTCTAAGGATTTTTCCAGTAAATTCTCTTAAACTAGAATTTCATGCAGCTAATGGTAAGCTGCATACTGAAACACTCGCAACTTAGTTTTACTGGAAAAAAGTACAGATTACAAATCCTCACAGCATTAGACATACACAGTAGTTTCATTTACTGCTCAGGCAGTGTTACAGTTGGCAGTAGCGGTTTCATCTGCAACATAAGACAACAGTTCAAAAGGAAATCAATTAACAAATAGGAAGCTTATAATTCTATCCTACATTAGACAATGGCAAATGATAAGCAAAGCTGGATCACGACTGCCAAACTAGGTATTCCATCAGAGCTTTTAAAAAGCAGAGCTTGAGTGGATGAAAGAAGAGAAATCCCAGTATTTTAGCTCATCCACCTAGCTATTTGTGTATAGAAAAAAAGAAGGGGGAGGGCAAGGGAATAAATCTCCCTCTCTAAGAAACAAAGTAGGGAGGAAAATTTTTTCTTCAATTTTTTTAGTTACAGACTCTAATAGCTGTTGTTACATCCAAAAGAGGCGAGAAGCCCTCAGACTAATTTGGAACTATGGACTCTGCAATGGCATTTCACAGCAGCTCAAGGAATACAACACAGATACCCTATAGACAAGCCAACTACACATTCCTTTGAGGTGAGCAGCAAAACTTCCTTCTGTAATACAAAAGCAAGGATTAGTGAGGAAGCAGTGTTGTACAGTTCTAGGCAAGAGCAAAGATGACTTGACCTCAAGGCTAAAAGCCTCCAAATTAAAGCAGGCTTCAGGGTCTAGCAGAGAAAAAAGAAAACAACTTTTATAATCCGTTTAAAATATTAGACCTTTTCTTTATAGGTTTTTCCCCTCTAGTAGGGCTGTTCTGTCTCTAGCTGAGCAGTGGAAGATCAGTGATCAAAATATTTTAACCACTTTTTCCCCCCTTATGAGAGGAATATCCGTAAGACTTTACTGCTCACAGATGTAACATATATGCTGTGTACAGGCAATATTGCATAGTTTCCTTCAAAACAAGCATACATCAAAGACTGACCATAACTAAGAGTTGTACCAAGCTGAGCACATTTGTAGCACTGTCACTTGGACAGTTCTGGATCTAAGGGAACAAAAATTGCATTTCATTAGGAACATTTATGCTCACAGCTGGTATTGAAGTTTGAGGGAAGTTAGGAGCTCAAATCCTTGCATAGGTTTAGATCTTGGCATAAGACTCAGCACAGAGCAAAACAGACTTAAGAGCTGTAGTCTAACGTAGGTAATAGCTACTAAATCTTTCTACCTCCAATTTGAAGAGAAGATCTGCTATAACATAAAAGAACCCCAGCACAGATACCACAAGAGATAAGAGATTGCTACAGACACTTTAGTCTCTGCACAGTACAGAACTAAGTAGATCATAATTAAAGCTAATGCTTATTCTTAGAATAATTCGCTGACCTAGAAAACCTGCTTTCTAGATTAAGCACACATGTAATGTGTTCAAAACAACAAAAAAGGCATTTTTAATGTCTAATGTCTCATCCATACAGGAAAGACATGAATCATATATAGACTGGGAACTGGATGTGCAATACCTAGCCTCTACCAGTTTTCCCCAGGTGGACATACAGCCTACAGTCAGATAAGCTTCTGACTGTACTCGAGCCAATTATAACACATTACGGACCACTGTGGCTCATAACATCACCTCCCATTCCTCCTCCCACCCAGACTACTGCCCCCTGAAATCTGCTTGCAAAACTGCAGATATAGTCATTATCTAACCTATTCCTGTCAACTTAAACCCAGATGATTTTGTTAGGAGACTGAAATCAACTACATACGCAGTTGTACTGGTAGACTGGGGGTGGGGTGCAAATATAGACAGCAGTAAGAAAGATCTTTAAAGAGAAACAGAAAATAATTAGAAGTAATAGTGTTCTGTATCTCCAGACCAGGTCATCTGACCACAACTTTCCTCTAATCTAAGGATACCTTTTTACAATTTAGTCAATTCCTAGAAGAGGTGTAAGTTAATAATTCAAATGTCAGTTAGCCTCCAACATCTTCCCATTCTTCCACCCGCATGGAGAAGAGGTTTCTATCAGTAACCTTATCTTTAAAAAACCCAAAAAAAACAAACCCCAAAAGAATAAAAATAAAACAGAATACAAATAAGGTTGTTAACTGTCTGCAGCAAAATTCTCAAGATGTCAATCTGAGAAGAGATAAAGACAGTCTGAAATACAATGAATTGGTTGTGTAGGCTTTTACACAACTAACAAAAACTTTATGGAAGGATTTTACATTCGGCTGTGTTTGTTCTCAGCAAAAAGGATAACCAGGAGTCAGACACATTGATTTTCAGTTTTGAAGGCAAGAGGTAGAGGAGTATTAACCAGAAAGAGAGAATGCATCTGAGCAGAAACACTCTTAGTTTGACAAGTTTTGCTCTTCTTCTGTAACCAGAAATATGCTTATTTTTGGGGAAGAAAAGGAGACATTACTGAGTAGGGGATGATGAAGGAGATTAATGAGAATACCAATGACAGAAGCCAGTGAACAGGTCATTACAGAAAGGGATATGGATGTAGGGTATGCTGAGGGAGACGATACAAAACTTTGCATTAGATACAGTTGTCAGTAATGAACTTTACTTCTGTTTTCTTTATACATACTAACACTAAAAACAGTGCCAAAAGAGAAAAAGGAACACTACTATTCTTCCACCAGGTTTTCTGACATTGACTGCTCATTCAGATCAATTAAAAAAGAGAGAAAGTAGACAGGACAAACAATTAGGCCATAGCTATCAAGGATTGTAAAGACAGCAGTGGTAATCTACTGATACAACCTAGACTGCTACTAGAGAGATGGATTTGTTGTTTATGTTAGGTCACATGACAGAAAAAAGAGCACTGCCAAGACTGACATACTGGGAAGGTGAGGGAAAGTGTATTGTACTGCATTTGTTCCCAGAGTGTTCCATCTTTAACCTTGCTTCTGAAAAGGGGTCAAAGCATATTGCTTCTCAACTGCCTCATGCAACAGAAAGCTCAGACAAACTTAAGATACTTTGCCAGTGCAATCTTATTCATACTCTATGTACTGCTCCCAATTGCTTTTTATTTTTACTATGTCTCATTCATGAGAAAAATTATTTATTGCCTTGACTACAGAGGCAGATCTATCACCAACTAACCCTGCCAGATGACCATCAATTGATGACAAATACATTGTCTACTTGCTTTTTCAACTTGTTTATCATGTATTCCCTGAAAAACTCCTCCCTGAGAAAGGGGTGCCATTCACATTTGAAAGCTATTTTGCTGAGCTCTCCCCACAAAGGCTATACCAGTGAAACACAAGATAGTAAGAGCCTCCTTATCCAGACCATTTATTTGTGGGGGAGTTCCTGTTCCCAGTGACCATCACAGACTCAAACAAAAACTCAGGTCTGAAGGGACTTCTGAAGGTCACCTCGTTCAACCTCCTGCACACAGCAGGGCTAACTGGACCATATGTTGCTTTGGACCTTGCCAAGTTTGAAATATCTACAAGGATAGGAGTTTCGATAAACCCTCCAAGCAATCTGTTCCAACACACTATTCTCATGGTCAACATGAGAATAGTACATGTACAGAGTCTTCACGTACAACTGGATTTTCCTTAGCAACTTGTGACAACTGACTCTTATCCTTGCACTGCGCACCCCTGAAAGGCATCTGGGTTCATTTTCTCTATAATCACCTTAAGGTGGTAGAAGATGGCAGGTAGATCCCTCAGCCTTCTCCATACTAAATAAATTCAGTTCCTCAGCCTCTACTTAACATGTTCTCCATCCCCCTAACCACCTTAGTGCCCCTCTACTGGACTCCCTCCAGCTTGCCAGCATCTTTCTTTTACTGGGCTGCCCTAAACCAGGCACAGGCTTTCAAATGTGGTCTTGCCAGTTCTGAGTACAAGGGGTATTATTATCACTTCCCTCAGCCTGCTGGCTATGTTCTTGCTAATACCACCGCTATGAGGCTAGCTCTCCTAGGATGCACTACCAACTTATGTTCAGCTTGCTGTCCACAAGGACCCCCTGGTTCTTTTCCTCAGAGTTACTACACAGCCACTCAGCACTCAGCTTGTAGTGATGCACAAGGTTGTTACTTTCAGATGCAGGACTTGATATTTGACTTTGCACAGCACCTTGGGGGTTCCTGTTGGCCAATTCCTCTGTATCGTTGAGGTCCATGTGAACAACAGCCCAGCCTTGCCCTCTAGCATATCAACCAGTCCCACCAATTTGATGTCATCTGCAAATTTGCTGAGAGCACCTTCTATCCTACTATCCTGATCACTGATGAAGATGCTAAACAGTGTAAGACTCAGTAAGCTATTTTCAGGAACGTAGCCCTTCTCGACTTCACTGTCAAGAAAATAACTTAATCCATAAACTTCTGGGCTATGTTGTGAGCTCAAGGGCCAGATCATGAACATACCAAACAAGTCAATTCAAGGATGTACCTCAAGAGCTTTCTCAAGTAAAGTATTCAAGAGATGACTTTCTAATATAAACATTTCACATCCTCTTTTCATCAAGTCTTATATTTAAAGTGTTAATATAAGTTCAAGGAAATATACACCTGAAAGGCTGCATGAAAATCCTAGAGACTGATGGGCATTTAGGATTAAGATCCTTCAATACAGTAAAACACACCAATCATTCTAGATACTCTAGTAACCAAATTAAATGTCTTGGCATTATGTTCTGCTTCTATTTTCTTGCTAACTCTGAAAAAGCAACTGTAGAACAAATCCAAGGAAATCTGACTTGTCCTCGAAGCTGCCAGTTTATCCCTCATGAAGAGGTAAAAAAAGCATCCAATAAAAAAAGAAAACGAAAATTAAGTTTATTCCCATCATACAAGGGTTCTCTACACAGTAAAGCCATTAGTTTCTTTCTGCATCAGCATTAAAAGAACTGCTATTGTTACCATTTTATCAAATACACATTGTAGCTTGGCAACATATTTTCTTAAAGGAAGAATTAAACGTCAGCTTGAGGGACAGGAAATAGAAATGTCACCATGTATCACTATCAAAGACCACTGATGTCACTGTAGTTGAGATAAATACACCAAGAACTGATATGGGTCTTCACTTGTATTTATTCCTATGTAAAGACATAAGCACAGATACCATCGCTGTGTAGCGACTGTTTTGGTCCAAACAACTTATGCTAAAACAGTTGAAAGGAAATGCTAAGGAGATCTTCACTTCCTGTTAGCTTCTCTAATTGCAGGCAGCCTTAGAAGCAGTAGCATAACTGACCAAAGCCCTTGTGTTGAACTGGCATTTCAGTATCATTCATTCCAGACCTACTTTGCCAAAACCTAACTTTGTCCAGAAATACCAAGGGATTCTGTCTTTACGCTGGGCTTTGAAGAAAAGGTACAAGACAGAGGTGCAAATCTGTAAAAAATACCAAAACAAAAAAAAAAACCACCAACCCTTTCAACAACACCACCACCCCAGATGCTTCCTTGGGAACTCTGCATAATAAGATTGGTGAGTACATGACAAACTAAGCTTGCTGGACTAGCGTCATGCTCTCCTTACAAAGTAATGTGCAACATTACACCCTAAAGAAAGGGGATCAACTCAAGTTACAAGAAAGTGTGTAAAAGACTGGAACCATAATGCAGCTCACACTATTTGTACATGACCTGACCATGAAAAGACAACTGCTGCTTAACAAAGGGGTTTTTTTCCAGCTTTAAAGATCATGTTTTTAAAAATGTCCCCTCAACTCCCCCTGAGACCTGGGAATTCCAGAAGTGACAAAGTTCTGCAATTGTGGCTATGTTTTTACAGTAAAAATGGTAACTCTGATCTTGCTAACTGCCTCGTCCATTGTTCCCAGTATGACGGATGAAGCTTATCACTAACAAAGCTGCACCCATCAAGGCTAGTGATTAAAGTGAAATTTTCTGCTAAAGCAGTACTCCTACCAACATGTGTACTGCAAGTAATACAATGAGCTTTAGAGTAAATGCGCATTATAAGCTTTCTATACTATAATATTCCACATTCAGTATAAACTTTCTACTCTATGAATACATTTCCAGTTCGATTTATTTACTGATACCTGCCAGAAACTGGCACAAGTAAGAAATGCTGCCTGCCTCTCTCTTCCACCCCAAAAACCAAATCCAAGGTCTGTACACAAGAATTCCAGAATGTACAGAGAATAAATGGTTGGGCAGCAAGCAAAACAACTCGGCAAGGACAGAGAAGCAAGAAAAGTGAAACTGAAGAAACAGCCTTTTAGCCAAACTACATACCATTTAAAACCTATTCTACTCAGCTACCAACACGAGGGATGACCTATCTCCTCCCTCAAATTTAAAAAAACGCCAAACAAACAAAAAAACCCCCAAACCACACAACATGTTAAGACTTGTAAGCCCAGAGTAACTGAACAGCAATTGATCAGTTTATACTTCCATAAACTCTTACATGACAATGTCACTTCAGCGTAAGAGTGCTCTCACAGGGAGTTATGGTGGTGTAACTGAATTCAACAGGCCTACCAATGCAGAAAACCTACAGGTTAAATAAGAAACCTAACCTTGTTTTCTGTACCATATGGCAGTGAAGGCATAAAGCATATTTTTTTTAAAGCCCTTTAGTGGTCTTTTAGCTTCATAAATATCAAATGGGAATGGACAGGCATGTGAAGACAAGCATATAGGAGATAAAGGGGCTGTGAATAATAACAAGGCTTTACTTTCTAGGGTAATTACAATCTGGAAAAAAGACTTTTTCAACGAAGTTGTATTCCAATCTTCATGAGAGTTTAAAAAAGCTCTGCACTACTCTGAAAATCAGCTACAAACCAAGAGGACCTGAAGCATCTAAAGTAAAAACATTTTCACAGCTCAGCATGTGATAAAATTAATTAGATTTGATTTACTGAGCTACATCTTTTGAGATGTGGGTGGGAAGCTAGCTGAAGAAATAGCACAGCTAACTTCTGTGGCTGGAGTTTTGCCCCCCAAGTGAATCAAGACATGCAGTCCCTGGTTTTCTTTATTTATGGAGTTGCTGCCATCATCATCACTATTTCATAAATGAAGTATCAGAAAGATCAAATCAGCACTTCAGACTGATAAGTTTTCAAAACTGAACATATTGCCTGTGCTTCAATTGTGCTGAGACAGAAAAAAAACTTTGAGGCAGAAAAAGTTTTCCCCAACCCATCCACCCTGCTTGCCTTTTTTTTAAAAAAAAAAAAAAACAACCAACCAACCAACACCAAAAGCCAGTACAACAGTAATATGCAGAACATTGCCTAAAGTTGCAAGGTCTGTGGCTGACCACACCATGAGAAAGTGAGGATCTGCTTGTCTTTGGGATCATCCCTGGAAGAGGTAAATTTAATGAATGGGGAAGATGTTGACCCTTGGATACTGTACTATCTTTAGATGACTTCTAAAAACCTATGGGGCCTTCAATACCATATTACATAGGGATTGGGACAAAGAAGTTAAAGGTCCATTAAGCAATTTAAATCTTTCATCGGGGTATCATCTGGAGATCTGAGAGTCATAGTACCATGGAAGAGTAAGGATAAATGCTTGATTTTCTTATACTAATTTTTGTTTTTTTATTTGTAACTCAGACAGTCAAATGGGGTTTATCCCTACACATGTCCAGATAACTCCATCAATCTTGATTTCTTCAAATACAAAGTTACCTTTCTTTATTCTAAAGTCTGCATCAACTATGTTATGCTGCTCCCTCACATCATGAGGAAAACTGTGACCAGCACTACATTTTTTGTAAGCAGGTTTAGCTGCTGCTTGTATCCTTCTGAAAAGCAGTTGCTTCTAAAGCAAGCTGAATTAAATTCCTTAACAATCCCCTATGGAATCACTCAGGAACCTTCTTGTTCCACAAAAGGGCTGTTTTCCTCCTGCCCTTGTTATCCTTCCCCTCACCCCCACCCCCAACATAACGTGTGACACAGCATTATCTATCCTGAAAATCACAGTAACAAATAACCCAGTGGTAGTTCCATAAAGCTACTGGGATATTACATACAAGTCTTCTTAAGAATCAACACAATCAGCTGTCTAAAACATAAGCAAATCTTCACAATTGTGTTCCGAAGCCTGAAGATAGAACAACTTCAAAAAACAGACACAAATGAGAACCAAATTCAAGAAGTGATAAAAATTTATAAAAAAACCCAACTATGAACAGACATTAAGAATATGATGAATGTGAATCACTGAGCTTTTATGAACTGAAACTAAGAGATGCTGACTGATTGCACTGTTATTTTCACCATGGTAAATGGTTAATTGTAGGATGCACCACAGCTGTAAACAGCAAAGACATTTTTCAGCAGATTAACAACTAGAAGGGAAAATAGTAAGATAGGCAGTAACATACAGTGTGAAAAACACAGCTTTTAAATTCATATAGCTAAAACTGGAGAAGGCTTGAAAGCTTCAGTAAGAATAGGTAAATGAAGGAAGACAGTACATGCAATTTTAAAACTATCTCAACTTCATGGAGTTTTTTGAAGCTCACCAAAGTGCTACTTTTACAGGGAAGGTGTTAACACATTTGCTTTACTAGG
The DNA here is from genome assembly GCF_047716275.1 of Strix uralensis. Taxonomy (NCBI): domain Eukaryota; kingdom Metazoa; phylum Chordata; class Aves; order Strigiformes; family Strigidae; genus Strix; species Strix uralensis. Next base: position 142,904,192 of record NC_133972.1, on the reverse strand, counting down.
ACAAGAGGGGTAGCAGATAGTTCAGAAAGCTTTTATTGCTGATTACTTAATACTTACCTAGCAGTACCCAGCTGGAAAGTCCATTTACTACAGAATTCAAGGTAGTGGCTTTTGGGGTACATTTTTGTACTCAAAGGAGTGTTCTCAAACAGGCTTCCCTTCCACCATATCTATGTATTTCTTTCCCCTCACAAAAACACCAGATGACCCAAAACCATAATCAGGGACACAGCAACTCACTTTACATGTAACTGGACATCTCATAACCACAGCTGGTGTCGGTTATCCCCATCAGCACATGACAAAGCATAACAGTAGAAGCTCATTCTTCCCTTTTAGCAACCAAAAGGACAGCACACGCCTTAACTTTCATCGTAAGATTTTACTATTCTTTCTTTTTCTTCTCACAGATTGTCTTATATTTATTCCAGAAAGCATTTTCTTACACATTTTTAACTTCCAGTGCCTATTATTTTCAGTAGTTTTTCATCTCCACAAGAAATTTAATCCACAACTAAAAAGTTACTGTATAACCTGCAGGTTACTCTACAACTCATTCTTGTCATTCTTCCAATTTTCCACTCCTCCCTCTTTCACCTTTTCTTGGGCATAGAGGGAACAGTTAAAAGAAGAGTGTTTAAGAGGGGAATCTACCTGCAGACTGAAGAAAAAGCTAGCCAGCAGCAGAGGAAAAAGAACACCGAATGCTGAAGCACAGACTACAGGTGAAAGTAAGCTATACCAAGCCCTACTTCCAATATCTCTTCTTGTTTCAAACAATGTGCATGCATGTAAGAACTTCATAAAAGTAAAGGTCTTTTTATGAACATATTAGATATGGCTTCCAAAATAGTTCTAACACCAACAGAAAATGTTGGTACTTTCAGAGTACAGTATAAGTTGTCCCACGGAGATCATTAGTTGACACTATTTTGCAGTTCCATAAAATAAACTCCCTCTGGCATTCACAGAGCTTTCAATGGTTTTAGACAGATACCACAGCACAAATTCAGTGTGCTCCCAGCCTCTAATACAGCTCTTTTCATCAACAGATGTTGCATGGATGTATTTTGTAATTTAATTCTTTAGCACGAGTTACTGGAAACCTTCGTGCTTCTGTCCAAAAAAAATTGAACAAGGACTAAACTTGTTTAATCATTACTGCACTGCCCATATCCTCCATTATTTCTTCAAGAAAGCTCCACAGCACATATTCAAGTTCTGCAGAATGCAAACACCAAGTATTTATTTCTGTTGCCAGGGACATCATTTAGTAGCCACACTCTCTTTGGTATTTCCAACAGTAAAAGAGGTTGAATATCTACCCCATGTAAATCAGAAATAGCAATCACATGCTAAATTGTGTCAGAAATTTGATGCTTGTACAATTAACATTACAGGTCCTCAGCTCCTGCTCCAGACCCTCTGCTGCCCTTTTTCATGCCACTGCAACTAAGCGTGTATTAGCAAGTAGTGTAGCCCAGCACAGGTAGATTTGTGTGGGTGCTGAGGACTCAACATCCCACTATACACATCTAAAGGTGTTTTACTTAAGGCTAGATCGAACCTGGTGCTGTGGACTCAAGGCCTGTTAGCAGCTGGCATGCAATAGGCATGTTTCTGAAACACAGCTTCTATTTTCATTTCAGTCAAAAAAGAAACCCTGTGCAGTCTAAGAACGCTTAAAAAGAAAGAGAAGATCAGGAAAGTCACTTTCCAAGTGCACACTCCCAAGCTGAGCTACAAAGCTAAAGTAGACCTACCCACTGAGTTCAGAGATGAAGACTAGAGATAAGCAAACCCCCTGAAGCATTTACAGACTGAATGTTAGCTCCTCAGCACAGCTGCTCCTCCAGAGCTGCTCCTGTTGTGCCACGCTCCTTGCTAACTACATGGACGTACCTTGTACTGGCTGCTCCTGCTGACGTGCCAGATGTACATGTCCATAGCTCCAGTCTGCATCGCTATATTGTCACATGTCATCGTGGTGCTCATGCATATACCCTGGTAGGGTACAGCACAGCGCAGAGCCACCACATGCCCTCTGCTGGACTGCTGTTCCTTCCTTCCTTCTCTCCCCTACTGCCTCCTCGCACCTCAGTGGCTGCCAGCCACACTGACAGCATCTGCAGCGCTGCGGGCAGGGGCACTGCAGGGCCCCAGGAGAAATGGCCTGTCCCTGCCACTACTGAAAGGATTTCTTTCAGCCTTGTTTCTAAACAAGTCTGGGCATACAGTAAGAAACTAAGGCCATCCTTCCTTCCAGCCATCAAAACAAATATAGGTTCCTAGGCCCTCACAGAACTCAGGTTGCTTTGAAATTTCTGGTTTGCCACCAGAATACAAAAAAAATCCAGAAATATTCTATACTCACAGGTATGAGTGCTTCTTTTTTTTTTTAATATTTATTTTTAATTTCCCTCTTAATTCTACCCCTTGAAGCTGAGAAGCAGAGGATATCCACAGTCCCTTGAGGTTTGAAGGAGGCATACATTTTAAAATGCGTTAGAAACAGACAGATCTAAAGAACTTTGTTCCAGCTATGTCTCAAATCCACCTTTAATTTGACTTCTAAATTAGGGTAAGTTTTCAAAACTGCTAATTCATCTAGAAGTGATACAGGTAAATGGTAGTACTTCAAATATATAGTTCAACTATTTGTACAGTATCATCATAATAATAATAATTTAAAAAATAAAACCCAGACCTTTATTACATTGCCCCAGTTACACCACGAACAGTCTGTTTATAATTCTTTGTGTGACCATATTTGTTTAACAGATATTTAATCTTATTCTAGCATTTACATTAACCATAAACCCTTAAGGAAAAAATCCTATGAATTCAGTCACTCTCAGGATTTGTTTAAAGAACAGTTCAACAAAAAGATATTCCCTCTACTATATGTCATTGTGGCATCTCTCTCCAATCTGTTTCACAAATCTGCTTTAACAGTTTCTATTATACTAGCCAGGATTACTCCATTTTGCAGCTTCCCAGATGTCCCTACAATAAACAGCATGGGAAAGTTGACCTCTGTTTCTGGGTGACGCTCAGGTGAGGAAGATTACCAGAAAAACCTTTTGCTAGTGTAGTGAAGGGAATTATAGAGGTCCTTCCTCTCTGTGCAACCAGCTAACATTATTAACCACCAGTTATAACTCCTTGATTTTGTGCCTAATAGAGACTACAGATTAAATGTAAATGTAATAATTTTAGTTTCTACCAGCTGGTAAGGATCCCCAACTCAAGCATCAAATGCAAACAGCATGTTATATACAGCATGGCACAGCACTGTCATTCCTTTCTCTAGCCAGACACACTGCTGTGCCCTGTCCTGATTTTGGCTGGAATAGAGTTAATTTTCTTCCTAGTAGCTGGTGCAGTGCTGTGTTTTGGATTTAGTGAGAGAATAATGTTGATAACACACTGATGTTTTAATTGTTGCTAGGTAGTGCTTACCCCAAGTTAAGGATTTTTCAGTTTCACATGCTGTCAGTGAGGAGGTGCACAAGACGCTGGGAGGGAGCGTGGCCAGGACAGCTGACCAGAGCTAGCCAAAGGGATGTTCCATAGCAGAGGGCGTCATGCTCGTATATAAACTGGGGGGAGTTGGCTGGGGGCCGGATCGCTGCTCGGTCAGCGGGTGGTGAGCAATTGCATTGTGCATCACTTGTCTTTCTTTGGGTTTCTTTCTTTTTTTGGTTCTATTCCTTTTCATTACTATTATTATATTTTATTATTGTTATTATTACATTTTTCTTATTAAACCATTCTTATCTCAACCCATGAGTTTTACTTTTTTTTTTCTCCTCAATTCTCCTCCCTATCCCGCTGGGAGAAGGCAGGAGCAAGCAAGGAGCTGTGTGGTGCTTAGCTGCTGGCTGGGGTTAAACCACGACATGCCCCAAGGTGGAGAATCAGATTACTGATTTAGTAACCTGATTGGTGTGCTGACTTTAGTAAAATATCCTACCCAACATACCTTTATAAAAGTCATGTACTTTATTCAATAATTTAGTTTTCAAATGACATGATTGACATTAAGCAATATTTACCTGCTTCTTCTTTAATAAATGACAAATCTTCTTCTGGATATGGGACTGATGGTTGCAACACTGAGCAATCTTCTGAGTTCTCTTCAGTATTAGGTGGTATATTATAAATAAACCTCTTTGCAGTTTGGTTTTTCCTTCTTGCTTTTCCAGGTTCTTGAACTGATTGTCCCTGTGCGCCCATGTCATTCCATACGAAAACTTTTCCCTCACCTTGAGATTCATTTTCTGCCATTTCAGGTGAGCTGTCCTGGACCCAACTGCAGTCATTCATTTGGTAGCTTTCCATTTGGCCCTCGTCAATAGAGTAACCATCATTCTCAGTTTTTATGCTACTTGCCAAGTTGGTAAGGTTTCGTGTTGCCCAGAAGCTGGCAACTTTCTGATCCCTTGGAGACAAGCCATCCCTGCTAACAGATCTTCTGTTGTAATCCACGACAACGGTCTCTGGAGCTTCTGATTTTATACTTATGTTTAAGGCATCTTTAATGAAGTTGCGGCAGGACTGGACAACCTCCGTCATCTGAAGGTAGCTGGCCACCGACATCACTTCAATGGCATTTTGGCTCGTAAGCACGAGGTTACCAGAATATAAGAAGTCCAAGATGACAGAAAAACCTTGAACAGCAACAACGTCTAAATAGGTAACAGTGGTTTGGTTACGGCTTTCTTTGTTTGTAAAGCAATACAGAGTCTTAAAGAAGCGGCTGCCTGCAACCAGGATGTTCTTGTGAGCTCTGAAGACCCTCCCACTCACCACAATATTAACATCACAAAGAATGCCTTTCTTCCTCTGCTCGTTGAGCTCTTGCAGGAGCTGATAGCAGTAAGAGTTCTCATTTGGCCTGCTGTTAAAATCACAGTATCCTTCATTGTTGAGTTCTGATGGTAACTCTGACTCCTGCAATTAAAAAAACCCACAACTATAATTAGCTCTTAATAAATGCTTTCCTTCATCATCCAACACTATGATAAGGATATGAAAATAAACTTAAGATAATGTTAATCAAACGATTTTTTTTAATTTATGTTCTTGGTCATAAAGGGAGGCAGGAATTTATAATTAAAAAAATATTTCTGAAAGCTAAGAATCACAATCTCATTCTGCACCCTCCACCCCCAAATGTGAAACAAAAACAGAACTAGCAGAAATTGCCTTGAGGGCAAAGGAATTGAAATTTTGGCCAAAAGGAAGGAAAGATTTAGTTTAGTGTGAAGTACTTGTTTTTCTTAACCCACATACATTAAAGATTCAGGAGTCTCTCCTTCCACAGATTTAACCAGATGGTTCTCACATATCCAACCCCCTGTTCTTCCCTAGAAATCTCCACTTAAACAGGTAAGTAGAACCCCGATAATGGATTGTTTTCTCATGCTGAGATGAATACATGAAGATTAGGTCTGTATCTCCCCATCCGTCTCATACGTTTTAAAGAAAACATATTACTAAAGTAGTTAGCAGATATTTCTTACACAGTTCTACAAATTAGGTATTTTTTCTTTATTTTCTAATTACGACAGGTTTAGGATTAAATAGCTATGTGACATGACAAGCGGACAGAATACTTCAGGTGACCAAACAAAACTTAAGCTTCCATTACGTTATTTAACAAAGACTTTCTCGAATCAAGCTTCACTGAAACTTTCCAGTAGCAACACCTTTAACTGGTACATACTTATTATGAAAACAATATCTACTTGTCTCTACAACTTTTTAAAGACATGATCTCAAACATGGCATGAAAATTTTGCTAAAATTAGCATCAGACAATCCAACACCAAGAAATTAAATATTAGTTCAGACAGTGCAAGGCTGATAAGTAATAAGATCTGAACTGGATTTTAGAGCATTTAGAAAACTTATAACTGACATTTAGGCAATGATGATTCAGAGCTGCTACAAAGCAGCAGCTAGGAGAAAGCAGAAAACATCACAGACTTGCATATCTGAGACCATACTTACATTGAGTGACGGTGCTGCCATCAAGAGCAGCAATGATGACAGACCCTGTTTTATACTGGATCTCTAAGACTCCCTCTCTTCTTCTCTAGCAAATAAGAACGGTTCAAAACTGGCTGGCTCCAGTATGGTTTAGGATGAGAGAAGATCAGATTTCACAAATTATATCATTATTTTCTTCTCTCATTTTCTAAAACTCACAGATTTGCGGGCAAGAGGTATGATTAAGGCTTGACTGCCTCAACATTACAGGTCAAAATCAGCATTAACAAGGTAATGTTAATACTGTCATGAGCCCATAACCTATACTGGGCCTAAATGTTGCAGCAAAGTACTACCTTTGATTTGGGACTATGGCAGAAAATGGGTATATCTAAAAAAAAAAAAAGTCACTTTCTGCCACACAGGAATTGGTGTATTAAATCAGTACTCACCTCAAGTTATAATCCCAGTGTGGAACACTGGGATGACAACTGAGGCTGTAACTACATCCTCTAAAATGTTATTTACATCTATAAGAAACAAATAATGCCCAGTATAACCAAACCAGAAACTGTACCATTTCAGCATCTCCTGCAGAGAAATTTCATTTGCCATCACATTCAAGTTGCTTCTAAATCTCTACCCTTCTCAGAAAAATGCTTCAGTGAAAAGAATAGGTAAAAATAAAAGCAATTAGGCTTTTAAGTGAAAACAAGCAACAGATCGTTGTCCAACCTTGTCTTAATTTTTTCTGCGTACTCTCTGACATACCCAAGCATTCCCTCAGATCAGAGCTCTGAAACATGCATATCCCAAACGTGTGACAGCTAGATCTATTGTTCTTTAAATTCTCAGCAGATTTTGGATCTGGACTAGCTTCCTGTCACTCCAGCAACAGAGCACTGCGTAGTTTCAGAACACCAAATTACACTGACTTTGGATCAGATTAAGATGAAAATTATTGTACCCTAAAGTGTTGTCACTCTAGTCAAAGTCAATCATCATTGACTTGCACCACACACAGTGAATGTTAGGTAGATATTATGATAGCTGACAATTTCATTTTCTGAGAACCTGTTAAACACTACATAAAATTTAAAAATAATCTGCCGTGGGTTTTTTTTTTTTTTTATTACAAATGTCTGATTAAAGAATGAAGAGAGAGTACCTTTTAACTGAGCATGTGTATGTATCCAATCAAGCTGATGAAGAAAGAAATAGAGCTTTACAACGTTTTTCTTTTTTGTTTTCTGAAGAAAAAGACAAGCCAGCATGGTAAAAAGGAGCTGCAGATCACAAGTGCGCTACATAACCACAAGACTGAAGTCTTCATTATGAGAAGACCAGAAGGCTGAGTGAAAATAGGAGACATTATACAACTAATGTCCAAGCTATAGGTGTGTGTGTTGGGGAAAGAGATTGTTATTACAGCTTTACAGAAATGGGTGCATAAAGATTTTTAAACTAACTGTAATATTGGAAACAACTGTTTAACTGCTAGTATAGAACCTACTATACCTCAAATGAAATGCAAGTCCTGACATCTGAACAGTTATCAAGCCTTTGTACACCAAGTTTGACAAATAGAATTAACATTTACTATGAGAAAAACGCAAAAAATGTAATATCCCTTGGAGAGTTTTAAACATCTCCCCTTCGTACAGAAAAAGTACAATACAGTTCAATAGGAGGTAAGGTACAGAAAATAATTACAGGAAATCAAAAAGAAGTGTATTTTCAAGCTTCTGTTACTTATGTTGTGTTCATGGCACATCATCGTAAGAGTACTGTTTTTCTGATGAGAACCACAAAGTAATGATATTTGCTTAGATGTCAATTACATTTGCAGAATACAGACCAAATATTCCAATTACCTAAGTTATCTCAACACCAAACTACCTTATCCTTTAATAGAAACTAGTAAGAAATCGAGAATAAAAATCAGGACTATTTCAGTTTTATTTGTGGAATCTACACTACTCTAAATCTGAAAAGCTTCTCTCTGAGGTGAGATTAAGCAGCAGTCTAACAGAACAGAGACTGCTCATGGAAACTAATATTGTGCTCAGTTTCAGACTCATCTGAATACACCCAAAGATAAACGACTATTTCATATGTGTAATTCACTATTTACACTTCCCTAAAAGCTAATAGGAGCAGAAACATATGATCAAAAACTGCAACTACAAACTTGCTTTTCTTTCTCCTCCTGTGCTGTCAGCACACTCTTGTCGCCTGGGTGCAAGAACAGTGAGGGGTGGAAGAATAAAAAAAATTAAAAAAAACAAAAACAAACAAACAAAAAAAACCCCACACACAGAACAAACCCCAAACCAAAACCAATCTAACCATAGATTCCATCTCAGCTGTATGTAATGAAAAGTAGCTATGCCACATTTTTGTAATCCCTTCCCCACTACCACACCTTACTCTACAGCAGTTCCCTATGCCCCCAAATTAATTCTTATCCTGAAAAATGGATCCTCTAACAAAAACAAGCTATCAGGAACTTCTTAATTTCACTCTGTAGTTGCACGTGCTTATCTCAAAATATGGTCTTATCAGCTGCACACATGATGCTCCACTGCTGTTTTACATGCTATAGCATCACTCACAAAAAACTCAGAGATTTAAAACTGTTCCATTAAGTGCCTAACAACCAAATTATAGTCCTTGCTCTGAAGGCCTGACTTCCTCCCTAACTTTTTTGCTCTGCTAAGAGTAATTCAAGAAGTTAACTTAGAACACTACAATGTAACTCTTACATCTGAAGTACGACTTCTATTCATCACCACTCACATAAAGCAAACAACTACAGTTCACATGGAAAAAACAACACATCAAAGGCCTTCCTCCTTTTGGAGAGCTTCTGCTTTAAACCAACATGACTGTTAGGCTGGAGAAAGCTTTTCTGGCAGTACTTCCAATGCTCAGCTTCAAATTATGTCCAGAGAGAAAATGCTTTAAGAAGCTGCTTTCAGGGGAGGAACCCCCAGCAGCCAATAAATCTGCATCTTATGGAGCTAAATTAATCACGGAATTGAAATCTTTTGCAGTGATTTCCCTGGAAGTATCTATTTCTTAAGATTTTTACAACCCAAGAGTCCGTTTATTAAAAAAACTAAGGTAGTTTCAAGCTGATTGTATGTTTCCTTAAGCTTTAATATGGAGACAGATTATTTTAAAAACTAACATAGAAAAAAGTCAAGATTTTTCTCTTAGAAAGAAGCACCGACTGACAGCTCAATACCCTTGAATTACAGCAGCTGCAACCACTTGTGATGTATTTTGGCATTCCAAATTAAATGTATCCCAAAAATAAACCAAAATCATCACTCATTTCTTCATGAGCGTAATATCCAACAGACCTATAGAAATTTCCACTGCTTTACTGCCTTAACACCTATAATTTCCTTTTCGCACTTGAACAGTGGCACTATGCCATATGTTTATTAGCAGCTGCTAAACATGCCCTGCAGTTGAAGCTTGTCAAGTCAAGAATACATGTGTGTTGTCTCCAAGACAAAGGCTGAAAGATCTCTCGCAAGTTTCATTAAATCTAAATGGCTTTGCAGCCTCATTATGTATGTTGCAAATACGGTCAGGGTACAAATTACCTACTTTTGTTCCAAGTATCTGGTATCATGGCATTAAGGAAAAAATGGGGCTATGTTTTGGTATTAATTTAAACATACATATCAAGAGAAATTCAAGTGCCATTAAAAGTGTGAAAGGATATGGAAATTAAGCATAAAAGCAGAAAGAAAACAGAGACTCTTAATCAGATTTTTGATAAAGCAAGTGTAACCCAAAAATGCACCACAAAGAAAATTACATTGACCCTTGAAAAACTGCAATTCCTTCCCTTGTAAGAAGTTTTTAACTGAAATGTAATCACACGGAGATGCATCCAGACTGTCTTCTGCTTAAAAACACCAGTCTCTGTTCAGTTACCTTATAGAAGCTTACTTTGTCCAAACCTTACCTTTAATACAGTACAAAAGAACCACTGACACATCTCACCTATCCTACTTTTTCTTTTATTATTACAGTTACTACAAATATTTTTTCTTAAACTATCAGTGGTATAAAAGCAGAGGCTCATTTTTATGAAGATTCCCATGACAATGAAAGGTTAATCTTCAAATAAACACATGAACTTTTAGGCTACTGTGACATGCAAGCCAACATTCTGTTCCCCCTTCTACCCTACCAGCATTTATTAGTCTTATGACAGACTGGGGATAGGAAGACAGAAAGAAAAAGCTAGTAAGTTTAGTAGGAAAAACTGTCCAGAATATGTTTTATTTACACATAGCTTAATGCGAGTGAGAGAAAGTTCCAAGTGTGGTATGGATTAGCAACATCTAGTGACACATGAGGCTACAGAGTGACAGGACATACCTTTACAGGGTAATCATTCACAACAAGCTAGAAACTAGGCAACAAGATGTTAAGAAATATACTGCAATAACATTAAACAAAAAGAACATTTTCAAAGATATAAAGAGGTGGTAAAAGAAATGAAGAATGGAAGCTTCAAAATTAGGAACAAGTTATTTAAAGCAAGTTGGGTTAAAATACTGCAGAGTGAATAGCAAACCCCAGATTGGAGGAAATTGATAAAATGACCTACTGCCACGAAATGTTTGCAACAGTAGCTGTCTTAGAAATACACTGACTCAAAAGGTAGTATTACTCATCTTGAAGGTGAACGCTGCATTTGTAAATCCCAAAATATTTTGGATAACTGATATTTATGCATCATAAGGTTTTCCTTGCAGTCCTGCAGTAGTTTCACATAAAACTTGCATACCTTTTCCAATTAGCTCTAAGAAAACCTATGTTCACCTAACACTTCATATGTCATCCTGATATCCTACCCAAACAGAATAGCAGCTCTTGTCCAAGGTACCCTGAGCTCCTTAAAGCGCCCAAGCAATAAACTCAATTTAACCACTGCACAACAATTCGGACTCCAGATACATCTATACAACCAAGGTGAGTGGTTTAGTTAAAACTGAGCTCTAATAGTGAAAAACGGAGTGACGGGGGATTAATTCCGGCTAACAGCTCAAGTCAGTTCGAGTACCAGCCTAAGGTGATGCACATTAGCTTGTGCCCGCTGGCAAGTTTAACGCCAGCTACGCGATCTGAGGGCGCTTTTACAACGCTGACATCCTTAGGAGGAAAGGCTGCAGAACGCTGGAGATCCAACACGAGTATTCTTTAGAAGCTTTTCATCCACATGTTCTAGAGTTAGCCCTGCCTTACTCGTAAGAGCAGCCAAGAAACACAATGCTTTTAAGTTCTGCGGGGAACATGAAGAGTTTCACTAGTCCTAAAGCATTAGAGGAGAGCTGGCATATTAACATGGCTTTCAGGAAACCACATGTTTATCTCAAACATACACCAAGCAATTGCAGACTTCTTGCTTGGTAACTCAATCTAAACCAACACAACCGGGGAAAAAAAGATTTAAACGAGAAGATCTTGACTCCACAGAGTTACCGGATTAGTGCACCGTTAAGAACAGCAGTGTAATTCTAATTTCACACTGGCAAGCACCAGTTTCACACGCAGTTGTTAGCCCGACACCACCCTCCCTTCTCCGGTACCGCAGGAGGAAGTTGTAACGAGTGTTTTTAAATCAGTGCTGCAACACTGGTATCCGTATGCAACTTTTTCCCACATTGCCGGTTTATCTTCACGAGATAAACTAACGAAAACGGCACCCGCCACCTCCGAACAGGTAACGTTAGCCAGGCACGGCCGTAAGCAACAGTTCGTGCAAACGCTGTTGGGCTGCGGGCGGGCAGCGCTGACAGCGCTGTGCCTGCCCGGATCCCGCGGGAGAGTCACCCCAAATCGGAGAGCGGGCTCGCCTCCCGCTCCGGAGACGGCGTGCGATAGCAGCGCGTCGTGCCCAGCCCGCCGGACAACAACAAACACAGCAAGCCATTTAAAGAACTTCACACACGTGGGCATCAAAAAAACCCACCCGACCTATGCCAAAGGGGAGGCCAGCCTCCCCCCGCCCCGCGGGACCCCGCCGGGGACGCCCCCGGCCCTCGCCCCGCCGCGTCCCCTACCTGCTCGGCGCTGACGGGCTCGTTGAGGCGATGCTCGGCGGAAAGGTGGTGCCGCAGGAGCAGGGCCCGTTTGTAGTTGCGGGTGCCCTTGCAGAGCTCGTCGTGCCCCCCGGGCAGGGCCGCGCCAGTCATGATCAGCTCGGGAGGGGCGGCGGCGGCCGCGGCGGCGGTGCACCAGGCGCAGGACATGAGACCGGTCTCCTGGCAGTAGTAGAGCCACGGGAACTCCTTGAGCCAGGAGCCCTGGAAGGAGATGTGCAGCTTCTGCAGCAGCGACTTGGGCCTGGCTAGCGGGAAGTGCTTGATGCTCTCCCCCTCCCCCGCGCCCACGCTGCTGCCCTCCGCCTCGTCCCCTCCGTCGCCCCCCGACCGCCTGCTGCTGCTGCAGCTGCCGCCCTCGGCGCCGCTGCCGTCGCCCAGGCTGCCCCCTTCGCCGTCCTCCTCGTCGTCGCTGCTGTCACTCAGGGAGCCCCCGTCCTGGACCAGCTCCTTCCCCTCCAGCAGGCCCTCCGGCTCCAGGCCCTCCGCACCCTCCAGCTCCATCTCCTCGTCCGCCCCCCGCCCATTGAAGTGCTTCCGCGGCCAGGCCGAGGCCTCGCAGCCATTGTTAGCGGCGGAGGGGGCGGCGAGGAGCCCCCCGCCGCCCCGAAAGGCCAGTGTCCGGCGATTCCTCTCGGCGAACATGGGGCCGGCGGCGGGGGGCGAGACCGCGTCCTGAGGCAGCAGCAGCTCCTTCTCGTCGGCGGCGGCCTCCAGCTCCTCGGCCTCCAGCCCCTCCAGCTCCACTTCCTCGTCCGCCCCGCGCCCGTTCAGCGGCTCGGGGTCCTGCCGGTCCCAGGCCTCGGCCGCGCCACCGGCCCCGCCGCCGCCGGCCGCCGCCGCCGCCGCCGCTGCCGCGGCGGTGACCAGGCCGCCGCCCCGGAACGCCAGCGTCCGCCGGTTCATCTCCGCGAACATGGCGCGCGCGCGCGCCCCCCGCCCGCCGCCGCCGCCTCGCGCCCCTGGCCCGCCGCTCCCCGCCCGGCCCGAGGGCTCTGCCCGCGGGAAGGAGGCGCCGGCTGCCGTGCGGGAAGGGCGGGGGCGGCGGCCGAGAGAAACGAAGTCCGGCCGCTCCCCCCCCACCCCCGGCTCCGGCCTAGATCACCGCCGCAGGCTCCCCACAATGGATCCCGCTCGGCGGCGCTTCCGTCCCAACAGGCCCCGGATCAGGTCGAATGGCAAATGAACAACGGACTGCTCCCACAATGCACCGGGAGAGCCACCGCAGGGGAGGGGGAGCGCGAGCGGGGGGCGGGCAGGCGGGGGGCCGGCGGGGCGGGCGCGACAGCTGGGCCGCGTCACGCGCCCCTGCGCCGCCCGCCCGCCCCCCTCGCCGCGCGCGCCCCGCCCCGTCCCTCCCGCTACGCGGCGAGGGGGGGGGGGGGGGGCGCGACCCCCTCCCTCCGCCCGAGGGGCCGCGGCCCTCCTCCTTCCGCCCCCTCCCTGCGCACGCGCGGGGGGGGCTCACGGGTCCGGCGGGGGCAGCGGCGCGGCCGAGCCTCCCGGGGCCGCCCGGCGGGACGTCTGCGCGGCGGGGCCGGCGGGGCCGAGCGCGGCGGTACCGTTAGGCGCGGCGCGGCGCAGGCGCGGGCTGCCGGGCGGCGCGTGCGGCGTGCGCGCTGCCCGCACGTGCCGGCGGGGCGGGTCCCTCCGCGGGGCGAAGGCTCGAGGCGCGGCGGCGGCGCGGGGCGCGATCGTCCCTCCAGGCCCGTGGGAGGCCGGGGGGGGACGGTGGGCGGCTGCCGCGGGGTAACCCCGCGGAGTGCCGCCCCGCCCCATTGCTCGGTCGCTTCGCTCCCGCAGCCGGTGGCTCGGGGGAACAGACGAGGGAAAGCAAGAAGACTCGTAGGTCGAGATACAAAATAGTTTAATCGATGGAGAAGTGGGAGAAGAAAGAAGGAAAACGGAACAAGTGATGCCAAGGCAATTGCTCTCCATCTCCCCGGGGGAGAGCAGTGCCCAGCCAGATCCTGAGAAAAAGACAGTTAACTTCCCCAAAGCCCCTCCTGCCTGCTCTGCTGCGGGCACGGTGTGACACCGCATGGGATACCTCTTGCGTTGGCTCAGGCCATCTGCCCCGCTGTGTCACCTCCCAACCGCCTTGGCACCCCCAATCTATTCTCTGCGGGGGGCTGAGTAAGAAACAGAAAAAGCCTTGAACCTGAGCGAGCGCTGTTCAGCAGTGACAGATCTGAAGTACAGCCCCATACGGCCTGCCAGGAAGACAATGAGCTCCACCCCAGCCAGACCCCGCACAACGGATAACAAAAGATGTCAGAGAGGAAGGGCTGTGGAGCCTTCCAGGCGAAGTTGTGCGGTGGTGTTGCTGTCGTGTAATGCAGATGCATGTATTCAGTAGTAAAAAAAGATACGCCTCTGTGTCTTGGCCTGAAAATACGAAGGAGAGCTGACTTGGACTTAAAACTTTTGAGAAGACTTTGCAAGAATACTATAAATGCTGTAAACAAGGGTGCTTTCCTCCTTCTAAAGAGTTACCTGGGAAAAGGGGACCTCTGGTAGAAAATTATATTCTGGAAAGATTAAGAAAATCTTTCTAAAATTCTAGGGGAGAGAGCAGGGGAGAGTCATTCATGGAGAAACAGAGAAACTGTAAAAGGCAGTATAAGATTTCCAGAAGGAGGGCAAAGATGGTCTAAATTTAGGCAAGGGCACAAGAGGAGTGATGGGAGATAAGGAATTCTGAAATTTGCTGTGCCTCACTGGGGCACAGGGTGGAGATAGCGATTCAGATCTGGGTCCATCAAAGCAAAGGGTTCCCATGATACAGCCTCCGTAAAATACAAACCAGACCCGTATCTCGTAACATTTTAGGCTTTGTGATGTATCAGTGCTTTTGCATTCCTGTCGCACTTGATCCTTGCCTGTCGCTGTTGTCAGCTGACTAGCACCTCAGCACTTAACTACATTAGAATTTCTTAGCTGTTTTATATTGTTTTTAAAGAAATGTTTGGTGGTGTAGATTATTTCTCACTATACGTGATTACAGTGACTGTATACAGGAAGTTTACATGAAGAATCCCTGCCGGGATTCACATTTACGGAGCAGACTACTTGTGATCTCGGGGAACATAACCTGCCCCCAGGGCTGGTATGTTTAAATCCTACCCTGTGGACATCCAGGAATGAGCTGGGATAAGATACGTAGGAGGAACAGTAGGATAATGGGCTATAGGGTCCCTGTTCTGGAGTGCAAAGAAGTGTTATTTGATTGCAGCAGGTAATCTAGAGTGCTAACAAATCGATACAGAATCATAAAATAATTTAGATTGGAGGAAGCCTCTGGAGTTCACTCAGTTCAAAGCAGGGCCAACCTCAAAGTTACAGTAGGTTGCTCAGGGGCAATGTCTCAGACTCCCCTGGACTGTGTGATGACAAGACCTTTGGTAAAGCTCCTCCCAAATTGTCTCATCACACTTTTGCTTTGCCAGCTTGCTACAAGGGATTCCACCGCTGTGCAGTGTACTCAAAAAAGGGAACTTAACCGAATCATTGTGGCTAATTTAATTGGTCTGTAATGGCTCTGTCACACCAGAATTGAGGTTGTGTTGGTCTATATGATAATTCCATTTCACTGAGTGTCTTCGTGGGCACAGGTCTCCCCAGGTAGTCTGAACTTTTGCATAACACCTTTTTGGTACTGAGTAATCTGCAAAAATTTACAAACCACTGCAGAAATTCTTGTTTTCAGACTGCTTTGTTGCAAGTGAGATTTTTTATTATATTCATGATGGGACTAAATATTTCAAAAAGCATCCTGAGATGCTGTAGCAAAAATGCATTTATTTTGTAGAAACATTAATTTGCTGTTTCTTCATCAACTGGTTTTCAGTTTCCCTGTCAAACCCACATGCTACTAAGTTTCATAATTAAAAATAATCATTGATGTACACCTCATGGTAATTTTTTAACATACCTTTTTCACCCATAGTCTCTTGAGAGTATTTACAGCTAACATTCATACATTTGGACAACAGCTAGAATCTCTTTCCTTTTCCATTCTTTGATGGGACAGCATAGGAAAGAAATCCTTAGTGGTTAACCGTCCTAGTCCTGTAGATGGTAAACGCTGTTTTGTTCCATCTGAAGTCTAATTCTCCAGGTACAACATACAGCTTCATTTCTCTGATAGTCCTTCGGTTCCTTCTGCTTCTTTCTCCTGTGTGGCAGAAAGACATAAAAATCTCCCACTGTTCATTGGGAAGGAATCATAAACTGATTTGGCTTCCTGCAAATGAAAAGCTAGTGCCTCACGAGAGAGCAGAATTAATAATCGATACATCATGATATATACACTGCTGTAGTGTGGCATTTTGCTCCAAATGTAGAATAACCCAAATCTAAACGATGTGGTTGCCAGTCTCTGGTAGTACTTTGTGCAGGGGCCACACCCTAGGAAGGCATCACTTGTCAGTTATTTTTGTTTTGCAGGGTGTAAAAATCCAATATTTAAAAATAATTGAATAGGCATAATGCTCTGAAAGGGAGTGAACATTGCATAAAATCCACTCCAGCTGTAGATATATATCTGGGGAGAATAGTCTATAAAACTCCTTTGTGGGTGAATATCATCACTGATCAATTCCATATTTAATACTACTAAAAGCCCATTCTGCCAAAACATTTAAATGTGTGTTTGTATATTCTGCTGAATTAGGGTTTCAATGAACAAATTGCAAGCTCCTACACAGAGAATAGAATCTTTTGCTTTTAGATGATAAAACCCCTTGTGCAAGACCCTGAGGATTATATTATCATACTTGTATGATGCCTGATGTAGAGTACCCTGTTGATTAGGGACAGTGTGTTATCCATAGGGGTAGCAAGCTTCTTACACACACACAGTGTCTCCTTTTGTTGCAGCTGAGGAGAGTATTTAAAGTCTGATCTAACTCTTGCAAAAATGAGCGAGAAATAGATTATGCCGTGAGAGACATCGTGCAATTCCAGTGTATACCAATCATAGCATTTTCAACAAAATACTACTGATACTAACAGCATGTTACATCTGGAAAGGTTTGTGTCCTGAAATTCCTGCTGTGACCTAAGAAACACTTTCATGATGAGGCTGACTCTTCCAAGATAGCTTCTGAAACCAATGGATTGTCCTATCCCTAGAGCACTTCTCTGCAATGGATGTTCATACAGTGAGGAAGATTCAAGAATTTTTTCAAAGAGAGTTCAAGTTTCACTAACATGGTTTTTGGTTACTGGAAATCTATATTCTTGGGCATAGTAAAGTTTCAGTTCAAATACTCCTGCATACTGGGGATTTTGGAAGCCAGAAGTTCGCTGGTAGGAGAGGAGCCTCTTTTGCCTCTCAAGCAAAAGCTTTTCTCTGCAGAATACACTGATCTATTGTGGGGATCTCACAGCAAAGTGAGTTTGTCGGAATGAGAGCCTTATTACTGGGGCAGGAACAAGCATCCATTTGTCCTGATAAGCCAAAAGTGGAAAAATAGATCATAGCAGAAAATAAATAGTATAAGCTGTCACTTTGTAGTACGAACCGTGCTGCTCCACAGAACAAGTACCAGGAAGAGAATACAATGATCGAAGCTCATGAGGAAGGACTCGGAAATCTCGACGCCATCCCTAGTCTGAGGTTATGCTTGCGCTGCACGCTCAGGTGCTGCTGAGGCAGACACACCAAACTAGACTTTGGTGGCAGGGGTTTAGCTGCCTAGGGAGCACTGAGCAACTTGGGAAGGCTTGTGTGCTGAGATTTCATTGCTGTCCAACTTGGCACAAGCACATCTGTTCATGTCACAATCCTTGCTTCCAGATAACAATTAGGGAAGGCTTTTGAAAGTGTAATTCCCAATAATAGAAATTGGGAATCACACATTTGTAAAGTGTCAGCAGAATGTTTGGACTGCAATCAGTAGCTGTTTCTGTAGTAAACTGAATTCAGATTGAGTTTTGAGTTTGTGCAGTTATTTTTCTTGGAATACCTTGTAAATGGTATTTGGAAAGGTAAATCACAATGTTTTTCAGGTTAATTACTTAATTTTGCACAATCACACCTTGTGACCTTAGAGAGGTTAAGAAGGTATCATGAACTAAAACTTACCATCCATCGTCTGATAATGGCTCCCTTGCATGCTGTTAGCACATGAGTATGAGATAATGTGTCTTAACTTAGCTCATGATGGAAGAATTTTCAGCGTAATTGCGTTAACTTTGTATTTGCTGCAGAACAAAATATGCACGTGGGCAGGTGTTGTGCATGTCAGATGCTATAGCTTGTGCGTACCTGTAAAGCTATGGACAGACACTCTGTTCCAGATCTCACTGTGCCATTTGAAGATTTTGCCAGTTTGCACCTACACATAACCCCTTTGATGCTGAAGTTACTACTGCCATAGCTCTGCTGGTAAAATGGTTTGTTTAAGAGCGCTTTCATTTGCTTCAGGCAAAGGGAGCAGGTTGGTTTAAACCCTCTTCGTTGACTAATCCATCTGACTGGTTGGAAGCACACGAGGGAGCGCTCGCTTAATTCCTTCTGCCAACAGAGCTGCAGGGGTGGAAGCTCTCAGAAGAGGAGTGGTAAGAAACAACTGAAAGAATGATAATGTCACCGACTGGCACACCTGTCTGCGAGCTGAGTGCCAGCGCATGACTTAGTCCTGCATGTGCTGTGGGTATTACAGCTCTTCCAAACATGTCCGTGCCTTTTCGCATTCCTGCCTTAATTCTCTTTTATACTAAGTACTTTTATATTGCTCTGGCGATACAAACCAATTTGAAAGCATCCAGAGGTGTTAAAGCCTTCTTATTTGGCAAAACGATGTGAAAAGCTCAAGCAGGTGAGTATCAGTGGCTAGTCTTGCAGAATTAAATCCATAATTTTCTTATCCAGAACTGGAGCTATTCCTCTAAAGGGTACCAGATGCACAGGAATCCCTGGGTGCAGGGTGGCACTGCTGCCTCTCAGCCGAGGGACAGTCCTTGGTGTTATGTCACACTGATTTTACACTACTGAGGGAAGTTCACTTCCTGGTGCAGGGTCCAGCCCTCATTCCCAGTTTGCACATTTTCTCATGGTCACTGTGTGTGTGACTCCTGTTACTCTTAAACGTAGAGGGGTCCAATTGCACACAGGCCTCAGAAGAGTTTTATCTGCCTGGCTGTGAACAGATATCCTTGTCACCCTCTTTCCAGGTGTGTCCTTCCTGTTGTAGAGCCTTCTTCTCTGGCTGCACCATCACTTTGCCTGAAAGGCCCACGGGATGTGTAGTGGCTTCCCTCTTTTCATGGATCCCCCTGCTGTCTTTGGGGAACTGTTGCCATGTGTCAGATTCATTGCAGAGTCTATCTTCTGCTTTCTGTTTTCTTCTCCTTTTCAGTATTTTCCTAATCTCTTTAGCTTGTATTTTCTTGTATTTTCAGGTTGGGGCTTCTAGACATCTTTACCAAGAGATTATGTTTTATCCACTGCTGTTGTTGATGTTATCACTACTAACTATATTGCTTCTTTTGGAAAATTCTGCTTAGTCTGATCTTCTTAATGTTGTAGCTTTGCACAGTTGTTTTTTGTTGTTTCTTTTTTTTTTTTTTTCCACTTTTTTCTTATTCTACACATGGACAGCACTGCTATTTGTTTTAGTCAGTCACCTGCAGCGTAAATGAAAAATACTTTTTTTTTTCCATCAAAGCACTGGAGCATGTGTTTACCTCTAGATAAGTACGTTTTCATGCGCCTCCATGAAGAAAGGACATGGAGTTTTGCTAAAGAGATTTTTTTTTTCTGAAGTAGGACTGGAAGAGCTGATCTGAAGAGTGCTGCAGGAGGTAGAAACCTGCTCACTCCTTGGGGCCAAGTGCTCAGGCAATGGAGGGATTTTTTTCTGTATTCCTATGGCTACAGTTATGGCCAGTTTAGCCTTAGCAAATGCAAGGCATTTCCTCTTAGTTCCAGCCCTCTTTTAAAGTAGCATAGCCTGTTTCTACCTAAGATTTGTTAGTCTTATTCACGTATTTCTGATCTTTCTGATCCTTTTGTCTGTCTTTGGGCTAGGCGTCTACTCTGAATGGAGGTCAGCTCTGAAAGTCGCTGGATTTCAACCTTTACCTGACTGAAAAAAATAGTACATTCTTGGTATTTCATGTCTTTTGTTTCTTTGATGGTCCTCCATAGTAGTCCTGTTTTTTTTAGTCTGCAGCTAGGACAGATGTGCTTTATCAGGGAGTGAACGAGCTGTGAAAGGTATGCCCTAATCAGGAAGGGAATGAAGCTTCCCTTCTGGGTATTTAAACAACTGCACTTTCTCTGTGACTTTGATCAGTGCCCGTTCAGTTAAGTTACAGCCTTCTCCAAATGATCTGACTGCTGACTTCAGGTAATCCAATTTAGCCCTCTCTTTTTAGCCTACTTTCCATCTCTTGTTTTTCTAGATGATCTTATATTATTTCTAAGTCTGCCAATGGGCCAATGGTACTCTTTGTTTTAAGTTACCAAAGTTCATAGAAAGCATCTATCTCCATTAAACCTTCCTCATATTAATTAACAAGCAGTTATTACAGTTATCATGGGCTGCAGAATCTCAGCTGAGCAGAGTTAGTCCATGCAGTGGTGAACAGGAGTGAAACTTGAAAATTTTGCTTATTAAAATGTCCTTCTAAGACAATGTTTGTGAATTTCTGCCTTGGGAGGAGATAAGGAAACAAAGCAAACTGATTTATTGTGGCACACTTTGCTAATCCTGCAGTTCTATACAGCAGTCATAATTACAACTATATTTGCTGGAGGGAATTGACGTGATTCCTAAAAATATTTTTACAGGATATCTTTAACCACTCAGAAAAACAAATTTAAAACAAAATTCGTTAAATTGAGTGAAATCTGTCAGCAAAGATGCTAATACCAGATCAGTAAGGAACAGGGTTAGTGCTCTCAAATGTTATTACTGATGTACTCGTCGTAGGATGTTGTGGTTTATGCTGTTGCCAATGCCAGACATGGTCATGCAAATCTTTTCTTCTGTCAGTCTTTGTCAGGCAATGCACAGGCATGGCTCAGTGCAGCTGCAGCGTAACTCAGGCAGGGACCAAGGGGAAGAAATTCAACTTCAAAGCAGGTCCCTCGGGAAAGAAGGGGCAGCCCTGGCTGAAGCCTTCCTGCATTGCTTTTGGGAAGAGCTTTCCCCAAGGTCACCAGCTGCACTATCTCTGAGCTGGCTCTGGGCCCAGGCAGCCAAACCCCTGGGAGGATGGGACTGGGCTCAGGGCCCTGACACTCCCTTTTGTCCTTACTGAAGTCCCCTGCCCACTTCACCAGCCATTCCCTGACCTAATGCTTCCTTTTCTTTTTTCTTTTCCCAAAACAGACTAGTGCAAGCAAGGGAAAGAGTCCACAGCAATGCTGACTGCCTTTGCACACTGCCTCCGTGCCATTCTTCTCCCTAACGTACATTTCCCCAAACCATCAAAGCCCGCAGCCGTGCCAGCATGCTCCTCTCTACACAGAGTGCTGCATGGGTTCCCACATCCAGTGTCGATGACCTTATGCCTACTGCATTCCCCTATCCAAATTATAATAGTAGTCATACCCATGGCCATCTTGGATACCCTGTTTAGGGTCTGGGAAAATGTTGCCTAAACATTGGTGGCTGTTCCCTTCACTATGACATGGACCTAGAGTGTGTCTGAGAAGCATCAGCACCTCTGGTGCCTGTCTGAAGTATTCTTGCTCAATATCTTTTATTTTCCTCCTCTTCCTCCTCTTTGTGGTATGGACAGGCTGTTGTTCTAATCTACTGAATCTTAACAGCCTTATGTTGCTGTAGGGAACATCGTTGTTGTTGCCAAATGGGTGTTTCAGAAAGGCATGTCTATTTTCACTAGGAAAAAAACCCCACATTTTTATAATATTGCTAAAATGTGAATTCTGATGCTTTGTAAAATCGTGGTTTAGTCAGGAACATTTCAAGCTTACCTCAGTGTAACTACTCAGGCTTTTCTGGAACTTGTTAGTAAACTGGAAAACATTTAATTGTTTTTGTGTGTGAGAGAATGGGTGAAGGTATCAGCATTAAATCAAAGTGGTTACTTGACTTTTAGTCAGTGTATTCTGTAAGCGTTCCTAGAAATTAGGCATATATCATAATTGAGTTAATTATGTTTAAGTAGAGTAAACAAAAAAAGCCCTGCAGACACATCTATGCACATGGATTTTAAAAATTACAGTTGGCACCTTTGTAATATTTTGGTTTAGTCTAGGGAGGCTACATTTTCAAAACCAGGTGCTAATGCTAAAGCACTTAATGCTGGTCACCCAGCTACATCAACACACTCATTTCAGCAGTTTGAGTTTTCGAGGTATCGGCTCTTGGATCAGAAATCTCAGCAAGGTAGAAGAGGTGCTCACAGAAATTTTTTTGAAGAATTTACATGTCCACCATAGTTTCCTTTGTGTGAATGCACAAACCCACAGTCCATTCAGTCAACAGTTTGGGGGCAATTCTGGGTTTCTTGCTTGATACCCAAATAGCAGTTCATGAAGCCGGCACTGTTGAAACATTTCTGTTCATCTGGGAGACTCCTGTATCAGCAGATCTCTTGTGCCCTATTCTCATACTCCTTCCACCCCTTGGTTAGAAAGTAGCCATACACTATTTCTGCAGGAAATTCTTGGCACCAGGGAAATCCATGCAGTATGGGAAGGTTGTAGCAACTCTCCACAACAGCAGCGGTTCTTTTAAGTATGCTTGACACATATTTTCAGGTTTTTTTGCACTGATTTATGAATACAGATCGAAACTCAGAATATCAGTCTGTTGTTAGGGTGCACTATCATCAGGGAATTGCTATCTAGAACAGTGGTCTCCAAAACTTTTCTGATAGTGTACCTCTATCACTAAAAAACTTTTGAGCATGCACCCCTAATATACATATATTTTTTTATTTGTAAATTATATACATGTACTACTCTCCTAATATATTATGTACATTATAAAACATACACAAAAATTAAAAAAGAGATTTAAAAGGGTAAGCTAAAGATAAAATAAACACCTTTTAAATTTTATTTATTTATTAATGGTACAAAATGTATTTTCTTATTGCACCCCAATGGATTGTCTTGCACATCCCTTGGGTGTGCACACTTCACTTTCAAAACCAGTGATCTAGAAGATGGGCTAAAGCTCAAGGCAAAAAACCAAGACAAAAATAAAGAAAAATTATTTACTCTTTGACCTTAATATACTTCGTGCAGGAGGTTAAGGACTTTCAAAGTCTGGTCCAAGACTATGGAATTAATTCCCTCAGGAACTAAGACTATCACAAACATCATCATCCAAATGTAAACAAGATTTCTTTAACCTGCCTTTATGACATAAATACATTGCAACATATACATTAAAGAAAAGCACCCAAATTATCAAAGCAAATCATTCTACAAACCTATCCCCTGGGGCAGAGGAAGGGAGAACAAACAAAGTGTTGCTTAATGCACTACTGGAAAGCAATTGGGTATTGCTGCAATGGGATGAGAACGTGAACAGACTAGCGTGTGATAGAAAACTGTATTTGTTACTGTTTCTACTCAATTAAAAAGCTACACCAGTGTGAATTAAATCTTCATTTCAGGTCAACAGGCATTATATATTCATTTTGTAATTGAATACTACTTGTTTATGATTCTTCTATTGTTTTCTTGCTTCCACAGTGGCATTCTGACTGTGGAACCATGAGTAAATTACTATAAATCATTGACTCTAGCTGTGTCTGGCTGTAAAATAAGCTAATTTCTTGAGATCACTTCAAGAGGCTTTCTTGGATCATATTTAAAGCTGGATCATAAAGCTGGATTGCTTTGTTGGCACAACTCGAAATATAGATCAACCTTTAAATTACTTGCTTCCAAAATTGGTTCAAAGAAGTGTTCTGAGTCCAAATAGTTAATACACAGGACAGTGAATCCAAGCCTTCCTGGAGGTACACTACTGTTTTACCTGTGGGGTGAAGTTTATTTCATCCTTGGTGCCTTGCTATCTCTCCCAGTCATTGCATGAATTGGGACGAAGCTGGAGTCAAGACTTTTTCCGCCCCTGTGTCTTACGCACAAGGGAAAGTACTAGAAAAGACAGGCTGCATGCTCCTACCTTGTTTATAGCAAGTCATTCACCCAGGATCTGGTTTCCAGATGCATGTAGGAATGGGAAGAATCTGACTTCATACTTCATTCACTGCTTTTCTGATTATGACAAGAAAGCAGTCTAGGTTTTAGTAATGATCAGGGCTGGCTAGAAACTTGTGTTTTACATTGGAAAATGTACTTTCTCAAAAAAAGTTGGATTTTTTACAGGTAATTTTGTATTTTGTTATGATATTTCTGTTTGGCTGATGTTCCTGGGAAATGACATCTATCACTGTAGCACAGTGCTTTCCCTCTGACCACTCTGGCTGGTATGTTATGGAAGATGTAGTTTGACCAGCTTGATGTGCCTGCAGGAAAGAACGGGGCATCTTTTCTTAAAACAACAAGATCTTTGAAGCTATGGAGCTGCACCACAATGGGGAATGAAAGTTTAATATTGAGATGAATGGAAGCAAAGATTTTTAGCCTTGTTTCAACATGATTCTCTACCATGATGTTTCCTAATCAAAAGCTTTGGAATTTGTGTTCTGTGCTTCTCCAGGATGTACCTTGAAATAGTATCTTTAAACAGTCAAATGCATCTATTGATATCTTTGAGTGTGGGAGAGTAACCATTGGTGAAAAACACGAACAGCTTGGTTGACTAGTATAACAATAAATAAAACTGCAGCAGAATTTGTGTCTATTAATAGATCCAGAGAATCACAGAACAGTTTGGGTTGGAAGGGACCTTCAAAGATCACCTAGTTCCAACCCCCCTGCCATGGGCAGGGACATCTACTAGATCAGGTTGCTCAACACCCCATCCAACCTGGCCTTGGACACTTCCAAAGATGGGGCATCTACAGCTTCTCTGGGCAACCTATTCCAGTGTCTCACCACCCCTCATCATAAAAAATTGCTTCCTTATATCCAGTCTAAACCTACCCTCTTAAACCCCAGTTTAAAAATATTGCCCCTTGTCCTGTCACTTACAGGCCCTGGTAAAAAGTTTCTCGCTACCTTTTTTATAAGCCCCTTTTAAGTATTGAAAGGCCGCAATAAGGTCTCCTCAGAGCCCTCTCTTCTCCAGACTGAACAACCTCAAGTCTCTCAGCCTTTCTTCATAGGAGAGGTGTTCCGGCCCTCTGATCGTTTTCATGGCCATCCTCTTGACCAGCTTTAACAAGTTCACGTCTTGCCTGTTGCTGAAGTCTGATTCTTGGTGATGACTAAGTGCCAGTTTCATGCAGGAAATGTTGAAATGTCAGCTTTCTTT
Source organism: Strix uralensis (assembly GCF_047716275.1). NCBI lineage: Eukaryota > Metazoa > Chordata > Aves > Strigiformes > Strigidae > Strix > Strix uralensis. Next base: position 142,878,685 of record NC_133972.1, on the reverse strand, counting down.
GGGATCATAAAACAGGATGTAAATGGATACTGACACTTCTTAATTTTCAGAGGGAAGGGGATTCTGAATTTATCTTGATGTAAAACAAGATCTTCCTTGACAAGTTTTGCATAAACCTATCACTTAACTTTTCTCATTAAATGCTTCTCCGGAAGCTGATCTGAGTGTGAAGTAGGGCATTTTAGTAACATTTCCATAACATTTTGTGTAATAGCTCAGTAAGTATACTAGCAACTTGCCTCTTGTCCAGTCCTTCATAAATAATGCATGTTTTGTATCGAAGCCAATATTTTAAATCTACAGCAGACATAGAAGTCACGAACAAATGTTCATGTGGGAAAACAAAAATGCAGGATTAATTCTGTTAGTATGAACTATTTGAATCTTGAATATATTAAACCTTCTATCTGAACAACTATTAACTTTGAAAATAAATGGTTAAAGTAAAAAGTAAGCTATGGTGGGATGGCAAGTAGACAGATTTGTAACTAGAAGTATGGCTTTCTAGTATTTCTAGAAGTATGTCTGAAGAAATTAGTGAATATTATTGAGAGTTATCATATTGCTCAAAATGGCTGTTACAGAACCATGTCTTTTTTTTGAAATTCTTGGCCAAAACATCACCACTAGCCTTCTTTGGTTATATTTCTCAATTAACAAATGCACTTGATGAATTTTTCTACTCTTTTGAGTGAATTAATTAATTCATGCTTGTGCAATGTTTTCAAGACAGAACTACCTACTGTGAACTATGGTAACTCATGACTGCTCCTGAAAATCTAATCCAAATATATGGCATAACTAATCTGTAAATGACACTCAATAGTAGGATTTTTCACAGCGCAATTTTTGCTTCAGACTTCTGGAAAAGAATCATTGCTGAATGTTCCTGCAAATCTAGTATAATTTTGGTTTTACCCTCATCTTAAAAAAAAAATAATATTGTCAAGTTATATAGGAAATTAAAAACATACAGTTTCCTGCTCTCTCTCCCTCACCTACCAGCAAAGGTGGTTTCACACTTATTACCAGAAGGCTTTTGGCCAATGTGTGCAACCCAATAAATACAGATGCAGATTCAGTCCTTTGAACTGAATGCAGCTGCTGTTGGAGCTGGAAGCACAGGCACAGGAATGTTCTAGAATTACATGGCCTGGAGTGCATGTTAAACCAGGTAGTGCTAATGGGGAGGACTACAGACCCTTTAGTTACCCCCTGCTTCCCTTCCCCTCCACATCCCTGGACGTTGTTGTTGATGATGATGATAATAAATAATGTTATTATTATGGACCTACCATCATGTTCAGGAAAGATAAAACTGCAAATTTGAGTGTCCTGTTTCAATTATACATTCAATGGCATGAAGCATAGACAGATGTTCACGTTACTGCAAACAAGCTAAGATATAAAGAGGCAATGCCTCAGCTGCACTTTTATCCCCATGTGGGTGTTTGTACTCTGCAGAGAATGTGAAGTACCTTCATCACTTAGCGTGTGGACTCACAAAGTTACTCTGATGTTCTTACTGAATGTCCCAGTCTGTATCATAAGATAAAGCACGCATGCTGCTGGTTACATAGTTACATCAAGTTTTCAGGTCTGTGTCTTTAAAAAGTGACCATGATGTTCCACGAAGTACCCACAGCTGACTTGCCAACACTGGGCTGGTTAGCCACCAAGCTGTGGCCGTTTAGGTTAGTAAGCTTCCAGGCAGCAGCAGCAACCTGCTTCTGAGTTAGGAGAGTGTCCCTCATAGTCTCCTTCAATGTTGGATGGTTGGGTTATATGTTCCCTGTAAATTCTGGAGATGCTGTTAACTCTTTCAAAGTTTCAGGACAGTGGAGCTGCACCGAAGTTGGGAATTACTATACACAAAATATCACAACTTGCATCAGATGCCTTCAGTCTGTCACATCACCAGCAAACCCATGTGACTGCATCATCAAAATTTGCCTTCAGAGATCATGTATCATTCCTGACATATCCTCTTCATGTCCTGTATGTCTGATTTAAATCCTTGTGAGTCATCAGGGTAGCGAAATGCAGGAGCAGATTAACGTCCTATACTGAATCCATGTGGGTCAACAGGGAGAAGAGAGAGGTGTGATGAGCCTGCAGAGCGTGTTAGCAAACACTGGTGGACTAGGAGCCTTCTGCCCTGGGATCAGCAAGGGTAGACAAGCTCTCTCACAACACCTAATACACACTAGCTTAGTGCTAGTGAGCATGGATGCTTTCTCTAGAAGTCCCAGTCAATACTGTGACTATGGCAGATGCTAGCTGCTGAGCAGTTCAGTTAGGGTAGATTCTTGTCAGCCTGTCCTGGTAAACTCTGCAAAGAAGAGATTCCTTCAGTCACACCTTCTTCAGAGAAGTATGGAAAGGAATAATTTTGCATAGAAAGGAGTCAAGAGCTCAGCTGGAAAGAAAATCTCTTCCCCATCCCTTTCTTTTTTTCACTGTGGGCTCTTGCAAAATGTCTTCAGCAAAGTTGCCAAATTATACTTTTATCTATGGCATTCAGCTTCTGGTCTGCACTGGGGATATGTGGCCTGCAGGGTCACAAACAAAATGCCACATCTCTTCAGGAAGTTTTGGCCATTGAATCAGATCATGCTCGGTTCAGCTCCTTTTAGGTGATACCACAGACTGGAAAAACTTCCATATGAAAGTCTCCATCAACCCCATTGTCCTAGCATTTCCTGTAAATAACATGGTGACCTGGGGTAGGGAGTGTTTCCCCTGAGCTGGTTGTGGACTTCGTGTGTCCTCCTGCTGCAGTTGTCTTCGGTCTTCTTGTTTCACATTCTGGCATCTGTCACACTCTTTAGTGTTGACTGGTTTCTGCTTTTCATCTTACTCACACCTTCGGCTGTTGAATGGAGCTGGAGAAAGTCCAGACTCCTTTCAAGTGCCTAATTCTTCAAATCAAATCCATCTTTGAAGGTTTGGTTTTGGCTTTTAGTTTTGGCTAATGAAGATAGTGATACCAGCATTTCTAATAGTGATACTTGTTATCTTCACACGATTTTTTCCACCTTTCTTTCACTCTTTCCAAGGTCTTTCTTGTGTTTTCAGTCTCATGTTGTGCAAATGCATTTTGCTGCATTTTTACCTGTTATTCATCCTTCACTGTCTGATCTCTTGTCCTGTTTATGGCCTATTCCACAGAATTTGTCCTTTTGTATTTTACTGGGTTGCCTTGGTCCTGTGTGAATAAGGTAATTATAAACCACCTGTGGTTGCCTAAGAAACTCTTTTAATAAAGTCTTCAGCAGGCAGAGTCAGCATAACAGTCTCGGTAACAGTCTGTCCCTTGCAAGTAATCCTGGCACAAAGACCTTTGTCAGGAAGTGGTTCCTCTGTCCCAGCTGCTCAAACAGTTGAGAGACTCCACAGACACCTTCTCTGTTTTGTGGCCAGCTCAGTTCAAATGCAGAGATGAACCTGGCCATGTGTCCTGTGGAAGTTTTTCTTCTCCATGGACAACAAATGCTTTTACACGTTTCCTTTTTTCAAAGTATTGCCCTTTACAAAATTTAATTTTGCATGTGCATCTGAATCTTTTCTGCCTTGTCTTTATCTTCCTCACACAGTGGGATGATGAGCTCTTCCATTCTCCAAGAATCTGTCATAGATTGAACAATCATTGCCTAATCTTCCTTCCTTCCTTTTCACATTAGAGGCTTCACAGTTTTCAATCTTTCTTCCATCCCATTTCCTACTGGAGATCCCCTTGAGCAACTTTCTTTCAAAGCATTTTGCTGAAGATGTGATTGCATCTCCTTTACAGTTCTTCCTTAAATAAATTTCTCATTTATTCATATCCTTCTCAATCTTTCAGCTGCTACCATCTGTCATGGGCTGCTTATGTCCATCTTTTTTTCATAGATCCCATCTTACATTTCTGACTAGTCCTTCTGAATGTCCTGCACTGGCAAAGTTTACTCTGTGTGGTTATGTTCTATCTCTTTTCCTCCCTTCACAGACATTCCTCTGGTATAACTCATTCCAGATTTTCCTTAGGCAATTTTATAGGCTGCTGACACTTGAGTATTCCTTTCTTTTCTATCATTCATATGAGCTCTTCTACATTTTTCTAGTTATTTTTCACAAAACATGTGGCTTCCCTAAAATCTGCATGCTGTAATGTCCTTAGACGATTAGCTGTTGTAGCACCACTATCCACAATATATTTATACTGTGAACATCCTGCACTCCAAGTAAAATGTCTGCATGATTTGCAAAGGCTTTGATTTCTAAACTCATAAGAATGAAGCTGTGGTCCATTGTCTGCCACTGCCATTATCAGTAAGCTATTTCTGGCAAATACCTTGACTATGACGTCAACTATATGCTCATCAGCTGTGTCATATATTTCTGGATAGAAGAAATCATAACTTAGAGACAGCATGTAACTGTTTTCCACATGCAATCACAGAATGGATGGCCCCTCTGCAAATTGTGTGGTCCAAGCTCCTGCTCAAAGCGGGGTCTGCTAGAGCAGGTTGCCCAGGACCCATGGGGTACACCCCCGGTGGCCAGGCTCCAGCTGGGGTTTGTGCCTCCCATCACAGCCCTCTGGGCCCAGGTTGTGACCAAGGGTCAAATCTACATCCATCAGTGCAAATACATTTTTAGTACATTAGTTTACACAACATTGGATTCTGGTTTTTGCTGTAACTTTTTTAAGTCACACTTAGCAGTAGCAAAATTTTATCCATTTGCTACTCATTACTTCTTGTAAATTTGGGGGGCATTTCCCCGTAATTTCTATACTTGTATTTAGTGTTGTTTTCTTCTGTCCTCATGGGCCTGTCTGACTATCATGAGTGCTCTGCTAGTGACACAGAGGGATCAGGTTGATTTTGCTGGACACTGGTAGCTGGTACCCCAGAGTGTCCTGACTGGCATGTGAGACATCCACGTACCCTGATGGATAAAGCATGGGGTCTACAGGACACCATGCCCTACTGAAACAGTAGATGGGGTCAGACAGTACTCTCTGGGGCACCTTAAGTGCAGTAAATGACTTATTTAGGCAACCGAACTGAGTCCTTATTACTGAACTCATGTTTTTCAACCCTTCCCTCTAGCTGAAATGACTACAAACATATTTTTTCCCAAAATAACTGTTTTTTCCCCACTCTAAAAGGTATTACTAGTCTATATTCAGCATGCCTAGATTTTCTTTGCAAAGTCTGGACTGTAACTGCAGATACCACATCAACCTGTCTGAAGTTTTTGCAGAAAATAATTTTAGTCTTGCAAATATAGCAGCTGTGGGGAGCTGGGTGCTCCTGATGCAAGCTTGTTTCCAGGCTGCAGGCAAGTCTTTATCCTGCTCCTGGCAAAACAGTCTTCTTGCCTTTTGAAGCTTCTCCCTAAGCTTTCACTTTTGCTCTAGCTGTGTATGCTGTGCATCAGTCTGTGGTTTGCTAATTTAAACCACTGTTTGTTTATCTCCTTTGTCCTCCAGAATTTGCTCTTGGTCTTTTGCCAGCCTGCAGAACACACATGCCTATTTTGTGGGGGAAAAAATAATTCAAGTTTAAGTCAGGAACTTTGTCTTGATTCTCTCCTTCCTATTGACACAGATCTTCTGAGGCTACTGAACCAAGAAGGAGCTAATCTGTTGTAAATGACCTGAAAGTGTTTGCTTCTTGTATGTTTATATATATATGTCATAGAAATATTATATATATATATAATTTTGTCCCAACTTCAGTCTTTATAGGACAGCAGTATATTTGAGTTTGTGTCATGTCAAGATCTTCTCTCCCTACATTTGCATGCAGAGCCTCTCCTTTCTCCTGACTATCTGCCACCCAAGAGGACCTGGACCCTTCTGGCCTGGGCTGCCCACCTCTCTCTCACACTGGGAAATGAGTGGGAGACGATGGCCAACTCGCATCCTGAGGAAAGGCAGTAAAGCCCCTGCTAGCCTGGTAAAGCAAAAGCAAAACAGCAAAGCGTGGTAAGCTGTGATGGTCTCCTCTGGTCTCCCACTTCTCTGTATTGCAGAGTTCTGCCTGGGAGCAACAGAAAGTATCATATGGAAAGGTACAGAGTGTTTTGCTGTGAAACATCTTTGCTGAGGAAATACAGCATTGATGGGCTAACAAGAACGGCTTCAATAGGAATCAGTTAACATAAGCCTGAAGCTGAAGCTGGGTTTTCAACATAAATCAACTAATCTAGAAGCTTTTAACATATCTGTGTCAGAAGGGCTCATGTAGCCAAAAAGGGAAAAAAGAGAAATGCTTGCATGACCAGCTTCCCCTTCTGTAAATAGAAGAGGTCACTACTTGTATAATTAGAACCGAATGCAGAATATATGTTGGCATACGCAATGCAATATGTCTAAGGGGAATAATACATATTTAGTCTAAATCTCTGCTTATAAGAGAGAGGTTTAGGTCACAGACTTCACAGTGTTTTCTTGTCTGCAGTGAATGGTAACAGATCAATAAAACAGAAGGATTTCTTTACCACCAGTAGCCAAATATACTTGTGTCCAAAACAGGTGTTGCCCAGTGTTTCTGTAAATAAAGGAAGAGTTTCCTGATCGTTCTCACTGGAAAAGGCACTACACAAAACCGCTGAGCCTGATTTTCCCTTCAAGCCCCTGTAACTGCAGAAGGAGGGAGGAGAGGGGCCGAGAACCAGCTCCCCATGTTCCCCCCTGATGCCACAGCCTCAGCTGTGACATGTTTGGAACAGAAATCATGCCAAATTCATTTCTCTCAGTGGCAGCAGCCTTTTTTCTGCTCTGAGCTGTTTTAGTGAGTTATAGTTTGAGGGCTGGTGTATCCAACCTCTGGCTGTGCCCTTCTATTGCCATGAAATACATGATGAGCTGCTGAGGATGAAACACTGCTCTTCTGCGCTCTTGCAGATTTTTAAGTGGAAAGATGTGAGCTGTCCTGCCTGAGATTTTGAGGTATCTTCCACTACAAGTCCCTCCAGCAAATTGTACAGCTTTGTTACCAGGTAGCTGACAAAGTAGGGGTGGTTGTTAGCTGTATGAATGGTCTGTGTGTTGTAAAGGCAACACGGTCTATTGCTAATACCAGGAATTTGAGACCTTTTCTTATCAAGACTCCAGACCAACAATCATCTTGGGAAAAAACGGCAGTGACAACTGTGAAGACTGAGTAAAGCCATCCCAGGGAGCTCCTCATGGCAGCTGGCTCACCGGACTGTTGCTGTCCTGGCCAGCGCTGAAGCTACACGTGGGGAGAGGAACCCAACCGAAGCAGCTGGTTTGGTGAAAAGGAGACACAGGGCTAAATATTATTACTTTGCTTACAAGATGACGGTGGAGCCTGGAAAATTTCAGTTTCTCTTTATGTATACAGGGCATGGGTGTGAGCCACAGACAAAACGGTCTTTATAAGGCAACAATTCTCGGGCAGCCGAGGCAGTGCTGGCGGGGATGATCTGTGCCCTGCTGCTGCGCAGCTGTGGGCGGGTGGAGAAGCCTCACGCTCCCCCGCACTCATTTCCCACCTCTAGGTAAAATAGGGTAGGGGGGCTGGGTGAGGAGACTATAGTGGGAGCCCAAGCGTAGACGCTGGAGCAAGGTCGGGCCGTTTGAGGTGAGGGGGATCTCGGGGTCCTGCAGATGAGCGTCCTGGCAGCCACCATGCAGAAGGCGCCAAGGCTGGATCATAGCTGAGGGAGAAAGAGGGAAAAGTAGTTTGCAAACTAAATTCTTGGCAGCAGCAGAGGCTGAATGAAATGGTATCGGTGTTGCTACAGCGGTGGTCTCTGAGCTGCATAAAAGCCAGGATCCCCACTGCATTTGGAGTTAAATTCTTAGCATGCAACTGGCTTGCCGTCTTCTGCCCTTAGCCTGTGCTGTGGCTACTTATATAGAGGGGCAGTATTGGTCCAGCAATCAGAAGCTACAGTCATTTCTCAAATATAATTGGTGTCAATCACCCTAAAAGTTTGCTGTCCCTGATGTGGGAGGCACGGTTGCTCTGCATGCATCTGCTCTGGAGCAGCCCACCTCCTCTTGTATATCCTGAGGGCTCCTTTCTGAGTTACGGAGTCCAGAGCTACAGACTACCTGGTTTCTTTACAGAAAGTAATGCATGCCTTAAAAAGAAACCTACCTTACACCGAAGCAGAGACATTTTTACTTAACTTCAGGCTGGGATGGAAGCCTACAAAAGACATAAAAATGTTACAGAGAGAATTTTCTTTATTTTGGGAGGTGGTATATAGTATGCGTTAAAAAAACCTCAAACAAACCTATTCAAGATCTATAAGCAGTGGGATGTATATGGGATTTACTTATTATGTTTCAGCTCTCTGAAGCACTGTAATATAGCTGCAGCTAAATGTGCAGTTTTATGTCTTATTTTATATCTTATGCTGAGAGGCCGAATGCATCTTAACAGGTTTCTGCCCGGCATGTTTTGGATGCAAAAGGTGGCATATAAAACCTAGAAGGAGCCTGGAAGGTACGACATGCAACAGGACTGCTTGAGTTCAGACAGCATGGTTACATGGGCAGTGAAGATGTTAGAGCTGGTGCTCACTGTCCTTTGTACAGTCACGGACTCTCCATTTGAAATAGTCACCAACATTGAGTAATAGCTGAGTAAAATGGATACTGTAGAGATTAAGTGACTGGATTTATTCAGTGTGTGGTCTTCAACATTGGTAAAGGTTGTGAAAGCTTCTTGCTGCAAAGTGTCTGTGCGTGGGAGTAGAACACCAAGATCGGTGACCTAACTGCTTTCCAGGTGAGAAAATTAAACTCTTGACTTGGGAAGCAGGTCAGGTTGAGAAATGTTAGATCTGTATGGGTTTCTGGAGGAGTGAAAGTGCGAAACAGGTGTCTTTTGTCACAGGAAGATTGTAAAGATGCTGAAAATGGCTAGAGAAAGTTCAGCTCCTGTAAGAGTGGGTCTGGGGTGTTTCATTACTGGAAGGGTTTGATTCTGCATTTACTCAGCCAGGCTTTATTATTAACTTCAGCAGAGTTAATCCTGATCTGTTCCTATATATGTGACAGCAGAAGCAAAAATGTTTGCAACTCCTGAGACTAACAAGGTGCTCCTGAACAGATTAATAGATGTGAATTAATACTGAGGAGCTAAGACTCGTTTGTACGATAGCAATGCTTCCCATTTGAAATCCCTAGCTCATTACCTGGGAAACTATCATTCCTGTTTTGCAGGTAAGAAAAGGGAGACAAAGAGATTCAGTGACCTGCCAAAGGTGAAGTTGGCAGTTGAGAGAGCTTGAAATAAGAGTTTATTTCTCATGACTTCTGAGTCCTTTGCACATACAGACACCATACAGCATATCAGGACATAGCTCTGCTCTTGCTAAAACTGTGGATAGCCACCCACTAACTACTCTAATGCAGGTCTGATGTGAACTCAGGATTGTATTTCTGTTGAATTTCCCAGAACAGTAATGTTAATGCCATCTGGATGAGGACAGATTACACCTGATCAGAAAAAAAAAAAAAAAAAAAAAAAGTCTTTAGGGACAAAACTGCTTCTTTTAACCTCTTTTTAACACACTTGAACTGGCAGAAGAAAGATTTTGCACCCCTTCAACACCTTTTGTCAGATGGCTGTGATGCATTTGAGCTGGCAGCAGGAGCCCTTCCAATGGAATTAGCACCCCATGGAGTCACTGCTGGATGTGACAACCCTGGAAGCAAAGGAGCAATCCAATACTAAGCCTCTCTGATGGTGTTTTCCATCTGTTTCTCCACCAGCATGCAACATGCCACTCACCACCATTTCTAGGGAAGGAAAATTGTATAATCACCTCTACGTCTGTGTGTCCCTCCCATCAACATCTTTCAGTCTACTGACAGCTTTGACCACATCTAATACAGAGGTATATGTCTCAATATAAAATGGTGTTCCTACATGCCCAGTGTAAACCAGTTACTAGGGAGAGGAGAGAACTAAGTTTGACTGAGCACGAGATCTGTCCTAGTGACTTCTGATCCTGACAGCTGGGTCACACAGCTGAGCTTGGTGGATAGCACATGGCTGGCAACCGTGTGTACCATGACCTATGTTAAGGTTTTATCTACACAAGGCAGTCAATCAAGAAACAAAAATCCTCAAGATAAAGAACTTCAGTAATTATACTACAAATGGAACCTATTGAGGAAGAGGTGAGATAATGAATGTAATGAACAGTGGGTATTGCGTCCACATTTTTTTTATAATTTTTTTATAAGATTTTAATTAGTTTTTTACAAACTGTCTGGCTTTCCACAGATCTTAGGTTTTAACCTGTAATATCCTCCACAGATTTTGAGATAGGAAGGTGCTTAAAATGTCCAACTTACTTAATTGTAAGCTGAACTAGCTAACCTATTTACTCAGGAAAATAAGTGATCATAAGGGATCATGAACCTCTTTACTGATTAAAATCACGTGTTGTCAACTGAATATGAATTTATTCTCCAAGCATAAAGCATTGAATCTTTTAATGTAGAACAAAGACACTCAGACTGTATTTTGAGGGGAAAAAACTTGAAGGTTGGGAGAGATATTTCGGGTTACCTCCTTCACACAGCACACATGCTCCTATTTTATGGTTTCTTCAGGAATAACATGATACTGGAGGCACCAATCCTTCTCTCACTCTTCAGCTCCTAAGCAGAAAGAAGCGGATAGGCTAACATCAAGTGGACATGGCCCATGGCCCTAGTACCTAATTATTGTGTATATCAGCAGCAACACATACAGCAGAAGTTCCCTGTCTTTTGCACAAGACAGAAAGACTATCAGGTCAGGCTTTATCCTGATGCTCTCAGTCTTGAGCTGGGGGTCTACAAACTCTCCATGGCTTTAAGAGTATAGCTTTCTTTTTTGCTAGTTAGTGTTAGTCGTGAATCTTAGTGCAATATACAAGGTTCAGAGCTCAAAATGCTGCTGATAGTTCAATGGGGAGGGCTACTATGGCTGGGAAGGAAGGAAGAGAGGGAGGAAGGAAGAAAGAGAGAAAGAAGGGGACAGAAAGAGGAAGGGTGGGAGGAAGACCATTTTAATGTTATTTAGGTTACAAAGGCAAATGCTTAGAAGAGGAAATTATTTGACTGCTTGTGCCACTGTAATTATTTCCCTTCCATGCATGCTCAGGACGGTGCTGACAGTAATGTCAGAACTGTAATTAAACTAAGTAGTTCACATACTCACTGACAGGACAGGGCAAAATGAATTTCAAAGAGATCAAAACTGAAATTGCACAGATCTAGTATTTCCTAACTTTTAAGTGACTGACTTTGCCATCCAAAAAATGTTATTTTTAAATGACTTGGGTTTTACTGAGTCAATGAAGCTTCTGAAGCTCTTGGGATCAGAAAAAGGCAGAGAAGCCTCTCAAGTACAGTGCCAGGAAGCTTCAGAGCCAAAGCAGTGACAGCTGGAGGTGGGATTTGAGGCTGCTTTCAGTTTTTAAAAGATTGATGCATTTGGAGAATAGGACATCATGTCAGTGGCAGAAGAGAAACAATCTTTTATCCCATGGTAAGTAGTTTGATGCAGAAAGCAGCATCTGAACATCAATTCTGCTTTACCATAAGCAAAGTGACCCAACTGCCAGGCGATCATGAGGATCCCTCTACCCTGCTTTCTGCCTGGTCCTGCAGATTTCAATTGCTGTCTGACTTCCAAAGGTCAGCCATGAGCATGTTCACCCAGAGTGTCCAGCCCAGGTGGTTAAAGCTCTCATCTGACATGGGGCTACACAGATACCTCAAAACTCAGCCTCTAACTCCTAGACCTTGAAGGACTACTGTATAAGCTCCAGCTGTAGTCTTTCTGGCATCTGTCCTGTGGCTACAATGCCAAATGGATGGAGGGGCATAACTTTTCCCCCAGTTCCATATGTTGTTAGTGAAGGAGGTAAACAACACACTCGAGCAGACTGAATTGTGGCTGGGGTGCATATAGTCCCTGTGGTATGTTGCCAGAGGAGAGGGGGAAGTGTTTGAACTTGATTACTCTCCAGTGATTGTATAGAGCAGTATGTCATATGGATTGGATTTCTTCCCAGGGCCAAGTGCTTAAAATTATGATGAAGTGGCATCTATATTCCACCTCTTGTTTTTTTCCTTCCCACAGAACCTTTCTTACAGGATTTGCCAAAAGGAGAAGGCAGTTTCCTTTTCTGTATTTAAAAGACATATGGGCTTCAGTGAAAGGAGAAAATGAAACTTAGTTAAAACAGTGTATTTTTATTCATCATGTTGTTCCTGAGATTTGATCCTGCAATGTATTTATAAGGACAGTACTGTTGTCTCATCAAGAAATGCATCTGAGTAAGGAGAAAAACAGTCCTTGATCTCAAATGCATTCTGGAGTTAGGGCCAGCATTTAGGAAACCACCAAGTTCACAGAGAGAAAGCAAACAAATTGTGAGAATAGAAGATTTTTGTGGAGATCGGTGTCTTATCAATGCAGAGAAATACCTGATGGGGGGATATAATAAAGCTTAATAATAAAGACATAATAATATGACATAAGGCATAATATGTCTAATAAGAACATAGTAACATATTATGTTATAGTATGACATAAGACCTAATAACAAATAACAAAGACAGAGTCAGACTCTTCTGAGTGGTATCCAGCAAAAGGACAGGAGGCAATAAGCACAGATTAAAGATATAAGAAATTCTGTTTAAATTTAAGAAAGAACTTTTTTGCTGTGAGGGCAGTCAAACCCTGACACAGGTTGCTCAGAGATGTGTGGAGTCTCCATCCTTGGAGATATTCAAAACTCAAACAGACATTGTCCTGGGCAACCGGTTCTAAGTGACTGCTTGGAGGAGGGGGTGGACTGGATAATCTGTGATTCTGTGGTTCTGTGAAATTCACTTCCAAAGTAGAAGAAATGTGGCAGCCTTGAGAGCACTGTCTCCAGTGACAACCAAATCATCATACTGAGAGTCTAAGATCCACAGGTTGAATGCTGAAAGGCATCAGTGCACACTGGAAATCATGCATTTATATAATATACTGCTTTCATTAAATAACTTATGGAAAATCATGGTAAACAACAGGTCAAAGATCTCTTCTGTCCCTATACTGTAGGATTTGATCACTAGTAAGTAACAAAGGAAAATAATAGGTCAGTGTACTGATCAAAATACTTGCCATACAACAGAAGTGGAAATCTGTGGCTTTGCCATGTCGGAGAAGGTAGCTGGTCTGCCAACAACCTGATTGAAGAGGAGTTTGACCTTGACAAGATTCCGGTGTACCCTTGAGAAAGGGAAGCTTTGCTTCAAGCAAATAACTTTCAAGGAGCTGCAGACTACACAGCAGGATGAAGTAAGCAGGGAGAAAACTGATAAAGGTTATCCAATGAGAATGTTAAAAACAACTTTTTGACCAATTATATTGTGACACTCTGGCACCTGAAATATATAAAAATGCATGCTTTTAGTAATAAAAAAAACTAGCTGCTTATTCACCCATGTGAGTGTGTGTGTGTGTGTGTGTTGCTTTGTCCGTCTCTACAGCGACATTGCCACTGTCCTGGACTTCAGTATTTGTACACACAACTATGTTTCCTGCTTAACAATTCAGGAAATACAAGCAGTGAAAACAGCAGAAACTGTTTTTTAAAAAAGACGTTGCTATGGAATATTGTGCTTAAAATATTACATGTGTATTGTCCCAGTGACTTCTTGGGTGCAGCCCAGTGGAAGTTCTGCACTGTTTCAGTGTCTGTAGTTCATGAGGCAGAAACATTAGTTAAGGAACCTGGAAACTCTTGGGACATTTTTAATGACATGCTTCAGTGAATGTCATTTTAATGGAACATAAATATATAAATAAAATCGGCTGTTTATCCTCATTTCTCACTCTGCGTATTCTCAGGTTGACAAGCCTCTTTCTTGTTATTTTTAAATGAGGTTTAAATTCCTTTCTGTACTTTGTCTCACCCTTGCATCATTCCTTAGGTATCAAAGCATCCTATGAAATCTCATTCTGTTGGTTTCAATCTTTGACCAGGCATGTATGTACTGAATGGACAGGCAGGGCAACTACAAAGGCTGGGATCATGATGGGGAGACAAGAAGAGGCAGAGCATTGCAGGTTTTTGTTGTTCTTTTATCCACTTTTTTTTTTTTCATGAGAAACACTGATGCATTTTGTAATTAAAGCCTTAACTTTTGCATGATTTAGTTACTTGACATTAGAAGTGGCAAAGGTCCCACTTGCTACTCCTAGATAGTTATACAGCAGCATTAATAATAACATGTTTATACTATAAAACCTTTCTTTGACAGCAGACATCTTTATGTTGAACTTCCTGGTCACTCTGTTCTGAATACATTTACCTCAGCATTTTCATTACTCTTGGATGTTAATCTAGCATAATTGTCAGATATTAACCATAATGTTAAGATAGATTACTGAGACAAAACCCATTAAAATAGTCAGCGTTTGATCTTAGACAAAAGTCCAGCTGCCAGCATTTGGGGGTGGGAGGCTGTACTCGATGAACACAGTGACATTTAAATTGTATCATTAACATTTATGGACTATTCATATTTATTTTGTGCTGAAAGGGCCTATTTCTGTTCTGGTGTCAGTGCTAATATGGAAGAGCTCCAGTGAAATAAACAGCAATGGCACGGTAGCATCTGTATGAGGTCAGAGTCACTGGAGGAGGAGAAGCCTGTGGCTAAGGCACTGGACTGAGATTTGGAAAATCAGAGATCAGTCTCCACCACAGATTTCCTGCGTAAAATCAATATACAGCCTGATCCAGAAAAGCAATCAGATGCCTAATGTGCACCAGGTGGAATTTGGCTGCCTAGACCCAAGTGACAGCAAAAGTGACTGCCTCCTCCTGCAGTACCTACCTCTTCTGGGACACCTGTGTTTTTACCTGAAAAGTTTCTTAGGTACCTAATAAATTCTTATTTCCCCAGCCCCCCTGGACTAATATGTGCTGGTCGTTTTGTTGCTATTTTATTTCCAGCTTTGGGCTCATGAACTGAGCATCTCTGCCCTTCGAAGGGACCAGTCTGATAGGTGATTATGCCTAATCCAGACGGAGCGCTCCGAGTCAGCAGCAAGGACAGGCATTCATGTTAAAATCTGTCCTGATATAGGGCTGTTGTTGGTGCTTCCTTTATATGAAATACCTTTGTCTACAATTAATCCTTTCCCACAGGGTAGCAGACTACAAACATGAAGTCCTGCGGCACAAGCTTCTGTTTATGTTACTTGGTCAGAATAAAAGTCCTACTTGTTTAAAGCCTTAAGCACCAGATATCCTCACCAGCTTTGTTTCATGAATCCTACCAGTACATCTCACACAGGCATCACACAGGCCACTTTCTAACTGGCATAGTCGGTTTTCCTATTGGCAGAGAAAAGTCAAGCTACCTTTTTTTAAGCAGTAAGTCTGACTATTTGATGTATCAGAATTGCTATATGCAGTAACTCCATGTCTGTGCAGCCAGTGCACTCAGAGACTGGCTCATGTGAAGCAATCTTCTCCAGGGGCAGCTGGTTTTTACAAATCCCCCCAAAACATCCTGGTGACAATTCTGATGGTACATCTGCACTCCAAACTGCTGAAACCTTTTCACCACAAATTCGTGTGATGGGACTCCAAGGAATATCCTCGTCAGACAACTTCAGCAGTTACAAAGAGATAAAGCCTGGAGGAGAATGTGCTATTTCAAATGCATGCACATACATTTATTTTCTAATTTGCTAAGGTTTAAGATTATGCAGATATACAGGAGTGGTTTAGCCTGGAGTTAAGGTGGCTGTGGAGGGTGTGCAAACATAAAAGGGCGTGTTGTTTTGGCTTCTTTGTTTAGAAAAATTATTAAGGGTTTTTTTTCCCGGAAATACGTGCAGCAGGAAGGATAAAGGCTGGCATGTTGCTACACAGAACTTATTTTAAATGGCCATTTGAGAAACTAGTGCCCTCCTCTGACTGCCCTTGCTAAACACTTGGCCAGGCAACTGAAAGACAGGCATGGATGGACAACCTCATGGCTGTCACCCATCATTGCTGCAGAGTTAAGTGACCACCAGAGATTAGGAGCCAGAAGATTGCTCTGAACTGCTATGAGCACAATAGGAAGGATGCACTTTGGAAGTATGACTAATGATCTTCAACTGTATTATCAAAATTTGTTTTATTTATTAACTGTAAATGCCCGTGTACACTTAAACCCTGTAAAGTAAGACCCATGTCTTTGCACATGGCCTGAAGTTCTCCTAAATAACAAGTAATCCAGGAACAGACTGTGCATTATATGCCATCATACATAAATGAGTAACCAATTAAATTATCATCCTAAAAGCTTATACTTAGTGACCAAGCTTTCAGGCTTCATCAATAATTTCAGATTCTGTGGGAGAAGTAACTTCTGCATCCTGACTTCAGCAGAGTTGGGAGGTTGTGAACTCCACCCACTGGTGACCTATATTTTGGCTGTCTAGTCAACCTCCTTGCAAGAACTTACCACAAGATGCCACTGGCAAATTACTGAGCTTGCATCCAACACTCCTAACCACACACAAAACAGCTCAGTTTGGGAGCGTCTTGCCAAAATAAGCACATCCTTACCCACATTGGACTGTCTGTCTGAAGGCAGAGGCAGTTAAATTTCTCTGGAAGATGTTTTTTCTTGCTGGAAGGTAAAAGGTCCTTGTTTCCATGTTGATGTACTTCCAAACTCTGTCAATCCTCTTCATGTAGAAATCCCTGTTCTGCAATACACATTGAAAAACTTGGCCTTTGGAGATGTTTTTTTCCTTACCCAGAACTAGGTGGAGTGAAGGCATCTTTGAAGGACCGGGACTTCTGAAAAACCAAGTTCATCCAGTCTCAAGTAAAGCAAAACAAAGCCCAGTGCACTCCCTACTTTGGACTTCGGTGTACCCTACTTGCCCCTTGCCCCTGCTGGGCTTCAATCCCATCTGAGGGCCTTGCCCATCCCTGAGGAGGCAGCAGATGTCAGAGTAAAGATGGCCAAAGCAGTTCACTTGGACCTATTGCTTCAGCTGTCTGCAGAGGCAGGCTGCCGTCACTTATCTGGATGCTGAATTCTGCACAGCTCCACATGTGATATCTTAAGCTTGTTTTGGAATGAACAAATGTGCAGGTTTGCAAATAATTTATATGAACATATGCCTCTGCTTGCAGTGAATACATCTTTTCAGATCTATGGAAGGCAACTGGCTGCCCAAAGTCATGAAGTTTGGGGAAGCAGAGTAGGAATGGGTTCCAGTCAGGGATGCTGAATGTTCTGAGTGAAGGGTGGATGTATGGGGGTGCGTGGGTATGTGCATCATCTGGTGTTTCTGTGTTTTCTGTTTGCTGCCCGAGAGCTCAGTAAGGAATGGCCAGGATTTGCGGGTAATTTTGAGGGTGCTGGTTGTAGGCAGGGTGGGTGAGTGGAAGTCCTGGTGCCTGGTGGTCTCAGGTGGATGGGTGGAGGGACATGCAGTTCTGGGGGGGAGAGGTAAAATGTGCTGGAGGCTGGGAGAGAGAGAGGCAGTGGCTGGATCACTCTGGAGGACAGAGATATGGAGTCAACCTGTGATTATTTTAGGAGAACAAGAGAGCTGAAGGAAACTTTTCAGGGAATAGAAGAGACTGGGTTTCCTCTGACGAGGGAGTTGCACTGATGGCAGGTGAGAAGATTCTGAGGTCTGTCTGTGCTTGGTTCTTCATGAGGTGCCAGCATGCCTCTCCCTGACTGCTCGGGAGGCAGCAGGGGAGTGACTGGAGACACGTGGCTTCCTCCTGTGTTCAGCTCTGCCAAAGACAAGGAAACCCTCAAGATGAGATAAGACGGGTCTGATAGGGAGCTTATATTTGCATGTTTTCAAGCTTTTCTTTCCCTCCACAAGATAAACGAAGGAAAGGAAAAAGGAAAGCCTTAAGGGAAAAAAATGTATAGGGTTCAAAAATACCACTAAGAGTCACCATTTTCATTTTTTGCCATTAAAAATATTTTTTTCCTGCTTTGAAAGAACCCCAATTGTTTAATTGACCCCGATAAGGAAATGGAATTTCTGTTCTTTATAAAAATCTGATGTGCTGACATTTTCCATTCTGAATTAGAATTAAAACAGCTACAGTGAGGAAACTCAGTGTATTTTATTCATGAAAGAACAGAGACCATTTTGAGAGAGGGGCTGAGGGATGCCATAGTTTCATGTTACATTTTCTTTGTGAGCAGTGCAGCCCTGGATATGTTTTGTTTGGGGGTTTTTTGGAGGTCTTTTAACCCAGTTAAAAGATCAGTTCACTGATCCGGTTTACTGGGCAGCCCTGCACACAGTCAATGTTGGCACAATGGCAGGGGCAGCATGATAACAGTGTGGGGGTGGGAACCGACAGCTCTGGACAGGCCTATCAGCCTGCTTTGTTGGAGAAGAAAATATAACTTGAAACTATAACATCATACGTTTTTCACCCATAAGTAAAATGCAGTCATTTCCAGAATTAAATATGATGGACAGTTAACAATATTCAACAACACCGTACAAAAGCAGAAGTTGGGAGGAGAGAAAGAATCTAACTAATGCTGAAGGAAGAGACTCAGGTCTATTATCTAGGTATATTGCTATTCACTAGTTTGGGTTGGGGCTACATGGTTTAGCAAATACTCCCACCAGAGTTCAACTCCAGAAAACTGACCTGTTTGTTCTTTAAGATAATCACTCTCAACAGCTCAGGATTCATGTAATTAATAGACTTCAGTATCCCATGACATTTTGGGAACTCACTTTTGAATTGGCTGTAAATCTATAATCATGCTCATACGAGCGGTTGGTCTGAAACAATGTTCCTTTACTTACAGTGACTTCACTTCTGTCCAAACTGATCCAAGTCAGGTAGCTGCAATAATTTATGCTGGTGACTGTTGATATAGTAAAAGACCATGGATTAATGTTGAACAGCCACATTTTGAATAGCTAGGAGAACAGGTTTCTTGCATGCATCAGTTAATTAAAGGACAAGTTATAAAGGCAACTGAGCATGAATTACAATAAGGTTAAGTTCCTGTCATCTGAGTCACCCGCAGAAGGAGGAATTCAAAGAGTCCTTGTGCAGAACTTACAGTTAGCCAGGGACTGGAAGGCTGCCTGACATGAAATAAGGCAGCTGGGACTTGCCAAGGAGTAAGGACACCCCAGTCACATCTCTTTACCCTGATGTGGCCACAGAGGCTCCGTCTAAGCTGGAACACCTAGGTGTGCTTTCAGATTCCTGAAACGGGCTGTATGTCTTGGCCATGTCCTGTTGAGCAAGGCACAAATACACGGGCTGAATGTGAGCTTCAGCAAGCACTCAGTCTGGATACCTGAAGAACCAAGACCTATGAATATGCTGTAATGTATTTCAGCCACTGTTCAGCTGAAACAGCAACCAGAACAGACGGTCCCCAGACTGCAGCCTCCAGAGACTGCCCATGTCCTGTGCTAGCTGATGTTCCTGCTGAACAACCGCTTTTCTCAGAAACTCATGTGTTTGTCTTACAGTACTCCTGCGACTTCAGGGTAGTAGAAACGAGTTCTAGAGAAGCAAAGGACCGTGGTCAAGCAGTTATGTGCAGATGGTTTAAATGGCACCAGAGTCTCTGAACTTTCAGAGATGGCTTATCAATAGGAAACGTCAAGATCAAGGACACGAGGGAATGCAAGTCAGTGGTGATCAGCTGAATGTTCTGTGCTAAAACCTGTTTGTAAAGAGATTTAGAGACACAAATCCACAAAAAATTGCTGTGATCATGTTCTGAACTTGCCCTCATAATTAAAATAAATTACAAAGCATTCCCTACATGTATATTTGAGTTCTGATATAAATTTTGTTAGAGTTTGCTCCTCTTTTGCTTTCATTTTTAAATGCAAATTCTTGTTAAAGAAAAATGACTGACCAATGTTTGCAAAGAAGACAATTCCCAAATTAATAGCTGTGTATTGATCTTGCATGTCTCCCTGTAAAATCTGAGGCCTGAAAACAGCTGTGAAGAAGTAGATCTATCCTGACAAGCCTGTAAAGGCTTAGGTCAAAGAATACTGAAATGCCATGTGACCTGTTGGTCAATCAAAATATTACCTCTCAGATTTGTAATATAAAAAAAATCTCATTAATTGATAACTTGTAGAAATACTCAATTAATTAATTCATAGGAATTAACTTGTAGATGAAATATGCAAAATCACACATAAAGTTTTTTTCTCTGAGGTGTTCATTCTGATAGGTTTACTTTTTATGGAAGACAGAATGGAATTAGTCTTGGGCAAAGAAAAAAAGGAGAGCAACAAATAGCAATCAAAACCTGAAACATTTCAAGTATTTCAAAAATATTTTATTCCTCTAAAAGAGCTGAAAAGAATAGAAGAACAGACATGAAAAGTTCCTACTGCATTTTGAACATTTATTGGTATTTTAAAAACTAATCAGAAATTGCAAAGAGGAACTTGAAAATCTAATCTAAGAAAATAAAATTACTGTACCATCAGTAATGAACTATTTCCCTCAGCTCCACTGTAACAGTATACTGGACTGTATATACACAAGTATTAAAGAACCAACATTTGCAGTTTAGTGAATACCATAGGGAATTTGTGCATATATATGTATATGAGTGTATTTATATGTGTGT
Organism: Strix uralensis; assembly: GCF_047716275.1. Lineage (NCBI taxonomy): Eukaryota > Metazoa > Chordata > Aves > Strigiformes > Strigidae > Strix > Strix uralensis. Next base: position 142,858,029 of record NC_133972.1, on the reverse strand, counting down.
TTGCACACAAATATATATATGCACGTGATTGCAAAATAAAGAATATGCACAAGCTGGGGTGGAAAAGTTGTTTAAAAGGCAGAAACCCAGAGTGCAAATAAGTCAGAAGAAAACTGTTTTGAGAAACGATAACTTCTGTTTATATTTTGCTTATTACAGTCAAACCAATCCACTTAGAACTAAATGAAAGCCGTTGCTGGAGGAAAGCTGTTATCTTGAGTAGAAAATGTAAGACAAACATCACAGTCTTAGTCATGCAGGTTAACAAAACCCATTGCTGTCCCATTTCTGTAAAATTTCTCTTTCACATAATGTTCCAGGTACAGAGGAACCTAGGGCCACCTTCAGAGGTCTGGAGGTCTGTGAATGGCAAGTGTCTGTGTCCTGGCTCCTAAGATCCATAGTATTTACAGTCTCCTGGCTCCGTCTGGACAGATGTGCTGGTGTGTGCAGACCAGCCGTGCACAGCCAACCAACAAGACCTCTTTCAGAACAGAGATTTGAGTCCAAATCCTGGTGGCCACACGCTAAAATGGAGAAGCTAAATGGCTGAATCTGTCCTTTCATCTGGCTTTTAAGTTCAGCCTTGGGAAAGGCTGAATGCATCTGCTTCTAACTTTGCAGCAACTTGCATCCGGAGCTCATAGCATGTCCATGACCAGATCTGTATCCAATCTAGTTCATGCTTACTTTCCTCTGTCAAGGGTTTTTAAAACACAGTCTGCCAGACATGGCAGCCAATTTGATGTCTGCAGTTTTAATAACAGCTAGACTCTCCCACCAGTGCATGAGCTGCAGGACAGGCTGTTGGTTTCAGACCTCATGTGGTTTTGAAATAGTTTCATGTGGTGTGTATGATATCACTGCAGAAACCGACTCCCTCAAGCTTCTTCTAAACATCAGTACTGCATGTGATTTCTGTAGGTAATGCATCCTTCTTGTGGTCCCTGAGCCTCTATGTTACAGTAGTTGTACATGAAGCTGAAATTTAAGCATAGCTGATGCAGAGAGATACTAGGTAGGTTGTTCCTAATCCCTTTTTCTGTCTGTGTATGTGTGTACGTTAGTATGTGCCATCTCTTATGTTTTGATCCTAATATGTTAACCAGGTGGATGTGGTGTCAGGCATATGGTAAGGTTTACCTTTGGCATCTGCTGGCAGAACACACTTCCTAAGGGTATCTCAGAGGAGGAATCGCAATGGACATATTTTTCCCCTTGGACACTGTGGCCGCTCCCCGCTAAGAGTAATTTTTCTGTTAGATCTTTGGCAAAGGAAAAGCTAAAGCTCAGTGGAGTTGCAGCAATTCATTTTTTGCTCAAGATTTAGTTTAAAAAATAGCAAAAAAAGGTAAACAGAAGACAGTTTAGGAGGCTGAGGGTTTGGATTTTTTTTCTTTTTCTTCATAGTGCTCTTTGATCGTGCTATGAGTGAGGTCATTGGAAAGTAAGGCATGAAATGCAACATCCCATGCAGTGAGTGTGCAGCTTTCTTTGCATGCAACAAATGATAAAGCTTGTCATGTTATAAGACCTACTCCATTTTATGACCAGAAAACAGTCCAGCAGCTATGTTAAAAATGGCTGTGCCCTCAGGCAAAGCTCAAACGTCACCTCTCTCCTCCATGGATGTAGAGGTTTTTCTCTCCAAACACCACCCTGCGCCAGAGCTGTTCATAGACTGGGCTGTCCTCACCCTAAGCCCAACAGGGAGGAAAAAGAAGCTCCCTCACCCCACATACCGACTAGCAGTATCTCCCCATTTCTGTCCCCAAGCCACACTGCAGCATTCCTCACTTCCTCCCTGCCCACACAGGCAGTGCAGGCGACGCAGCAGCTGACTCTGTGCTCCTTGGGCAAGCTCTTGCTTGGAGCTGTGAAGGCCGTGGAAGAGGTCCGGGGCACAACATCTCTCCTCAGCTGGTCTGTAGCCAGCTGTGTGCACAGCACCAGCAAAACACCGTGTGGTTGGGTTTGGTTTTTAAAAAAAAGCCATACAATGAAGAAATGAAACAATTAACGACTAATTTCAGTATGATTGCCCTGGAGGTTACTTCACTCCTTATGCCCCACTTCTGAATATTTTTCCGCTTTATGGAGGTGAGGGATGTAAACCTGTCTGGGAGAAGTCTAGCATGTGTAAGCTCACACTTCCTTCTGCACCAGAAGGCTTTGCTTTTTGCAGTTTCTTAACACTGTACTTATTTAAGTTGTGTATTCGTAGAACTCGAGACAGCTTTGGTGTTACAGGGTGACCCTGGGTGACAAACAAGATTTCTCATTTCTTCATTACTCAACATTTTCTGCTGTTAAAAACCATAAATTGTTATTAGTAAAAGTGCTGAGATGAATTATCGAGAAAGTCAGAAAGCAATATAGAGGAATGGGTTGGTTACTGGTCACACCATCAGGGTGAAGTATCTTAATCTGCAGCTTAAATCCTTCTGTGCAGCAGGAAACATTGAATAGTCATCATTGTTCATATCTCACTTCTTATACTTTGTAGTTCACTGAAAAGTGATCGTACATGGGAATGACATTCTGAACTGACCTAAGATCTTCCCTGCTTGCCCAGTTCAACTGGTTTGTCTTTTCAGAAAACAAGACCTGGCATCCCCTGACCTGTCAGGAAGGCTTCTGGGCAGCTGAAATTTTCCTATTCCAACTTCACAGTCTGGCTAGTGACATTCAGTCCAGAAGTTTTAAATACGTGATCACTTGGTATTGTCCCGAGATCACATCTCAATTGATGGACATCTTTGACCTGTTTTGGGATCAGATCAGGTGTTATTGAAGGAAGCTGCTGGACCCTGGCCATATTAGTTAAGAAGCTGAAAGAGTCATAGCCAAGGAAATGGGTGTTGCAGTGCAGAACCTGTCCTTGGCTCTGTCACAGAAACCTCATACCCTCTATTAAAATCAGATTTTTCAAAAATTGCTACTGGTGGTGTTTCTCTCTTCTAGACTGCCTGCTTGAGAGCTGGCTGCTTAATTTATGAAAATGTTGTGGACATTGCTGATTGCGCCTCAGCTGTCAGCTGTGAAATGAGAAACTCACAGCAATTCTCTTCTTCCCGGGCAGGCACTGTGAAAAATAAATTAATTTGTGGTTGCGGTGTGCTTGGATAATAAGAACACTTCTGCAGTACAGCCTGGGAAGAAATTAGTAATTCTGCCTTCAGATCAGGGTTTCAGTAGTGTGTATTAGGTAAGGGAAGAAGGATTGAAAACTGAGGATAGACCAAAGGATGTACCTCATCCTCCTGTTCCCAAGTAGGCAACAATTCCAGTTGCAAGAACAGTACTTTGTTGCGTAATTAAAGACTAGACTGTAGTGTAAATGCACTCTCATTTCTATCCTCTTACTCCTGGATACTATTTGTAAATACTTTACTTTGCAGCTTCTAATGTTCTTTTAACCATCTCTTTTTTAATATCAGATAGTATTAAAACTCTCCAGATGCACCAAAACAAAACGAACTTCTCATTTCATTAAGGAAATAACAATGCTGTCAGTACTGGTATCCTCAGGAAATAAAATAATGTGGAAATTAAATTAAAAAGGCAGGAAAATGTACTCTCTCTTCCTGGTAGGTGTTACTTTATCTCTAACTCTCCTGTAAATGGATTCAATTTCCTTTCACTTAGATATTCTGATTGCCTGCTCCCACTCCCAAGAGGTTCGCACAGCCAGTACAAAGTGGTGCAGAGAAGGAAAAAGTGAAATAGGGCAGTATAGTTTACAAGCATTTTATGGTTGTAACTCATTAACGAAGAACTTGGTCTCCAGTGAGTGGAACAACTTTCATTTTACCCTTGACATTTTTCTTACACTGACACAGGCTTAAGGCAGTGCCTACTGTGAATTTCATTGTAAGGCCATTTCTGATTCTTTTTTTCCTTTTTATGAAGCAGGATGTCTAGTTATCCAGTAAGTGGCAGCAAATGGCTTAAAGATTCATCAACAGTGAATTGTTATCCAGTGAATCTTTGACCAGTGAATGAACAAAAGTAATGGATTTCTGTACATGACTGCAGTGGGTGAAAGAGAAAGGAGAGCTGTGCACTCTTCATGCTTGCTAACCCTCATAAAGAACTTGCCTTTGAACTCCCAACCTCAGTTCACAAGACGCTTTAGCAAAAATGATGCACCTATTCAGTTTGGAAGAGCTCAAGCTGCCTAAGCCAAAAGCTGATCCATTTGGCTTTTTGGTGATGTCTTATCCACGCCTCATGTGGATGGTGAGGAAGCATAAAACTGAAAAAGAAACCAGCAAATGCTGTGCAAATAAGCACCTTATCCCTGTTTTGTTAAATACTTAGGAAGGTAAGTAAATAGGAGAAATTAGGTATTCAGAAAAATAAACAGTCATAAAGAAATGCATTTCAAGATCACTTGGGGCTTCCTGCTGCTTCTCACTTTATTTTGTAAAAAAAATAAACTGGATTACAAACCAACGTTAGTGTTTATGAAAGAAAAGGAAATGGAAACAAATATTTGCCCACAAATTGTGGCTAAAATGGCACTTAGGTTTCTAAAGAGGAAATGTGAGAAAGGAGTATCTAAGAAAGAAGCCACATCTGGTAAAAGTTTTATGAAAAAACAAACAATAGTATGTTGAGAAAGTAATTAGAAACTTTATTCTAAGCATTTGTCTTCTAGTACAGACTATTTTTCAAAGTGGAAAGACATATTAGATTCATCTGTTTCTGCGATGAAAACACTTCAGGCAGTGGGCTGGATAGCAGTGTAAGCCATTAACAAGCCATTCTAAGGTGTGCATGAGGTTCCTGGTGAATTTCATGGGTAATTCTGGACATGTATGGTAAGAGTTACTCACTAATAAATGCTGTGCTGGAATGATCTCTTATAGTGAGACACTGAGTGCCATTTGCCAATAATAGAGAATGACCCTTCAGGGTTTTCATCCTCTTTCCAGGCAGATTACAACCGTTTATCTGCCTGAGATGTGTAAGGGGTTACTTTGCCTATTTGTGATTTAAAGTAAGGCAGTGAGGCTGATAGGATGTTGTGGGGGCTCTATTTTCACCATTGTACAGAAGATACTCAGTCCAGCATTATCTTTCCATTTAATGGAAAGAACCCAGCTAAAGTAGACATATGGATGACTGTGAACTACAAGTGACCCAAAGAAACTAAAAGGGAAGATGTGCAATGAAGCTATTCTATATGAACTGTCTTTCAGAGACATATATTGAGATTACCCTTGAAACAGATGACAGCTAATGGGTCCTGCTGAATCCATCATGATCACCTGAAGCTGCTATGATGGGGCAAGGGATTGGAGCCATCTCCTGTAAGGTGAGCTTTACTGTATTCAGCCACGATTTCGTTCTCTGTGAGTCTAGATGCTACACTGTCTTCAAATTTAAGCTGTTACTGAAGTCCACCTTGAAATGGGGTCTGGTACAGACTAGTTTTCCCTTCCCAGCTATGATAGTACAGTTTAGGATGACTACATAATTCTGGGGTTTGGATTTCTGCCCTGGCAGGAGCAATTCAAGAGGTTAGTAATGATCTTTAAAGCTCTAGAAGACTAATGAGCTGATTGCTACCACGATTGTCAGAAGTATCTGACAAGTACCTAGACATTAAAAAAAAGACCAACAATTATGCCCAACTGCAAGGCAGAGTTTTTGCTGGTTTGTTGTTTTGTTTTGTTCTTAAAAATTAAATAACTGGAGGCAGAGTCTCTTAAACTGAAGGCTTTGTTTTTCCTGTTAAGTCCCAGACTGCAAATCTGGGGGTGTTGAGGATATGTGAGAGGTAGTGAAGAAACATGCAACTGCAAGGGACTACCTGTGTCACTAAATCTAACCCTTTCTATCATAGGCAACCCTATCACATGCTCACTCAAAAAGTTTTTTTCCTCCAAAGGAGGAGTCGATGCACCTTCCTTGAGTCTCTGCCTATTGCTGTGCAACGGCACAGGCAGCACTGTCAGGCTGTACAACACTGTCCTACATCAACGTCCCACTCAGCCCAAAGCAGAGGCCTCCTCTGAACTTTCTGTTTTCTCAATCTCATTTCTAAACTGGTCCCTTTTCATGATGGAGGTCTCTTTGCCATTTGAGTGTTCTGCTTCGTACTGGGCAATAATGCCAGGTAGAGTGGGAGGTAAGGAGTAGCACCATTTGGTGGGTGGGACAGAAATCAATGGAAGGGGAAACAGGGATGGAAGAGGAGAGACAAGAGAGAACAGTGGAAGATTAAATGAGAAAACAAGGAAAGGGAGTAGAATAAGATAAAGAGATAAAATAAGATAGATAAAGCCTCACATAGCCAGGCTGTACAAATTACAGTTTATGGATTTCTTTTGCCTGAAGCTGGAGTTTCTGCTGCCATGCCTGAAGAGTTATGGTAGTTCCTCTCTTTCTGTGTTCTAGTATGAAATCACACCCATGTGTACAGGTGAAAAGAGTCATATTCATGATTTCAGAGGATGCCTAAGCAAGGCCTTGCAGTGTGGTGTTCACACTGCCCTTTGTCTCCCAGACATACCTCAGTAGATACATCCTATGATCACAGTTTGTCTTTTCCATGGTCATTTCACAGAGATGTCTCATAGCTGTTCTGTGGTTGACTTCTGTGTATGGATCTTGCTCCATCATTCTCAGCTTCTCAGGTGCCAGGTCACAATTTTCTGTTTTAAAGTTTTTCAAGCTTTTGGCAATCAACTTCCCCCCCCAGCTATTGCAATTACTGTCACTACTGAAGCGTGCAGAAGGAAATGTGGATTTTTACTATGGAAAGAAGTTCCTTATTTTTCAGAAAACATGTCTGAAGTGCTGCCATAATCTCTACTATTGGACTACACCAGGCAGTGTGTGCTATCTTCAGTGTGATGTAGACAGAAAGAAGGGCAGTTGTGCTGATACGGTGAGATGGACTCTGAGGCTTCTTGCTCAGGCCATATTACTTGGTTTAAATGTCCTGTTTTTTTCATAACAACCAGGGCACACTACGCTGTGCTTCCCACATCAGGCAGAATAAGGTATATAATTAACCATATAGAATGATATACAAGGAAAAAAGGCATCAGAGCACCTGTAACCATTTAGCAGGTATAGTAAGACTAATAAATTTAAAGAGGGTAAGTGTTCTGCTGGGACCATGGTCATATCCAAAGTGAGGCTAAATCCAGTAGAGTGGGGCAAACGAGGCAAAATTCACTGGAGTGGGGAAAATGCAGTAGAGCAGGCTGATAAATCTGGGCTGCTTTTCCCCTTCTGTTTCTATCCCATCAGTATCATTGTCTCAGCCAGTAAACAAGACAGTCTGTGAAGAGCAGTGAAAACAACACAATTAACAGCCTTATAATGACTTCTGTTAAATCCTCATTGTCAGTGCACTTCAGTGCACTCACTACAAATGTGAGAGGTAAACCTCAGAGCATCTAGAAGCTTGACCCAGGTATTTGCTGGGATAAGATGGCACTTAGCCACATGGCTGCTACCCTGTGACCAAGAGTAGTCATGGCTTTGTGGCCTTCCAGCAGTGATGCACACACTGGGGAGCTGGTGCTGATAAGGAACATCCATGAAGCAGCACTGTAACCCCTGCTGTGATTTCCTGGAAGATAAATGGGGTCAGCATTCATAAACTACACTATTTCCAAAATGCTCTACTTCTGCTGAATGAGAAAGTTTGCAGTGCTTTCCACAACTCCAGACTGTGGCAGGCACTTTAACTTAAGCCTGATTGTGCTTTAACCTGCTTCCCTGAAGAAACTGTGATCTCCCAGTTACCATTGAACCCATCCAACCACATTTCAAAGAAGGGCTTGTAAAGAGACAACACTCCTTATGAGTTTTCCGTGAAGGTCAGCTACTGTGTAGAATAGAGAGACCCAAAGTCACCTCTTTCCCCAAGAGAAGGATGGTTGTCAACAGCAGCTTTCCTGCAGCAGCAGAGCTGCCAGGGCTGCAGCAGGGCCCAGGGAGACAGGCAGATGTGGGAAGGAGCTGGAGGAAAGGGTGCTGGTTATCATGGGAGTCTGCTGAGGATGAGAAGTTTGGCTTTCAGGATGCAAATCCATAGGAAAAGTAGGATTCATTCGTTTGCTGCTTACAGGAAACTTTCTGAAGTTGTTCTCACAGAATTTTCTCATCTTCAATGGAGACTTGAGTTTTTGTCAGGAGAAAGTGGCAAAGACACTTAAAAGGCTTGGGACTGGAGGTTAGTAATGAATCTGCTCCCAGCCATGGCCAAGGCTTTCTATACAGCCCTGAACAAGACACTTAATTTTTTCATGCCTCAGTTATTCATAAAACTGGAATAAAGATACCTTTTATCACCAGTTACCTTTCATAGCTATAAATAAAATTTCTTAATCAGCACCAAATATGTAGTATCTGAAAAGTTTTTGATTACATCTTTTCCCAAACTTGGTATCAGATTCCTACTTCTTGGAAAAAAAATTGCGTTTCTGCACAGGTATTTGAAAGAATGACATGTAACATTGCTGTGATTGAGATAATGACATTTAAGAAGGCAGCGATAAATAAAAACAGTTGCCTGACAGAGAAAGATTAGTCCAGACCATAGGATCAAAGCCAAGTCTTCTTTTTTATTCAGCGGAAGATCCACTCCCTACTGAGATGCTGATGATAAGGTCCTCAACCAGGGGAAGAGAGCAGCCTTTGATTGCCAGAAACAACCCCACTCCTGAGTGTGCCCTCAGGGGAGAACAGATTTACCTAACAGCTGCTTAAAGCTGATTCAGCCTGTCCCGGGCATCACATGTGTCTCAGGACAAGCTCAGGAGATGAGTTCTCACAGCCACTTCGCTCATCCTTTCCCCTTTCTCAGCTCTGGGCTTTCTCTGTGATATCGTTCCTCACAGACTGTAAGTATTTTGCGGTGACTGTGTGGTATATTATGTATGTGGTGGTTTCAGCAAAGGGCCCATCTATGTCTCCACCCTGTCTCCAGCAGTGAACATCACTAGAGACATGGCCTTAAGCTGGCTTGCCTTTTTGACTTCATATTCACGATACCACAAGTGACTATCAGATTTCAACTCCTCCTTTCTGGATAACACCGGAGGCAATGGCTTTATTATCTTACAATGTGGCATATAGGAAAAACCTCTTATTTTTGCCTTTTCCCCTAGCCTCCCTAACAGCCTTTCCAAGTTCCTCTTTCAGAATGAAAACCTCTGCATTTGGCGGAGCACATGTCAGTGCACTTCTATATTCTGGCAGCTTCTTTTCCTTTCAGTGCTTTTGCAGCTTAACTTGCAAAACCAGCCCCCTCCAACACAAAGTTCAAAAATGACTAACATGGTCAGGGCCAGCATGGAGTAATGTGCTTCCAAATAAGACCTGCTTGTGTCTGGATGCCCCAGATTCAGCCAGTGACCTTTTCTTCTCTGGTTAAGTCCTGTATCCAGAAGGAACCTGTGCGCCTGTAGGGAAGGTCAGGGCAAGAGCCAGGGAGGTCCGTAGCTGACCAGTTCACAGAAGTCCCTGGGGAAGGCTGTTGAGGGGAGATGCCTTCACCTCTCAGCAGGGCCACCCTTTTATTCACCTTTCAGACTCTTCAGCCAGGGTGAGCAGCAGCCTGTGCCCTGCAGGTATGCTCTGTAGACTTTCTCCTGAGCTTTCAGGTTTGGCAGCATTTCTGAAAGGGTTCTGCTTACCTTTCCTCAGTAAAGCTTTGCCTCCCTGACTCCAGCCCGGAGCCCCTAAAGGCATATGCTCTCCCTGTGCCAGACTTTACCCTTCTCTGCCCGTCAGGTATGCAGAGATCTACCACTCCAATCTTAGAGCACTGAAACAAGCTAAGGAGCTCTTTTCCTTTGGGAGAAGGAGATCCTCATGAATATTCCTGCTAACCTAAGGAAAAGTGAATATACAGCCTTTGTCTGCCTCAAACTCTGTGCCAGGCTCCCTCTGCCTACTCACTTTTACCATAAAGCCTGTTTTTTGGTGGACTGGAGTGCTGCATTTCGTGTTGAGAGAGACCAAATATGGCCCTTATCCCTGCCTCCTTGGTAACCTTAGGACATGCAAACGTGGCTTGGATTTTGTGGTTGTGCTCATAGGATAAGGACTGAACTGCAGCGTTAAGCTTCTCAGTGCTCAAGGAACACTAAGCCCACTATAACTTGCATGGTGAAATGTTGTTTATGCCGAGGATTAACAGATCCCTCAGATAAATGTGTTTGTTTTGGTTGCTTATCTGCCCTGGGGAGGGCAGAGGGACAACACGCTTTTACATCTAACTGTAACAGGCTTTTCAAAGAAAACTTCAGTAGCATGTTTGGAGCTAAACTGCATATCTCCAGTTTCCGTTGATTCCATTTATATTACATGACATTTTCCTGCTAGGCTTGTATCTTTTCCTTACCCATATAAGATTATTGGGTTTGGTTTTATTTTCTGCTTTTCAGTAAAGCTACACTGAGAGTTACTTACCTGTCTGTTCTCAGTGGATAATTTTTGTCACTCTTTTGGTGATGGGAGAGGAAGTAATTAATCCTAGGAATCAGTTCAGGCTTTGCAGCATTACACATGCCACTGAGTATTACTGCTCTTGTTTCTGGATACAGAGTCAGGCTGCATCTGCCAAAGACACCTGGCTTTCTGAGACTGGCATAGGTAGTCCCTGGCACTCTGCAAGTGCATAATTTGCTTGTGTTTGGAGGTAAACCTGCTTAGTGTAAGCTTGATTTATCTAGGTTCTCGTTTCCCCTTGAATCTTCTCTGTGGTACTACAGTTTCTAAGAATTAATCCCAAGTTATCATGTGCCAAACAAAGCAGCTGGTCTGCAGCACACTGTGAGATATCCTCTGGCTGGCAAAGGGTCTCCATTTCTTGCCCTCTAACACATTTGCTGCTTTGCCAGTGCATGATCCTGCTCAGCTTCACGTGTCTGAGAAGCAACAAAAGCTTCTCATGATGGTAACAATGCTCATCCATGATGAGTGGGCAACTGTTGGACATACCGAGCACCTTCAGGTCCCTGTGATGTTAGAGGACAGAGGGCAGTGAGAAGCCCAACAGAGTACATGGCTGAAGGCAGCCTTTTGTGTAACACGCAAGTGAGCTCAGGCCCTGCCCAGGACTCCCAGGTCTGTGCTCACCAGCTGTGTGTGATGGCCTAGGGGTGGAGAGTTCCTGAGACTGTTGCTTCTGATGCTTTGTACAGCATGTTTCATTTTAATCTGTCATGACCATAGACCTATCCAGTGCCAACAGATTAGGGTTCATTTTATTTAAAAATGGAACATAAAGGATGTGAATTTATTGAGTATTGGCACTAATTGTTTTAAGCATGGTATGGTAAATCTAAAAAGAATTGTACTGTTGTTTTAAACACTGAGATATTTAAATGGATGAAACTTCACAGTAGCTCACTCATGACATGCGTTTTATCTGAAATAGTACTGTACACTCCTGGTGGTGAGCAGCTACAGTAACAGCATCTGCTTTAAAGCTTATCAGAATCTGATAATACTTTTCTGCAAGGTCTGTGTCCCAAAGCAAGAGGATGTTGCACATGGTCAGTTTTCCACAGATGAAGAGGGACACAGTAAAAGTTGCTAGTGTAGGAGAGACATGGTTCCCAGGGGCTGCCCAGACTCTCAGGTGCTGAGTGCCAGAGCACACAGAGCTGGCGATGATGGGTACTGGCAATGCTGTCTGCCGGCAATGCTGGGTGGATGCTGGGTGCCAGTGATGCTGGGTGCTGGCAGTGAAGCCGGCAGTCCATGGCTGTGCAGTCCTGTCCATATCCAACAGAGGGTGGTGGCACATGTATTCCTTGGGCAGCTCCTCCCAGTAAATTAGATCGAAGAATTCCGCTGGCCTATTTTGCTTTAAACATACCAGAGATATTGGTGGAGAGACCATCTGATTATGTGCCCACTGTAAAGGGATCTGGGTATATGTACTCCAGCTGACACAACATGGGATCCCTTTCTTAATATGTTACTTGATCTTATTTTCCTCTCCTCTTTTTAGGAGGGGGTGTGGTCTCATAGGTACGATTGAAAAGAAGGAACAGATGTGTGTGTGTGTATATCTGTAATACATGCTGTAGCCACTGCAGCAGTTTTCAAGTGTACTCTTTCATCTATACACTCAAAACTATTTTCTTATCATTTGGTAACACCATCCCACCCCATGGGTATGTAAACGCCCTGTTCTCACCCAGGTGGGGCGAGGGAAGGAGCCAACAAATAAATAAAGGAAGGTGGGGGCCCCCTCCTGCCCATCTCTTCCTCCATCTCTCCCTTGCCTCCTGCAAGCCCACAGCTGCCACGATGCAGATGTCTGTGGCCCCAGGTACTCCCAGTCTGGGAAGCAGCTATTAGGACACTGTGAATAGAGGCAGTACCTCTTTCTCACAGCTTTCAGTATGTGATGGGAAAGGTCCTGGCTACCTTCTGCAGAGGCAGCAGCTGGGGTTGGACTCTTAACTGTGACCAGGCACCACTAACTCCATCTGCTGCATCTGTCTCCTGACTGCACCCCTTCCCTTTCTCCTGCAGCTCAAATTAAGACAACCCCGTACCTGTATGCCCCTACACCTGCACTAGTCTGGCTTCAGTAGCAGGGAGCTCAGTGTGGGCGGTGAAGCCCATCGGAGATGTGCAGTAGACACTCCAGCAGTAGAGATCCGATGGGTATCGTTCAGCTCTGGCAGCTTTGCGCACCTGGCTGAAGCCCATTTCTATAGGGTTGTGCATGGAAAACGGGCCTGTCCTTGGCTTCAACACTGCTCCCTTCGAGTGCAGGAGGTACTAAGAGCCCTGAGGACTTTTAGCAACCTACAGGTACCAAGATCCTTTCCGACAGCACATGAGGCTTGTCAATAGGACAGCAGCCAGTCATGGCAGGGGGGTTGTGAAGGCGATTTAAAAGCTGGACTGCAGCCAGAGGGCTTTGAACCTCTGGACTATCATAGCCCAAATGAGGGAAAAAAGGTGCAGAAAGGAGTTGTCATCTTCTCCTCTGCTTAGGGATATGAATACCTGAGCTGTTCTGCAGGTGAGCTGCTTTGGGTGTTGGGCTGTTCTTTGTTCCCAGGAATGCTGCAGAGCTCCCTGGGAGAAACCCTCCCACCTCTTAATTTCACAGGGTTTTAAATTTACTGGTCAGACGATAATCAGGAAGACCAGACGCTTGTTTGTCTTCTCCCATTTCCCCCCCTTAGTAGCTGAGATGAACAAGCGTGGGAGGCTGTAGCTGCTATTACAGCTGCTTTCTTTTTTTTTTTTTTTTCTTTTTGTAGTTAGTTCAAATGAAGGAGCTGGTTGACTTTTTCATTTGCAGGCTTCCCCCCCTCCAGGCAAATGGAGAGAAATACAAGAGTTTGTTCTCCTTCCTAACTGAACACGCTGGTTCCCATCCTCCCTGGGGCTTGTATTCTGCATGGAGCAGACAGCAAAGGCCAGCAACCTGTCAGCAGAAGTCTGATGCCACACCAGATGATGTGCACCAGCACCAGGCTGTATGTCATGTATGTTGGTCTACTCTAGACACACTCTGTTGAAGTTTATGCTAATTCTCAAGATCTATACCATCTTCAGGCCTGGGCACAAGTAACTGAGGCCTGTGCTACACTCAAGAGGGTTCAGTTAATTTTTAGATGAATGTATCAAAACCCAGTAATGGACAGGTAGCTTCACTGATATCACAAAATATACCTGTATACAACAGACTTGCTATATCCATCTGTACAAATATAAATCTATTAACTGGGGCATGGTGACAGTGCTTCCAATTTACTGAGAGATCCAGCTGTGTGAATTCAAGGCCCTGTGTAAAAGACTATCTAGCTACAAGGAGGCATCCAGCTATATGGAACAGGAAGTAATAAATCATCAGATGCAAATGATAGACACATCGGTCCCCTGGGTGCTGTTGGCTGTTGAATCTACCGGGTCACAGCTTTGGGATCCAAATCTGCTCCTAATATGATGGTTTTGACTGGTTCTTGGGCATTTCTGAAGAATCCACAACAGCAAATTATCAACTATTCTGTTGCTGATAAACCTCGAAGTATAAATAAATAAATCGAGGTATAAACCAGTTTGATTCCCTTAGCCTTATCTACTGACACAAAGAAATGATTGTTTCCACGAATCATACTATAGAAGCTTCTGCCTTAGATGTAATATAACTTATCAGTTTAAGTGTATTAGGCAATAGCCCTAGCATAGTAAATGCAGCTGATAACAGCAAAAAAGGCGCAAGCCTATGCTGATACTGTTTTTAAGAGTTATAATAACCAGGCAGAATTACCTTTTAAAGATACAAACTGCATCGATAAAATGACTGCCTGCCCACTCTTTTGAGAGGAGACCAGGCTTTAGCTTGCAGACCATTAGGGGCATGAATTGTATCTTCTCTCAGCCCCCAGCACAATAGAGCCCTATCAACTCTGCGGTTAGAAGAGCCTTCAGGCTGATTAGTCACACCACAACTTGGGTTTCTTCCCTGTGAGCACTTAATTAGATTGAACTCTGCTAATTTAAGAGATAACAAGATAAGGTTAGCCCAGTTAAGTATGTGTGGTGGTTTTATCTTTTATCAGCAGTAGACTTCCCTTGTCTTTTTCTCTTACAAGTGTTTAAACTTGCAATTCCCCACAAGGTGTAATCAGCACTCACCTGAAAGAAAAGGAACCGGGAGCTCCAGTTCTGCAGGGAGCAGGCAGCCCTGGAGAGGAGGCCCTGCAGAATGGGCAAGTCAATGAGCGCTTTGCAGGCCTTCAGAGGGCCACAATGGCCATTGTTTAAAGCCAGCTGGGGGCCTCATTGACGTGTAAACTGCACGCACACGCACCCACGCTCCCCGCAGCTAGACCCAGTACTGCACTCCCTACAGATACAGTGGCGAACATGTAACTACTGCCATAAAAAATACACTGATTGTAAAATTATGATTAAGCCTGCCCTGGCTTAAATGATCCTAACTGGTTTCAGTGGAAACCAAACTGGTTTCCAGGAAAAAACTGTCCGTCCGTCCATCCATATACATACATATACATGCACATAGCCTCAAGACAGATGTGCCTAACTTGAAGGCGATGTCTGTAAAAGTTTCTCAGTAATTACGGCTGTGGAACTTGCTTGACTTGAAACGTTTGTTGGTTTCATAATTTCTAACCTCAAACATCCCCAAATAATGAATCAGAACACAGAACTGTTATTTAGGCTCTCAAAAATGCAAGGAATTTTGGGCTTATTTGTTCTAATTTCTTTAAGCCTTCGATATAATGTTTCACACTTTATAGTGAAGACAAAGACAAAATGATTCAGTGAAAGCTGAGATTCCCATCTAATCAGTTATTTCCAGGAGCCAGAGATGTAAGATTAATGGGGGGGGTGGAAGATAAAAAGGAGAGAGGTGTTATAAAATTATACGCTGGAGACCCCAAAGCTGTGTATTTTGTAAAGTACTAGGGATTTCCAAGGTAGGAGCAATTGTGCTTGTGTGTGTTGAAGTGTGTAGAAGAAGCCCAAAGCTCTGATTAATGTAGGGCACAGGAACTCACTACTAGGACACAGGCAGCTGCTCTGCTGAGCCAGGCAAGTGCTGACCCCAGAGTACCTGCTATTTATGTCTGAATGATCCTGGAAACAGCCACCAAGATTTCCTCCAGAAGCTGGAGACGTGGAGATGCTCCTGATGAGCAGCATCTTCTGGTGAGTGACATGCGATTGGGACCCCATATCTGTTCTTCTGTGCTGGTGTTGAGATGAATGATCCAGCACTCAAGAAATCAGAGCAAACTGTGTTTGTGACTACCGGTTATGATCTCAGCTTATCTGCCCCGACCTGCAAGAGGGCTGCAGTAGGAAGAACAGCATTTGCATTTGCATTTTAAAAGAGCTGACTTCAACCTGCTCCATGATTTGGAAGACAGAAGGGAGAATAAGGATAGAGGGCCCAGGCAGCACTGTTACTTTGTCTAGAACAATAAAGAGGGAATGAATCAGCATAGATGAGAGAAAAGCTATTCTTGCTTTGTTGCTGTTATATTTATTCTCATTAGTCTTCCTATAATTAGTATTATTATATTAATAGTGTTATATTATCATTACCATATATTGTTATAGCATATCAATATATTATTGTTATGTTTTATTTAGTTATTTATTATGTTATTACAATATATTATTACTATAATATAATTAGTATCATTATTATTAGTATTATGCAGAAAAGCTATGTGCCTGAAAAAAATTCCCCTCCAGGGAATGGCCACTTCAGGTCCAAGTATAGTGAGACATCCAAAAAGTATACAGAGAAAATGTCCTCCCTCCTGTCATGCACTATCGCATTATAAGAATTTGGGACTTCAAACATGGAGCATAGCCTCTCTTAATCGTGTACTAAATAAACAAAAGAAATAGTCTCACCCCAGAAGTGCCTACAGCTTGTGTATAAGGCACCTGTCTTGCAGAGAGAGGATGTCATTTTGAAAAGCTACCAACCAGTATGCCTTTAGTACAAGCACCATATTCAGCTGAATACTTGCATTTCATTTTATTACAGTTTTGGAACTAGTTCAAGTTAGCCTTTCCAGTCTCTCATCATGCTGTGATTCATGCAGGTCTCCCAGCTCATTTAGAAATTAGTCCTATCTGAGGTCAACCTATCTACAAAATTAGTCACCTGGCAAATGTTGGCACCTCAGCTGTTGTGTATGACCTTCTGCTGCAGATTGGTGGTAACATATGTAGCACCTCCAAGCTGATTTTGTCATGCTAAAGCTCAGTACTTATTCTACTTTGTTCTGTCTTGTTGAGGTTAGAATGTGTAAAACTACATGAATACTGTAATGATTTATTTTTCTCATCTTCATAGTTTCTTGAAGCTCTCATCTTCGTAGGCTTTTTCACATGTGGCAGACTGAGACCTTGACTCACAAGCTGTCCACTTATCACCGGGTGGTGTGCATGACCTTCAGGTATGCTTCTCCCTTCTCCTTAAAATACAGGCACTGAAGTCTCTTTTACATGTTTTTAAAAGGTTTTGGTTTTAACCATTGACAGATGCAGTGATTGGTCATCCAGTATCCACATTTTGGGGCTAACTTCAGCAAGTGGCAGTAACATGGGACAGATTATGTATGTAACACATTGTCACTATCACATTTATCTAACAATCATCAGATATCTCTAATTCTGTATTCATTAGTTCCTTGGTAACTGAAACTGTGCTGCCAGATAGGATTCTCTTTTTGGCTACAGAACTGTTCAAAGGGGTCTGTGTTTGGCATTGCATATTGTAGTTAAGGAGATGCTGTAAACTGGTGATGTTGGCCGAAATGAGTGCTCCCGCTGATCATCTCTTTTTTTGCACCAAACAACATCAGAATGGACACAGCAGCCAGGGAGCATTGAGAAACAGCCACCACCTTTCTGAACATGCAGCAACATGCTATGCAGAGGACAAATATTTGTCCTACTAAGCTGCAGATGAGAAGCAAATGAGTCTAGTTTCAGGCAACAAAGAAATTAGTACTACAGCTAGTCTTTCCATATATTTATGTACCACATCTCCATGTAATTTTTATGACAGTTTCCAGCATGTTCCCCTGAAACATGAGAATGGGGGTCAATAAGTATTAAATATTAACACAGAAGCTGGGTACTAACCTTATCACTAGTCTAAATTTGGATATTTAATAAACATCATGAGACAGGGAAATCTCTTCTAATAGCATCATGAATCTTTAAAGTGCAGCTTCCCCTGGCTTCATTTCCTGCAACAAGCTCTCACCAATGCCTCAGATATTTGTCTAAAGCCTGAACTTCATGCCAGTTCTCTTTAATCTTTATAATACTGTTCATAGCACAGTTTTCAGTGCACTGTCTTCTTTAGGTCCTCCTTGTTGCCTCTTCATTTCTTCTCTTTCTTCTCTTCTTCTCTTTTCCAGTTCTGTCTTGCCTTTTCCTTAGAAGGCCTTGCCCATCATCGCTCAGGTTATCTTTTTATTTCCTGGTCCACACTCAAGGAATAAGCTGATACAGAGCTTGCTTACTGCTGTGTGCTCTACATGTTCATGTTGCTCACTATAGGATGCCTGTAGCTTGGTCCCCTATAGCCACACTTATGAGGACAACCCAGATGTATGCTGCCTACACACACAGTGATCCTTCTGATATGCAGCACCAACATTTTCCTAAAAGAGACTTCATAACTTGTCTGCCAGATGTTGGGCTCAGAATGGCATTGCAAAAGATCAGGTGAGGGGGAAGATTGTTGGACACAGTAGATACATCATCGAGAGAAAACCAGCAGTTTTCTGGGCCCCGGAGCATGACTGTCTGCACTGTTACACTGGGAGCATGGTGCAGGAGTGGTTTGGCCCAGGCCAGTTTGTGCTACCCTAAGCGGTTCCTGGGAGCAGATCAGGAACTGGCGCAAATCCCCAGCAGGCATTTTGCCTGTGGCCACTCTGATCTGGATAAGATCTGGATAAGAGACTTTAAGAGCATGGAGGTAAGTCATCCTGCACAGCTAACCTCTGTGTGAAGAGGCAGTTCCTGGCATGTTTAATTTACTAGTTCAGCTGTAACCAGCATTCCCAGCCTAGGATGCCCTTCAAATGGGTATGCTCTTAGCTTTTTCAAAAATATTCTCTTTTCCCCCCTACCTCTGAGCAGGGCCCGTGTTAGCTTCTGTCTAAGTAATAAGTTTGTCTCCAAGCAGCATGGACAGGAGACGAGCTTGGGCTCAAATGCCAGTTTGGGACTACTGCAGAGTACAGTGTGGCTCTTTCTATCTTCTTTCTTTGAATGTTCCCCCATGTTCTCTTTCTGACAACTTTCTGCATGTTTCACTACCAAGTTAATCTTGAAGTAGAAGACAGATGTGGTGAGACATGGTTCAGGTGAAAACTTGGTATGATAGGCAGTGAAAGCATTATTTTCTGCAAACCTGCATCAATGCCACAGGGTCAGCACATAACATGAGACATGATCGCAAGTGTGTGGTCCCTACTATGTGGACATGTGTAAGTGCCAGCTGCTACTGACAAACTTATGGGGGTAGATCAACTCTTGGAGCTACTGCAACGGAGAGTTATGCAATAAATTGACACACCTGAGGGACAGGGCAAGCTTGAGAAGTGGGCCCATGTGAACCTCATGAGGTTCAACAAGGCCAAGTCCTGCACTGGGGTCAGGGCAGCCCCCAGAATCAGTACAGGCTGGAGGATGAAGGAATTTACAGCAGCCCTGTGGAGAAGGACTTTGAGGCATTGGTGGATGAAAAACTGGACATGAGTTGGCAACGTGCACTAACAGCTGAGAAAGCCAACTGTATCCTGGGTTGCATCAAAAGAAGAGTGGCCAGCAGCTCAGGAGAGGTGATTCTGCCCCTCTACTCTGCTCTGTTGAGACCCCACCTAGAGTACTGTGTCCAGCTCTGGAGTCCTCAGCATAGGAAAGACATGGACCTGTTGGAGCCAGTCCAGAGGAGGGTCACAAAAATGATCAGAGGGATGGAACACCTCTCCCATGAGGACAGGCTGAGAGAGTTCAGTGTGGAGAAGAGAAGGCTCCAGAAAGACCTTACTGCAGCCTTCCAGTACTTAAAGAGGACTTACAAGAAAGATGAGGACAGACTTTTCAGTAGGGCCTGTAGTGATAGGACAGGGGTAATGGTTTTAAACTGAAGAAGGGTACATTCAGGCTTGATATAAGGAAGAAATTTTTTACAGTGAGAGTGGTGAAACACTGGAACATGTTGCCCAGAGAGGTGGTAGATGTCCCATCCCTGGAAATATTCAAGGCCAGGTTGGACAGGGCTTTGAGCAACCTGATCTGGTTGAAGATGTCCCTGTTCACTGAAGGGAGGTTGGACTAGATGATCTCTAAAGGTCCTTTCCAGTGCAAACTATTCTATGAAATGACAAATGTCATTTCATGAATAAGGTCTGTGACCTCCTCATGAGGTTATTTATGGCATCGCTTGGAATAGCTTTTTGAAATTATATTTTGATTTCTCTCCTGTACAAAACCTTGGACTTCACTGATAAAAACTGGTACTTTCCACCAAAGCCTAGTTAGTCCTATTGTGGATTTAATAATATTAATACAGCTTGCCTGGAAAATGCATGAATTCTCATTTCTTTCCACTAATGGCTGACTTTGCTAGCATGGTGAGCAATGTGGGATAAGGAGCGTCAGCTAACTGTGTCTTATTCTAAGAGAATCTGTTTACCTTTTCTTAACCTGGATGATGAAAGCTTTTGCTAAAGGTTTTACTGAATTCATGATAGAAAATAACTGCTTAGCTATAGGATGACAGTGAAGACTGAAAAGTAGATGCTCAGTGCTAAATGGAAGGCTCGAGGTGAGGATTAGTGTGTGTGACTCACGTCAATAAATCCAGTCCAACGCATAATATGGGCTCAACCATAAATAGTTTTCCCTTCAGGTTTCCAAGTCATCTTCATAGCCTTGGGTTATTAGGGCACCACATGGGAGCCCAGTTATAGTTTTGCTTGGCCAGTCTCTTTACTGCTTCTCTCAAAAATAGCAGCTTCTGTAGTTTGGATCATGCAGCTGCCTGCGTTGCCTCCTTTTCTGAGGCCCTCTGAGTTGCTCCAGGTTGAGACACAATGCAGAAATACAGGGCAAGGGAGAAGATGAAGTCCGGTGTGCTCATTCCTGAGGCAGAAGCATGTACTTGCATTTGTGTCAGCATTTGTGCTGATGTTGGCACAGTGCCGTGAGTTCAGTTGCAGTGACCCTGGAGTGGCCAACACGTCAGCTGGTCATGCACAGTGCAAAAGCCATGTTGGGAAGGCAACGGGAGAACCACTAAAATAAACTTGACCACAGAAGGATTATTGCAGCATAAAATCTTTGTGGCTGATTTTAGCAGGGGAAGACCACAGCAGTAATCTAGTTACATCCCAGGAAGGAAGCACATCAAGTACATGTAGATCTTTATGCACAGAGGCAAAGAGTGGGTAATACAGTGTGTAAATAACTCCTTAAAATCTAGGCTAGTGCAAACCCACCTGGCAATCTATCTCAGAAATGCTCAGAAAGTTGTTCTAAAAATAACACATGCAGTTGCTGTGGGATAAACTGAAGTTAAACTTCCATTATGTTCTTGTAAATGGACTCAACATTAGTGAGATGAGCACCAGACCACTAGAAGAAAGGAAAGTTCCTCCTTTGCTCCTAAGACTGATTAAAGAAAGACTGGAGACACATTCACACATCCTACCGTTCAAAATAGAACTGTACATAAACCGTGGAGTTTGACTAAGGAAATGAGATCAGTAGCAGTTGTCAGGTATGAGTCACCCCTTCACAGTTTTTTGGCCCATGGGGGTGAGCAGCATGTTCCAAGCAATATGCTTACTGGAGTAAAAAATTCAGTCACCACAACCTATTTACATCAAACAATATTATTGTGGCTACAGCCTCCAGGGAAAAACTGAGCTGAATCCATAATGGAACTTTTGATAGCAAATAGAAGTAAATAGAAAGACTGGGAGGAAAATGAATTTAATGAATATGGTTTATTTAAATATTTATAGAATAAATCTTGCTCCAGTATGCATTCAGAGTATCTGAAAGCAAAATCTGGCTCTCCCCTGTTTAAAATATGAGGTAGGTAATATTTAATTTAAACCAAAAATGCTTATTATTAGATGCTGTAAGGTTGCATTGCAATATCTAACTTCTAGATGGCTGGCTTCTTTAGTGAGATCCAGAATGCAGAGCTAAGCACCCAAGCTTCCTTTGCGGTGTACCTGGAAAGAAGTAGAGGAATGAAGAAAGAAGAAGAAACCGCATACTCTTTTGGGATTTTTTTGTCAGCTGCAATTTATTGTGAACCTGCAGCTTCATTGTTCCCATGCATCACACAGGGCAAACTTTGCTTCATTTAGTCTAAATTTTATCTGTTTCAAGCAGTCTTTCACCTTATCTATGTTAGTGTTACAGTTGAGGAATGTGCTTTTGAAACAAATTGTCCAGTTGCCCCCACTTTCTGTATCAGTTGTAGCATGCTTGGAGTCTGTAGACTAGACTCCTTTCAGATTAAATTAAACCATGAGATGTGCTCCAGGAGGATGTCTGATATGCTCAAACCACAAGTGTGTGTTCAGTCCATTGGACCAGACGAGCTCATCTTAAGTAACCCTCTTAAAAGGCACCTAATGTAGATGTCAGGTTTTCAGCATGAACTGTTTCACTCTGCTGATCTGCTCCTATTATGCTGCATTACTTGTGATGTAGACAGAGCCCTTTTCTCAGGTCACTGCAGGCTGCTTGGACTGAAAAATTTTTCTGCTTCCCATTTACCATTGTCCTACAGCTAGCTCTCACCTTCACCAGCATTCAACTGCCTCTTCAGAAATCATCAAATGGCTGCACAAAAAAAAAAAAAAAAGAATTGTCTCTGTAAAGTGCAAATCAAATATTAGTAGATAGCTGACAGGTAGTGAATAACAAGTCTCCTGGCTATGGAAAAGACAGTGAGAATCAGCACTTTATTGACTGGTAAGAAAAACATCTTAAAAGGTTCAATATGTGTCTGCTTCACTTCCCCTTAGCTGCGTAATCACTGACACTTTGAACTCTCCCAGCAATCTGTTAACACAGGAGTACATGTGAGAGTGGATTTCTGGCAAATCCCAGCTACCTTGCGTTAGTACAGTCATGCCTTTTATTAGATACCTGTATATGATCAGCAATATCAATATGCTACATAACCAAATGCCTCTGTTTAGCTCAGAGTTACGTAGACAATTTGGGTCTCAAAGTGTTCCTGTCGCCCAGCTTGACAGGTCCTCCTCCTCTCCCTGGCCCAGCTAGCATTTTCTGCATGGAGAAATGTGCTTGGTGAGAGGGAGCAGGAATGCCTTTGTGCAGAGCTCATCCTGTGGGCGTGCTCAGCGTGCTCAGAGCAGATGATGTCCCTTGGGCTGGTATGGGTGTGAAGAACCTTTCTCAAACTCGGGCACTTCAGCATTAGATAGGTGCTGAGTTGCTCTCCACTGTCAAGGGGGGGCTACACCACAGCATGCTCTGAAGCAGCACCTTAGGTGTTTGTGAGAGGATAAAGTAGGAAAGGAAATGGAATCAACTCCTGAAATTAGGAATTTCCTGGCTTAGGTGGAACTATGGAGATGGAGCAGATTGCAATGAGTATAATTTTAGCACCTGAAGTTTCAAAACTGAAGGAACCTCTTTGAACTCACTGCATATTAAGAACAACGCAGAAGGAAGTGCAGAATAACTTGTGTGCAGCAATACATACTTCTGCTTATTTCACAATAATTTTTCACTGTAAACTTTCTCCTGACTCCTGTTGGATCTGGCCTTTAGTTACCACTCACACAAGTGATTAAAAGTCTATCTTACTACTCTAACAGGGGCTATTTCAATCTGAAATGAAATAGCCTTCTATAGACAAAAGGCAGAGACCTTATTAAAAACAGTGGGTAATCTGTGTAGGGTTTCTCAAAGTTAAATGGAAAGAGAAAAACAGACTCTGAAGTCCATGATAGCTAAAAAGAGTAGGAACTTACATAATACATGGCATGAAAGAGTATCAGGAACTAAAACCTGGCCTGATGGAATGAGTTGCTGAGGAAAGCAGGTTGGCTGTTGGACGCATATTAGAGGCTGGAAGCCAGGAAAAATAAGAAAAAGTAATGAATAGAGTTGCCCTGGGACAGATCTCCTGGAGACAGAAAATTTGGGCAAGCAGAGTTGAGAGGAAAAACAGTCTTGGAAAGACTGAGTGACACAACTATGTGCTGTTCGTTTCCAGGTTGTTTTGGGGCGTGCATGCACTTCCCTGTAAACAAATAGGACTGAACAACCAAGAATAACCTTACTCATATAGTAATTTTCTCTTCTTGATAGAAATAAACCCACAGTGCCATTGAATACCGGCTGACTGAAACAAAATAGTCATATAATAGGAGCATGTTGGAAAGCTGGCTCCTGCTGCATCAGCTGTATTGTTGTATCTGATCCCTCATGCACAGGAATTCAGGTGGAGCACAGTCCCATAGCAGATGTGTCTGGGAAGTCATCGATCCACCTCTAAGCAGCATTTTAGCTCTGGGACTGGTGGCCTCTGATCGCACATCCAGGTCCAGGTTTGTCTTTGGTGAGCAGGAAGCAGCCAAGCAGCAAGGTCTGAGACAGCTACACTGCAGTTACAGGGTCAACTACTGAGCACCCTGCCCATTGCTTCTCCTGAAGTCTGCTATCTTGGAAGCCACGTGTGTGTTTCTACAGAGCGTCACTGATATAAATGAAGATCTCAGTTTTAAAGCCTTGGAGCGAAGCCAACAGTGAAACTTTCTGTGACAATGATCCTCCCTGTAGCTCCTTGCAAATGACATGTTTCCCTGGGCAGGCAGGATGCTGGAGGTGTAGTCCTTCTGAATGCTACTTTTCAGCAAACTGTGGGAGATACACTGAATTTCCTGTTGAAAGTTGGGCTTGTTTGGGTTGCTTTGCTAGAGTGCATGACATTTAACATCTTTTACAGCAGCCTTTTACAACAGAAGTGTGGGAACAGAAATCTAGCTACTTTAGGAGTAAGCTTGGGGAATTTGTGCAGGGGCTTATATGACATGGTTGCTATGATAGCAGAGGGCTGGACTCTGCCTGTTTATAGCACCCCCCACCATCTTCATGCTGCAGTGCCTTTGAGACTAAGCTCTCTGACAGTCTACATGGTCTTGAGCTTTAAGATCACTTGAAGTTCACTATTTTTAGGTGCCACAGTACACCTATCGCTCTTCATGGCACAGGCAGGAAGCTGGGCTCTCACCCTGACATAACCTTGTTACTTTGCTAGCGACAGGATACACTAACAATATTGTACTGCCCCAAGGGGGACTTCCTGAACATCGCAGGAGAACCTCACCCCAAAGTCATCATGGAAAAGCTGTAAGATGTGGGCCCCCCTGAAGTTTACCTCAGTTCTGTGGACTAAGGAGCAGAAACCTGTCTAGTGAGCAACATACTGTAGCTCACCTGCATCCTCTGTAGCTCATGCCTTTCCTTGCTTAAAAACTCCAACATTGATAACTGAGCTCCAAAATGTTGGTTCCCTGACAGATGGCAGCTAGACAGATCTGGGCTGAGTTAGTGCTTGGTGTTGACACCAACCAGCTAGTTCCCCCAGATGACAAGCACTGGGTGCTTACATAGGCTTAATATCATTTTGTTCCTCTGCCTCTACCATACATGCTGAGGCTCATGCCTGCTCAGCTGTTTTCCTCACTGTCTCTTCTCGTTCCCTACCCAGCACGGGAGGCAGGCCTGGCTTGCCCCTTATCTTTGTACAGGCGTCAGCAGAGCTGTGAACCTGCGTTCCCAAGTGCACTGCGCACAGGCAAAGGAAACCTCAGCAGAAGGGCTCTTCACTTGCCTGCAAATCCTTTGCTGTGATATGTGGACCTTAGCTACTCCTGCTGCTCCAGCCCATGTGTTTATCCCACGGCCCTGTCCTCCATCCCCACCAACCCCAAGCTGCGATGCTGGATGAGTCCCACGTCACCCAGGTGGAGCTGTGTGGCTCCCAGGCTGGGCACGCCCCAGCTGGGGCTGCGAGCACAGATCAGCAACACAGTACAGGGCAGGTTGTGTTAGGATGACAAGGTCATGTCCCAGGGACAAACAAAGCAGGACACTTTGGGGTCCATGACCAGCCATGCCCCATCCACTCAGCAGTCCCTGTCTCCTGCCAGGGACCACCTTTAACTACCTCTCAGCATTAGTCCCTGCAAAGCCTCAGCCCCCCGAGCCTTCATTTCTGCACAGTCAGTGTTTGAAGGCAGGTAGCAAGGCTGGCACTGCAGCCTTTCAGGTGGGCTTCCAGGGACAGGGGCTGTGGCTTGAGCACAGTCTGCCAAGTGAGCGGTCAAGGCAGAAAGGGTCCAGTTGGGACAGCCTTGCAGAATGTTTTTCTGCCCGCTCTGTTATCCTCATGCCTGCCAAGGTGGCACACTGCCTGCCAGCCTGCTGCCAGCTCCCTGTTGCTGCCAGACCAGCCAGTGGTTGCTGCCACAGGGCACCCACTCCTTGCTGCACGATCACTCACTTCTGTATGGAAGTATGTGTAATGCACTCACGCTGTGGTCTCTTTGGTCATAGTCTTCTGCACTTAGAAAATAATAAAAAAAATTCTTTAAGCACCCCTGGGAGCATTTATCCAGAACTGCAGGTGGTGAGGGGGAACTATGCCATACCAAAGCTGTACTGCAAACATACCTGTTCCTGTACGTACCTGTACCACATGCCTGCAAATGCCTGAGATAAGATCTTGTCCCATATGGGAAATCTGGAGCCTTCTGATCTGTACGGACTCTGATTTAGGCTGAACCTCTGAGGTAGATGCCCTCTGTAGCTTACATGCAGGTCAACACAAATGCATTCAGGTTTTGGGGTCACTGCACTGGAAGGCTGCTACTCCAGACATTTAGCTCCTTGCCAGAATGGGCGAGCTCCTTTTTCCCCTGTACTGCTGTAAGCATTTAGAGGATATTGCCCACCCTTGCATCACTCCATGTATATGGTATGAATAAGTCAGAGTGGTGGAAGAGATGATATTAGAAGGGCCTTGCAGGGCAGGTTGCAAAGACTTAGAAGGAAAGTGTCATAACAAAGAGCATGGGATGTGCTCAGGATCTGCAGCAGGTACGTAAGTACAGTGCTTCTTCATGAGGCACCCGAAGGGGCACCCTCAGGTTTGACCTACCAGAGCACTATAGATATGACTCATGATTCCTCACAACACTGTGCACTTTCATTTCGTGTGCCAAGTTATTGCTCTGCAGAACCATCAAGATCTTGGCACTTAGGAAACATGAAGAAAATTAAAACTTTGTTTAAAAATGCAGGCCAAAGCTATACATGCTAGATAGTCACATAGCTCAGGTTGTTTCAGGGTTCGCTGTGCAAATCATATCCTGGATAATAGCTCTCTTGACAAGCCACAGCAAAATATATTTTAGTTTCAGATTCAGCAAACTGTTACTGACATAATTCAGTCGTAGTATAGCAAGCTCCAAAGGAATATCAGTGCCTGTTCACTTTCAGTATAACACTAAATATAACCCTTGTCATTTGGCCATGAGTAAGTTATCTTGGGAAAACCTCAGCTGTTTCAAAGAAAATTAAAAGTCATGCCTACATGATATAATACCTTTCAGTGAGATAAATCAGGTTTAACCTGGGAAGTTTTACCTGTGTCTAGTCCAGGGTAGTCCTTCTCAAGACCAGATGTTCATTTTCCCATAGATGTCTCCAGGGCAGCTATTTCCAGACTTTTCTTTCCTGTTAACTGTATTCATGTAGTTACACCCCTAAAAGACCAACTCCTCTCGGGTGTATGTCAGCTGGGTCAAACTCTTATGGTCAGATCTTGCCATGGTGTTTTTAAACTTTGTGCTTTACTCACCCAGACAGTGTAAAGCCCAACAGGGAAGAGAGCTTAGTAACAAACTCATGTCTGCTAAAAGTGGGACGTGCTCTCACACTAGTGGCACAACACTGTCCAAGCCTGCTCATCACCTTAAAGGGGACAAAGGAAATGGAGGTTGGAGAAGGAGGATTCAAACAGGATGTTCCTCTTTCAAATAAATGAGCTCTGAGGACACGTATCTGTTTGAGCATAGCTGGTGGAGGTCTTGTTTCCTACAGGGCCCTCTGTGGAGACCCATTGTCCCTTCAGATTGTGTCCACAAGAACAATGATAGTGTTCACTGCTCCATAAAGATCTCTGGTATGTGCAGCAATAAAACTTCTGTTTATAATATAAATTAAGTCCATTTTTAACACCCTGCTTAATGGTACATTTGTGGCAAAAAGAGTGACTGTGGCAGAGGATATAAAATGCTATACTTAGTGACAGACTTGCCTGTCAGTTGGAGGTTTTTGGGTAGTGAAACTGTCACCTTTAGGCTCTCACCCCTCAGGAAAATGGGCAGTTGTATCAAGCCTGCAGACAACAAGCGGTGACAAGACCAGCTTTTGGCAGGCAGGCCTGGGGGAAGAGTTCTTCCAGCAGCTTCGCATCTCTGGCTTAGGAGTAAGGGAAGAGGAGAGGGGAAATTCTGTCCATCCTACCAGAAAGTGGTGATACCATGGCTGTGACAACATTTGCTTCAAAAAGGGATAAAAAGCAAAGCCATAGGGACATCTGAGGCTGTGGATGCAACACCCTCAGTGTTGGTGATCATTATGTCACAGTTTTACCAGAAGGAGATGAGGGCTTTACCCAAAATCCATAGAAGTCACAAATTATCATTGACTGCACTGTAGAAAAATCCCTTCTTGAGCAGTAGCTTGCAATTTGCATATACCATGCATTGAGTAAAGACAGAAATAGGAACTGTGTTGCAGATAATGCTGAAATTCCAATTAATAATGATAGATAAGGAGGCTTAAAATGCATTTTAATTGAAAAAGAAAAATCTCGATTCTCAGTTTCATAGTTAGCCAGTATGAGTGACAACAGTGACGTGAGGAACAGATTGAATATAAATGGAACATAATCAGCAGCAACATTTGAAATGACTTATAAAAATGGGAACGGGAAGCCCAGAAGGTCAAGGAAAAAAGCTCAGTACTCTTCTGATGATGTATTGCTACCATGTAAAATGGGCTTTAGCCACAAAAAATGTCAAGCGTGTAAAACACAGGCAAGCCTTCTGTTGAATTGTCAGCTGAAACAAAGGTCTCATTTAGGCAGAAAAGAATCTCTGTCAAAACAAACGCCTACAGTTTTACCTATCTTTCTGGGCATCTTTAATGGCCACGCATTCCTAAACATAGGCCAGGAGTCTGTGTATAACACAAGAAAAACTGCATTCACTGGAAAGGGAAATGAAGCATCAGTTTGGCAAACCTCCTGCCATTCTGAAGGCATGAGAAAGAAGATGTCTTCTCCTCCTGTAACTTTAGAGGTAACCCACTGACTAAGTAATCCAGCTAGTAGTCCAGCTACCACGTCACCATCTGGGATGGTGAATGAACTTCACTACTCAAGTCACTCACAGGCTAGAATTCTGCTTTTGCTTTGGTATTGATGGAGGGTGTCATCCTACAGCTTTGAAGGTCATTTAGACCAACCTGATGGAAATGTTGCCTCCTTCTGTTCTGAAGCTTTACATAGCTCAGCTCCAGATACTTCAGCTTTATTTAGAGGCAAATAGAAGGAGCCTCATGAGAGGTTACTTAGCACTGTTTCTGTCATCTGCACCCCCTGCCTTACTGCCTATAAAACAGTCCAACAAAAGCACTGTACCCTCTGGGGTGAAAAAAGAGCATTATTCAAGGCCCTAATGCTGATCCTTGCCACCTTGGCACAGGGAAGACCTCTCTCCTCCCTGTTCATGCAAAGTCTTATTTCGTACGCAGCTATGACAGTTGTGAAAGTATGTCCCAGGAATTCTGGACAGAAAGCTCCAAGCAAAGAGTCAATTTGGTGCTGTCCTGCCTGCTCCCCAGGGATGTACATAGAGCCCACTTCCAGCTCTGCAGCTCTGGGCAAGCTGCATAGGACTCTGCTGTGTGGCCACTCTTCCCTCTCCTCACCTGCAGCAGGACCTGAGGGCTCTCACCAGCATCTCCAAGGTGCAACTCTCACTTGGGAAATATTAATAGAATTAAAATGTTAGAAGAGTGGAAGGAAATGCAGGTCAGCTAGAACTGCCTTTATCTACTGTCCAAAAGCAGTTGAATCTGACAACCCTTAAACGCCAGGAAGCATGGAAAAGACAAACACTAAATAATAGTACATTTTCAAAACATTCTGATACACATTCAGTAAACATCAGCTGCACAATGAAGAGGCGCAGTGCTATGATTTGTAGCCAGACTTGGAAGTGAAGTGAAATCTAATTATTATTACTTGCTAGAGGGGAGTTTTACCGACATACTCCCTTTGACTTACCACAAGGACTGAAAAATGGAAAGATAACTGAGGACTGCCCAGGAAACCCTCCAGACACAGTACAAGTGGAACATATTCTTTGGGCACAGCATTTCAACTGATATTTAACCTACTTTTTTTTTTAAACTGCCAGCAACAAAATGTGCAGCTGGTCTCTGAGAACCAAAGATCAAGAAGAACCTTGGAACAATAATGTGATGATAAATAGAGTAGAAATGGACAATAAATCACAATGGATTAACAGCAAGAGTAATGCCTGGGACCTAGTGATTATCAAATTATGTAAAGTCATTTGCTCTGAAGCAATTACCTTCCACAATATTTCCGATTATCACAGTAAGTGGCCAGCTCTATTGATTCAAGATAGGTCCATAATGTTGGGAGCTAAAAAAAGTGTTTCCATACCTTGGAAATGTGAATTCTGTTAATGCATTACTAGCAAATACTGATGTGGAATATGGGACAAAGCAACAAGAACACTGACAAATGCCAGAGCCAGGGTTACTACGACCCTGTTACATTGTACAATGCTGAGATATATGCTGACCATGCTGTTTAATTTCTTGTTGTTCCCTTAGCTTTAGTCTTAGACTTGCTATTGTCTTTAGTTGAACAATTTTAAGTTGTTCTCTTCTGGGTAGAAATTTTAGAGGGGAATCTCTGCACTTCTGTATTTGTGAAATGTTAACCTGTGCTAAAAAAGATGGGTGCCTTCTTGTAAAAAGTTGCTATTAAGCGTTTGCCAAAAGGAAAAAAAAATAATTGAATAAATGCAAAGCATGTTTTACTATCACCCATGAAAATGTTACCTGACTGTGTGCAAGTATTAGCTAGCAGCTGGGAAAAAAAAACTATGATGCTTTATGGTATCCAGGTTAAGCACAAAGAGATGAATCTTAATGTGCTCACCTGGTTTGCTCTTCTTCCCTTCAGTACAATATTTGCTGTAATGAACGGGAAGAATTTGCAGAGAATTTGCAGGCATTCTGCTAAATGCAGCAAGACTTGCCTGAAGTTTGGGTCTACCATTGACATATTTATCACTGGTTATGGTTCTGGTGAGGATGTGGACAAATAATATACCAAATAAATGTAGTGAAGCTGGGGAACTTTGAAATTTTTGAGTCAAAAAGTACTTTGATTGGTGCAACTCATTTTGTTGGGAAAACTAGTAGCAGCTATGCTAACAAGATAACTTTTTGATTAATCCCTTGCTTACATGAAAAGGGACTTGCTAGCCTAGATAAAGTAACAGTATTAGCTCAGCAAACTTTTTTAAATGTAGAAGCCAAAGTGAGGCCTGAATAAAACTGGAGGCCTAGGATACCTTCTTGAAGCTGGACCTGTGAGGTAGGACTGGAGACGAGTTAGCTTGAATCTCTTCAGAATTAATCACGGTAGCTAAAGTCATCCAGTGCTGGTTTTTCTCTCCCTCAGCTCAAACTCTCTGGCAACCAGGGTGCTGTGGTATCAGGCCAGCCTGGGATCCTGCTTAAGAGTATTTCTAGTGAACAAAGCATGCATAAACCCAGTACCACAGCTTCAAGCTGCTTCGTATTTATTGGCCATTTATACTGGGTCAGTAAGGGAATGGTGGAGGTCCCTGTACAGTCCCTTGTCCAGCACCCACTTTACAGACTTCAGGACTAAGGCTGGGGAACTTTATATTGATCATACAGCAAGACTTATTGTATAGGGACCTGCAAACAAAGAGGCAGATTGTAAAGCCTGGGTATTCATATTCTTTATAAAGTAGGCACACTGGTGGGCACACAGTATGACCTTACATAGGAGTTATATTGCTAGAGGGACGTTACTCTGGTTGCACATGGACTCTCAAAGGCCCAGTTTGGACCCAAATGGAAAGTGCAGGATTTGTTCTCTTGTTTTCACCCATGGAAAGGAAAATGCACTGGACATACATTTCAGTCACTGGATCACAGATCAGCAGCTGGAAAAGTCTGAATTAAACCCCAAATTGTCAAGGCTTTCTAATAAAAACTTTATTGTGCCCATCTGCTGCAGCACTTTAGGCACCTGAAAGGCACAAACTCAAAGCCATTAAAATATTGCACAAACAGAAGATAAAACCTACACAGGCAAATACAGATAAATCATTGTGCCAAGCCAAAAACCTCTGCAAACATAGACTTCTGAGAGGATTTATCCAGCTTCAGAAAACTGGAAGTGGTGGGGAGGTTCTCATGGCACGTACAGCTCAAATTCAACTACATCTCTTATTACTTGGAAGCCCTGTGGCCTACCAAGTCAACCTTTAAACTACATCCTACATCAAAGTGAGTCTTTTTAAGACCTGAATACACTATGGTTTAACAAGGTATGGAGTATAGCTTACCTTGTCTTTAACCTTTGCCTCTGATTTCTACAGGGAACCCACTGCTCTGGGCTTGTCCTTTTCAAGGCTTCGCTGTCCACAAGAATCAGCTTTGAAGGGGAGATGGGAAGGGAAAAGCAGATAGAAACATGCTTGACAGCATGTAGAGCTAGAAACTAACAGAGCTGCCTGCAACAGAGCATGGTGAAGCTTCAGCTGTGTTGAGACATCACCTGTGGGGTGAAACCACATACAACCAAGTTGCTGAGAAAGCTGGGCAGCAGGCACTGATTAAGACTGTGTCTCTACTACACCCTGCAGTTTGCTGTAGAGTTGGAACTCTTTAGAGCTTGGGCACCAAAGGGAACTGATATAATGTCTCAAGTATAGACCAAATCTACAAACATACAAAGGAAAAGAATTTAGGTTAGTCCTAAAGATACAGCTGGAAAACCCGCTGGCAGAGTTGTCCACATTCCCCCCAGTGCTGGGTATCGTAAAAGACATCCACCACCATTCCATTGTTCATTCAATCTTAACTGAGGCTCCTTTGTACTCACCAGGTGTGGCCTTCAGTTGTATCATCTTGTAATTGTGCAGGATGTGATCTACTCCAAGGATTAATTAGAGCTGGTGAGGAGGCTGTGGTCTGTTCTCCAAGACCTTTGCTTTACATATGGCAAAAGTTTACTTTTAAAGCACGTGGACATGGAAGGGAAAGGGCTTCACTGTACTCTGCAGGGAAGACTAGAGAGCCAGGCTCCACATTCTCCTGGGAAACAGGAAATTTAAACTTGGGCTAGAGTAGCAAGGCCATGCTAAATATGACATATAAAATACAGGTTGATCAGCATATGGTGTTGGCATAGCTATGGATGAAAGCATAAAAGAAGAACAGACCCAAACTGCATATTAATTTACATACTTGCATCTGCAAAAACTTCATTGTGGACTCACACAAGGGTAATGAAAGTTATCTTGTAGTACAGTTGAATAGGGAAACTGGTGTTATCTGTACTCATGAAATAGCACCTCTGATAATTTAAGCTGCATCTTTACTAATCCTGCCCAGAGAAGTTAAGGGCTTTTGTTCTCAAAGAAATAATACCTTGGTTTTCAAAAAAAAAAGCCCAAGGAAACAGTGTTGTTAAGAAGAAAAATATTTGGAGTAGAGATACTGCTGATGAAAGAGGGGAACAATTCAAATAAGGGAGAATAGATAGAAAGGATCAGCGTTCTTCTAACATTTCTTTAGCAATCTCTTCTGAGGTGTCCAGACCCTCATTTGGGAAGGCGTTTGTGCCCACTCAGATACCCCTGATCTTTCATCTTCTATCAGACCTCAGCATGGTACTTCCCAAATCCCTCAGGCATGCTCCGCTGGTTTAACTTTGATGAGATAAATGGGCCACAGTGTCCAAGGTGGAAACATGATCCTGCTACGGTTGAATGTGTTTATTGGGGATTGAGAATACAGAGAGGAGAGCCTGCTTATTCCTAGGGTGACAACTGTTATTATAAACCTTAAACCTGTTATTAAAAACCCTGTAAACAAGGAAAAGGCATCTAGAATGGATAATCTGAAGCATTTACTAGCACTTTCATTTGAACAAAATCTCATATAATTTCTTCCAAACCACAAAGAATATTAAAACCTCCTTTGGCGTGGCCTTAGTGGTTAATGATGGGAATGAGCATTCCTTTGGGCTACATAAGGAGGAAATGAGTAAAAAAATGTCTAGGGCTCCACTGCTGTAGCTAACGTGTAACTCTGTTTTCATGAAGAAAAAACAAGACCCATAAGTGACAGACTTTTTCGCTTCGTTTTCACAAGAGGACAGATTTTATCTGAGGGATAAGGGGTTCAAGTGAGGAAGGAAAACACTGGGAACAACAGAAAGCTGAGGAAGAGGCAAGACAGGTATTGAGCTCTTAAATTTCAGATTGTCCTGGAAGACTGGGCCAAAGCCCCTCTTTGACTCAGCCACCTCCAGGCCTCCTGGGATGGTGGATTTCCTTACATTCCAGAGGAAAACAGTGAGCACAGTAGCCAGTTCCTGCCTCTGCTGTGTGGCTTTACAGACCACCCACTTGCTAAGCCAGACCTCTCCCACTGCCCCAGCCAGGAACAGGGCTCTGGGGGACACCAGGGCAGCCCCAGCCCTCGGCTTTGGGCACCTCCCTGGGGATGGGGACAGGCTTGGGTAGTGGGCATGGCTTGGTGGGGCCCATGGCCGGGCAGGGCAGAGCTGCGGGGAGCTGGAGGCCGGCCCTGCTGCAGTGTTGCTGGGGCAGTGGGTGACAGCTGACATGGGGGCTGGTGGGAGGACCCCAGGGGGGCTGACACGGCCAGCCAGGGCTGCGGGTGCCCTCACAGCCTTGATGCCTTTTTTCCTTCTATTTTCTTTGGGATTTTAAATTATTTTGCTGTTTTTCCTGCAGCTTTTTCACTTCTTTTCTCCAGTCCTGATGCATGCATGATAGGTTGGCTGGTGGTTCCTCCCTGTCCAGCCAGAGGCAGAGTGGGGCTAGAGGCAGCGCGTCCTGCCATGCCTGCTGGGTGTTTCCCCTTTTTTCCTGGGTCCCTGCCCTGGCCGCCCCCAAGGCACTGTGGGGCCAGCAGGCCCTTGGTACAGGCGCTGCACAATCCCTGGCACCAGCCTGAGGCATGGGTGGCCCCTTGAAAGCAAGACAAAGACATAAGGAGAAGGTAGATGGTGGAGGAGGTATTGACTTATGGAGTTGCAGTGGTAGCAGTGTCAGAGCTGTAGTACTGTGGAAATGTAATAGGGGCAACATCTTGGGGGGAGAGGGATTATTCTGAAGCACCAGGTCGCTTATTCTTCCAATTATGTCAAATACTGTAATAAAAGCAATTACGTAGGAACCTTTGCATACTGTCAAGTCTGAGGTGGAAGAAAGAGTAAACAAGGAACTGGAGCCACATCAGCTGCAGTCTGATGCATGTGCTCCCCTCCCCCCTTATATATGCCCATTTAATTTATTTCTGCATTTGAACTTCCTACATTTCCCCCTCCTTTCTCCCCACCGCCCTCTCTCCCGGCAGGGCTCCGCTTCCCACCTCTTGCTGGGTACCCTACACTGCCTCTTGCTGCCTGCTGCTGCCCAGCCTGGCAGGGCTGGGACAGGGTCCCAGGACTCCCCAGCCCCGCTGCCCCAACTCCGGGGGCCGGGGAAAAGCTTGCCAGTTGGCTGTGGAAATTTTACATTGTGATAGTTTTCATGGGAAGGGTGGGTTAATTAGCTCACTAAATACTTTCTTATCTCTGGCAGGCAAAATTAGGGAGTCACCTTTACAGGAAGTATTTCAAAGCAAAAGAACTTCAGTTCTATTTTCTCCTTGTTTCTCTTTCACACAAAGCCCAGAATTGTAAAGGACTGATTGTTTTGAGCTTTAAAGTAGCTTGTGTTACTTTTTGGTATATCTTTTGGTTGATTGTACCAATTCTGCCTTAGCATTTTGGAACATAACAAAATAATTTCCTTCTTTTCTCCTCTACTACTGCACGTATTACCAGGAGTGCATAATCACCCTTCTGGTTTCTTCTACCTATTTTACAAACCAAAAAGTCAAACCCATGCAATGGAAAAAATTTAATTTGAACAGTTAAAGAAAAACAACTTAACGGGAACCCACTGCCATAATTTTAAGACTTTTTCCCAGTAAGGGCTTTGGGGAAATGATGGCGACTGGAGCCAGCAATGATTTGGTTTATTTTTCCAAAAAGGGCTGAGCCCTGCTGAGTCAGTAGTGTGTAGGATTGAGCTGAAACTGCTAAAAAGACTTTCCAAACAAGGCCTGATGAAAAAGCTTAGAATATTGTTCTATAAAAAAGGAAAATATTGTTCCCTATAATGGCAAAGCGATTGAGTTTTTATTGCCTTTGAAAATCACTCAATACTTAGGAATACATGTTAGAAGAGTTACATCAGACTCTGTAACTCACATTTAAATTGTAAATTTTCCTTCATTATTTTGTGAACCATGCTTCTTATTTTTATTATTTTGAATAGGTTACTCTGTTGGAAAAGTGTAAAGTAATTTTCAAACAGAACTGGTAGATACCTTAGTTTTAAGTTCAAACAAACCATGGCTGAACCCCCAACCCCATTGTTCCCGAAATCAGCACATAAATTTTGAGGTATAAAAGGAGATATTGGGTCTTTATCTGACAATAGAATTTAAAATTTTTAACTCTAGTGGCTAGGACTTCCCATTTTCAAGCTTTCTTAAATGTGAAGAAGAATTTTCTTTAAAATCTTATTATAAAGCAAAGGTCTAAGTTCCTCACAACCAAATAATTCATGGAAACTTTATAGAGAACACTACACATTGAACACATTGTATAGAATTTCAAAAATGCAAAACAAATCTCATTGGCTTATAAGAGTTACTTAAGGCAAAAAATATATCTATCTGTTCTTTTGGAAAAATATTGTGGACCTAGAAATATCCCAGCCTTCTCAGACAACACTGATATTCTTTTCATGCAGCTGTTGATCTGGGGGTATTTCAAAGACTGAGGGCCTGTGCAATGGGCTTGATCAGATCCTTTGAAGTTTCTCCCCTGCTGCATTTCAGTTATAAATTATAATTTCTGAGTGTGGTATTGCTAACCTCGGAATATTCATTATTCTCTGATTTGCTATTTTGATACTTTATATATAAACTTAATCTAAAAATGAGGTTGAAAAGCAGTCCTTTATATAAAGATAGCCTTCTGAAGAGCTCTTTTATTTACTTGCTTGTTTGCTTGCTCGGGGGGCAGTCTTTAGTCGAAGTTGCCAAGCCCTCTTCTGTTGTAATTAAACAGTACATCTGGAGCAAAAGGAAAATATGTAGTGGTTTGTTTATTCAGGAGGAAATGTTTGATTTAATATAACAGATTATATTCTTGAAAGGAACAGGACCAAAAATAGATCCTGAGCCAAATTCTGCCTTTAGCTACATCTTGCAATCTTAAGCACTGACAGCCGTG
The DNA here is from genome assembly GCF_047716275.1 of Strix uralensis. Lineage (NCBI taxonomy): Eukaryota > Metazoa > Chordata > Aves > Strigiformes > Strigidae > Strix > Strix uralensis. The sequence goes on along the minus strand of NC_133972.1, from coordinate 142,820,756 downwards.
CTAGGGAGTGGGTCCCTGAGAAACTGCGGGGGCTGTGGTGGGGCTATGTTACAGCTCTGCAGTACTGGGAGGGGAGATAATAACCTTCTGACAGCTAGAAAAACTGGCCTTTGATCTGCTTGTCTGCCAGCTCCAAGCTCTGCCCATGCCGAGGGAAGAGGCTGGGGAATGCACTCTGCACATGTGGCAGCCCCATGGTGTGAATGCTCGCTGGGCACATCACAAACCAGCTGTGAAGGACTGCGGAGAACAGGGAGAGCGACCGCATCTGTGGCAACTGGAAGATACCAGCTGAAATCACCAGTCTGATAAAATACACCATGGCTTTTGCACAGTCACCTTGAACTGAGTGTGGAAAGTTCATGCATCTCTTCCCTAGTGCTGGTTCCCCTAGGTAGTTTGAATATTTAGTTCGGCACTTGGAGATACCTGTATGAACAATTAGTTACCAGTTGTCTTGTAATTTTGTCTTAAGATCAAGGTTTTGTACAATAAGGGCTCATCCTTGCTTGGTCTTGGGATACGTCTGCAATGCAGATACACGGAATTGAGCCGGTGCTGCAGTGAGAACGCTAGCTTCCTGCTCCCAGGTAGCATAGCTCTATTCTGCAAAACAAACAAGGACTAGTCTTGGAAAGGTTAGTAAAGGGTAATAAAGTCTTAAAGATTTTAATTGCGCTTAGAGTAATTCTTTCCTTCTTTTTAAAGAGACAGACAAAATGCCCTGTACACATTACAATGAAATCATCCCATCCCTGCTTACCTTCCTTCTCCGCTCCAGGTCTCAGCGAACACTGAAGCAAGGGAGAGGCAGGGGTGGGGAAGTGTGCAGAGCATTAGAGTGAACCTTTTTGCTCTCTTCCAAAAAAACCCAAATCACAATTAAAGAATTTAAATTACTGGGAGTCATAGCTGCGTATTTCAGCAAATTAGGAAATTTCAGTCAATTAGCAAATAAAAAAGAGAAAGGAAATAAAAGATTTCCCAGTGATTTTCATCTACTATGCGTTGTCATGATTTAGCTTTTCCTGGTTTTGGGTGGAATGAGATGAGGAGAGGGCATTTAATGTTGTTAGGGCTGAGCATCCTGAAAGGGGAAACTGATAGCAGTGGCCAGTACACCAGCGGGTAGTTTTCAGCAGCTCAGTGACAGGGAGCAACAGGGGTTGTTGAGGATGCTCATGTTCAAGCTCTGCAGTTCTATCATTTTAAAGGTTTGATCTTTTGATCCTCATCTCCATCCCTTCTTTACAAAAAGCAAAACACTGAACAATAGTAGATACCTAAGGAAGAATGTAAAACGAGGAAAAATACAGAGATACTATGTAAAATACTTTCCTGCTCTGCAGCCATTTGCAGCTTGGGACCAGCAGATAGAAGGGGTGATTTGTATTAAACAGTATTTGATGGCTTTTTCTCCATTTTTTGTCCAATTGCTCCCTGAACTTATAGGAACTTCCCACACTCCCATTGTCCTGTGACAAGGAGCTTCACAGCTTAAGGCTGTATGGTGCTAAGAAGTAGTTTCCATTATTTTAACTGTTTTGTTTCATGACTCCTGTTTTTTTGTGTTGTAAGAGAATGTTGTTCTCTGCTTTTATTTTCTGCATCAACCATGATTTTATCAGCCTCTGCCATAAGTCCTCTGCCCCCTTAATTTCTTTTTCCCGAGGAACAGATGACCTGGAAAATAGAAGTATGAAATCCTCCCAGGTACATTTAATGGAACACACAGTCATGAAGTGTCTCCTTGTAAAAGCAAAAGCAACAACCTTAGTCTGTGATACAGAGTCTTCTTTCTTGAAGTAACGTCTTTGTGCAGGATAACACTCAAATTTGAGTCCTAAAAGCAAGACCTTGACCTTCTGCCAGTCTAGTTAAACCAGCTTTACAAGCATTATAAATCCTGGGCTGGTTCAAAGATTTTGAACAACTACACATTGTTTTGAATCACAAGCAGCAACAAAACCTTCGTCTTGCATTCCCATGACTACTTTAGTGACAATTTTAAACTCTGGAGAAATAAAATGTTACTTTCAAGGCCTTTAGATAAAGGATCTATTTCAGGAAAATATTTTTAATATTTGCAGCTAGTGTTTCTCCTCTTTGGCTCTTCTTTCTTTAGTATCAGTTATACCATATTTCCCAACAAACTGCAGCTGCCCTCCAGTTTTGGGGAGCTCTATTTTGCAGCTGTATTTACGATATGCAGGAATTTGAAGGTGTTCCTCACAGTCTGATGCTATTATCCCTAGTCTGATGCTATTATGCAATGGCTCTACTGCTCCACCTTCAGGCCTGGGGCTTATCTTTAAATGCACTTTGTATGGGCCAAAGATTTTTGCATTTCAGAGGCAGAGGTATGTTGAAACGGTGTACATGTCCTGACATCAGTGGAACTGAAAACCTGGCAAGAGATTTTATTGCTATTCGGTTTGAGAATAATTTTATGTTGGAGAAAGTGAAAACATTTATCTGATTTGACTACAAGTGTTTTCCTACATTACTTTGCACTCCCAGGCTATTCTGGTTACATCTGCAAGTGCCTAGGATGATTCTGGAAAATGGCTCGCAGGTGCGTTGCAAGACAAAACAAGCCCTTGCTACCCTGCAGCAGGACTTTGGCATGAGACCCCAGAGTGAAATCACACTTTATCTTAGACATAGCTGAGAAGCTCAAGGACAGAAAGGAGGATGGGACCAGCTGGGAAACACTAAAAGAATCAGCTTGAACACCCACACCCGATTCTACTCAAATGGCCTTGAAATGTGTTTACAGACAAAAGAGCCGTGAATTGTGCTATTTGGCTGTGCTGGGAGTTACTGTAGGAAATCAGTGTAGGAAGCCCAGGGTTAACTTATTACCTTCACAAATCTTAGGAAGTTATTTTTCTTTCTGTTAAAATATTATTATGATAATAAGCTTTTGATAGCAGAGCCTTACCTACATAGCATTAAATTTACTGCTGGCCTTAATTTGGTAACCAGCAAAGTACAAAGAAGGAGCACATTGCAAAGCAAAGCCACGAACCCCTCTGTCTCTGGAACTGCTTGCAAAATAGGACTGATGATTGGACAAGGAATCTGATCATGGACGCAGGGGAGATAAAAATGGTATTTCAGATTCAAAGAGGGCTCTAGCAAGGTGGTCTCATTGCTGGTCAGATCTTCCTGTTTTGCTAGATCAGGAGAGATGGTCATGTCGCCCTTGGCTGGGCACACTGGCAGGAGGCAGCAGTGCGATGAGCACCGGGCACCCCATCGTGCCTGGTTCCGACGACTGTTCATAAGTGCACTTTCTCTGCTGTTTGTTACATGGTCTAATAGGCAAGTGTGAGAGACGTGGTCTAATAGGCAAGTGTGCAGAGTATAAATGCATAACACCCATTTGCCTGCCTTTGCAAGCAGTTCTCACCCAGATGATCTCTTAGACCTCACTTGCTTATCCTGCTAATTAGACTTCTAGTCCTATAGCCTCAGAACCAATGCAGCCTCTGCCAAGAATCAATAAAATGCAAAGCAGCAGGCAGCCGGTATGCAGCCCATTAGATACCAGATGCTCGTGCCAGGGTGCTTTCCTGTATCAGCATACCAAGAAACCTGAGAGGAATATCTGAAAAGGACTCCTTACCTCTAGGGTCTTGCATATCTGTGCAGTGTCCTTGGGACATGGCTTTCCAGAATTGGATGTGATGTGATTTTTATCATCGTTACCACGGAAACTAAGCAACCTGGAATGAGCCAACTCTTGTTATCCCTCAGACCTATGCTGCTCCAGGCACAAGAGAGGCCTGCAGAGTCTCAGAGAGAAAAAGTGCCCAGTGAAGCTGTGAGCCCTCTCCTTAACTTCCATCATCTCAGTGTAAATCACTTTTATCCATTAATTTAAACCTATCAGTTTCCACAGTGTACATGTTATTGGTGTTTGTGCATTTACTGCTGTTTGCTCTTTTAGTAGGTGCACTTTAGGGATACTGAAGTTGTATTTTATTTAAGTATAGGAGTATTTTTGTGAACATATTGGGTTTCCCACACAGGATTCACAAAGAATTTTCAGGACAGCCTTTGTATAGATTATGAACCTACCCTGGACTCATACTCCAGTGTTTAATATTCATGGGGCACCAAAAAACCAGCAGGCCCCACTGATGATTCATAACACAGCCAAATGTGATGCAGCATGGGATGGATGTATGCATCCCATATAATGTGTCCCACATGGTCAGGTTTTCACAAGGGACATCAAAACCTCTGGAGAGTCACTGAGCCTTCACGTGCCAGCCATGGCAAAGCTCTCTGCTATCCCAGGTGCTGTGTGGGATGCAGTGCACAATTATGGTTTGAAACAGGTATTGCTCTGTTGCCTTAATCTTCCTGTTAATAGCTACCACGTACAGCTCATTTTCCCAGTCACTTTCAATCTCAGCTTCAGAGAGGAGAGTTAAACAAGTTTTGCTCTGTGAGGCAACAGAAGGCTTCATTCCTTGCTGCAGGAGAGGACAGGGTGCCTCAGGATAGGAGCAGGAAGGCTGATTCTGTTAACATTCATCAGACGGAAGAGAGGTTAAGGTGCTTTAGGCTCCCATGCAATGAGGACTAGCCGATGTGTTGGAGGTTCACACATCTCTGTGCTCATGTAGCTACATCTGCCTGCTGTGTGTGGTATTCATTCTCCCTTCTCCCTTGCAGAAAACAGCTGAGAGATCTTGAGACACACGCAATGGCATTTACTGCCCTAACACCATCACAGCATGAAGAGCTGCCATGCCCATAGCTGTCTGCTGGCAGTTTGAAAATGTCACAGCCTACCTGAGCAGTTGGGTGGGGCAGGGAGAGAACAGCCCTTTAATTACTCCCGAAGACTGCAGTGCAGTTACCTGTGCCATGTATCCCACCGAGACTCACTGAGCGATCCTGTGGCACGCAGGACTCAGCACATCACAGAGAGCATCACTGCACCAAGCACATACATGGTGGAAAATTCCCAATGCATTCTCAGGGAAGCAGTAAGAAGCTCTTCTGTAAAAGACTGTTGTTCGTGGAGATGCTTCATTTCATGTCCGATAGTATGAACCTGAAGGAAATAATTTTGAAACCACATCCACGCAGGCATGTGAAGCAGACTGGAATCTAAATAACATACCTGCCCTCAGCGCAAGCTCTCCCTGCATATGCCTCAGTAACTGACCCCTTCACAATATTTTTGTGGGGAGGTGTACACATCAGGAAAGATGGTGAGGGAGAATTCCTCTCTCTAGAACTTTGGGCAAGCGTGGTTCTGCATGAGATCTGCAAAATTTCTACTGTTAAAAAAGGAGGAGGGAAAAGAAAGTGAGATAGCCCTCGCAGCTGGTTCCCCTCTACCTTGGCTAATGTTTGCACGGGAGCTGGGAGACGTCAATGGGGCTCAGAGAATCATTAACTGCCCCTGCTAAGTTTCATGGCCCCAAGGTCACAGAGCAATGGTGCACTGGAAGACTACAGGAGTGCAGCAAAACAAGTCTGTTGGTGCTGGGGGGACCAGAGCACCTTGTCCATGAAAGGCAGAGCTCTGCGCACACCTATCAAGCTGCAGCCAGGTTTGCTCCTGGGATTCTTCATCCCTAATGCTGGCACTGCACAAGGATGTGAACGTTGGACCTCCTAAAAGCTGTTTCTTTAATTTTATTTTTTATTATTATTATTTTTATTTTATTTTTTCTCTTTTATTGCAGTTCCAGGGAAAAATTAGCCCTAGATGTCTAATTGTTGTCACCATCTTCTAAATTTCTAACAACTGGGTCTAGTTGCCTTGTGTTCAAGGTCTTGTTTTCCTGACTGGACAACATGCCTCCTGCTCTCTCATTAGTACCTGTGTTGCTGGGAAGATTAAACCCAGCTCTCCCCACAAATACCTGGCAGCTCCCTCACTTGCAGTGCAATTAATGAAGACTTTTCTCCTGGATGAGAGCAGAAAGTCACCTCCTTTCCTCATGACCTTGAGCACATGCAGAGCCTTTATCTGAGGTCACTTGTTTATTGTAGTCCACAAAGCACAAGCAAGGATTGTCCTCAGTGTGGGACTCATATTTTGACTGTATTTGTCACTCCCCAGCTCAGGTGAAGATAAAGACCATTTGGGGAGGAGGAAGACAGTTTCACCTCCCCACAAACTGTGTGCCCTCACCAATGAACAGGTAGTTGTCTGCTTTCTCTAAGGACATCCCCTCTCCTACCTCCCTGACTATGAGTCAAACTCCACCTATGGCCCCCTGCAGAGCTGGCATCCTATTTCCAAGACAGAGCTCTAGCTTTTGTGCTGCTTTGAGCTGTGCCTGGTGCCTGAGGTTCCCGAGCTGGGGATGAGTCACAGCACTGCAGCACAGCTACCCTGCAGTGTCCTGTGCTCAGGGCTTCATTCCCCAGACATCAGCTCAAGGCCACTACACCTTCCTTGTGTTCCCTACCCTCCCTCTTTCCTCATAACATGACCTGGTGCATGGCATCCGTGTGCACTGACTGACATCCAGCCAGATGGGAAGGTCTCAATCTTAGTATTTACAAACTTAAAGGTCAGTACATCTCACTTGGCATGAACAGAAAAAACACACCAACCTTGTAGGAAGACTGATGCGTTACTGTGTGTAAGTTTGCTTTTGTGTAATGTAAGCATGATCCTGAATTTTCAAGGCTTGCTCTCACCTGCTTTATTATTGCAAGGAAGATGCAGTTGTAAGATGCTGCCAGCATGCAATGCCCTCGTATAATGTAATTAACATTTTGACCACTGGATGTTACTGTTGCTCCAAACATCTGCAGGGGAATGCAGGGTAAAGACTGGCAATGCAATCTTCTAATTTTTTTAACCTAGAATCTAGCTAAATCAGACAGTGACCTGTGGATAGGTAGATCACCTATTTATTGCCTGCCCATCAACTGAGGAAGAATAGTTAGAAACTTGTTATTCAGATATAAGGGATTGTCTGCATCCAGCAGCATGCAAGCAAATGATTAAATTCATGGTACTGGACTGAGTTTTTAGTAATGAAGAAGCAAGTGATTTTTCAAACCATTAGCCTTGGAAATTCTAGCACGTTGCCCAGGACAGTTAAATGGTTTTGTATGTATTATACTAGTGGTACACAAAGCTCAGAAATATATCACATTTTTTAGGTACCTTTGAACACTTACACTGCACTCTACTCATTAATCCACCTCCCCTAGAACAATTGGTAAGCCTGATGTGTAAGCAATCTCTTTTAAAAAAATGTGGTTTTATCATTATTATTATTATCATATGCAAATATTTTTGAACACTTCCCAGATCTCTGATTATTTTTGCACTCTACTACATGCCTCCCCCCAGCCTTTCTGTATGGATCCCACACATTTTGTGCACTCAGCTTTCACTGATGTATCCTAAAGCAAAGTCTTCCTATCAGATGAGCACAGTTGGTACAGCTGAGATGTGCCCAAAGCAATTCATCATTTATTGATTGGCACCTCTGTGGAACACTTCCTTTGTGCATACTGTGTTGCAAGAGCTCCTGTTTTCATCTTCCCCAAACACGGAGAAGATCCTTTTAAATATGCATGATAATTCTTTCACCCATAGGTGGACACCATACAGGTGGGCAATATGTCCAGCTATAGGTGGACATAACCATTACTACACTCTACTGAAGCTGACAGAAATTCAGTATGTGGCTGCACACCAGGTAACAACAAAGATGGTTCTGTGGTTTTTGGTGTTTCCCTTTGATTCCTCATATATTGCAGGAAACATCCAGGAAGTGCTTTTTTATAGTATCATCTTATCTGTAGACCCAGTAACTTATTTATGTATTACCTTATCAATCCACAGTTTCAGTATCTCCAAGTAGGCATCTCAAAGAACAGGTTTTGCACACTTTTCAGAAATCTCCATGTGATTTCTGAGCCAGTTTGTCATGTCTGAAGATACACCTTGCTTGAAATGTGAGGTAAAACTCCTCCTTGAGATGTGAAAATTATGAATGTTCATAGACAGTACTCAGATAAGAAACTACTCATGGGGAATTCACATGGCCTATTTTAGCTGCTTAATGTAAATGATTAAAGCTCTAATGTGTCCCATTTAGGTTTAGACATCACCAAGTTTGACATCCTGCTCATAAGTAGGTCATCTAGGCTCTCTTTTAGTCAGCGGTGGGGAGAGAGACACCTCCAAAGGGGTGAGCCAACTGATCTATGGACAAAACCTAATCCAGAAAGATATGAAACTCCCTTTTTGTGTTGAATGGCAAAGGGAAGGCTTCATCACTGTGCATACCAAAGCAACATGGAGTTATTAAAAAAAAGAAAAAAGTTTTCTCTTTTGACTCAATGTTATCACTTAAACCATAGTTGTCCAAAAATTCTCCTTTAATTCTGAACTACTTTCTTTACCTCATCCTGAGAAATTCTTAGAGACTTGATACGGAAAATAGTTTCTTTATCAACATTTCCCTCTCTCCATTTTGTATGCAGCAGTTTCTGCCCTGTGCCTGGAAAACTGCTAGTGGGCTCATGGGATATTTTAACACAGAAAATATGGGAGTTTTTTAAATTGACATGTAAAGGTGCTGGGACCATTTCTGTTCAACAACTTTATTGATGATCTGGATAAGGACATAGAGTGTATCATCAGTTCACAGATGACACCAAGTTAAGCGGGAGTGTCGATCTGCATGAAGATAGGGAGGCTCTACAGAGAGACCTGGATAGATTGGATCGGTGGGCCAATGTTAACGGGATGAGCTTCAACAAGGACAAGTGCCAGGTCCTGCACTTGGGCCACAACAACCCCGTGCATCACTAGAGGCTTGGGGAGGTGTGGCTGGAGAGCTCTCTGGAAGAAAAGGATCTGGGGGTTCTAATTGACAAACAGCTGAACATGAGCCGGCAGTGTGCCCAGGTGGCCAAGAAAGCCAACAGTATCCTGGCTTGTGTTAGAAATAGTGTGACCAGAAGAAGTAGGGAGGTGATAGTGCCCCTGTACTCTGCATTGGTGAGGCCACACCTCGAGTATTGTGTCCAGTTTTGGGCACCTCAATGCAAGAGAGATATCGAGGTGCTGGAGCGAGTGCAGAGGAGGGCAACGAAGCTGGTGAAGGGCCTGGAGAACAAATCCTATGAGGAGAGATTGAGGGAGCTGGGACTGTTTAGTTTGAAGAAGAGAAGGCTAAGGGGAGACCTTATCACTCTCTACAGCTACCTGAAAGGACATTGTAGAGAGGTTGGTGCTGGTCTCTTCTCACAGGTAATTAGCAATAGAACAAGAGGGAATGGTTTTAAACTGCAACAGGGGAGGTTTAGACTGGACATTAGGAAAAAAATTTTCACAGAAAGAGTGGTCAGACAGTGGAATAGGCTGCCCAGGGAGGTGGTGGAGTCACCATCCCTGGATGTGTTTAAGGGTCGTTTAGATGAGATGCTGGGGGATATGGTGTAGGGGAGAACTTTGTAGAGTAGGGCTGATGGTTGGACTTGATGATCCCAAGGGTCTTTTCCAACCTGAATGATTCTGTGATTCTTTGAAATGTGCCTTCATATTTGAACCTCCTAATATAATTCTGCTTGCTTGCTAGGGCAGAGGAGTCCACACCTTTGCTATGCACTTGCCTGTTGTTATGATTTACACACTGGATTAACATGAGGGATAATAAATTAACAAAGCGTAGCTTCATAGTGCATAATCCTTGGTGCTTTAAATTAAAACTGTCTGCTGTGGCCAGGAGAGTGATCAGAGCAGAACTTTACCCTGCAGGCACATTTTTCACCACCCCATCTGTTGCCCCAGATACTAGGGATGGAAATGCCCATTTTGCTAATTTTTCTTTTACAGGATCATTTTTTTTTTCTCCTTTAAAAAGGTTTTTCTTATATTTTCTTTCGTGAGACTGTTGCAAGTGACATATGAAATACAACATGCAAGCCAGGGCACAGAAGTGGAATGCATGCTACAAGCCAGAGCAGTATAAAATATTCAAAGAATGAATACATGCGTATTTAGGTCAAGTAAAATGAGGGATCCCTGCAGTCACTTCCTTTCTGTGACTTGAACACATTGTTACTTCTTAGTATTTATTTGCCTGTGATGTCTTCTTCTTTTAGCTCTTTTCAGCTGAAGAGTTGGTGGCCTGGCATTTGGTCCCTGGAATCTTTTCCATATGATCAGCCTCCATCCCATGCCAATTCTCTTTCCAACAGCTTGAGGAAGCAATCTTACACTGTTGTAACCTGGTATATAAAACATGCAGGATACCCAGAGTGGAATAGACCAAGTTTAAAGCATCAAATTGCCTGATCTCCCTGAATTTAATCAGGAACTAGTTTCTTGATTTCTTTGGAATTCCCCCATGAGTTAATCAAAGTGAACTCTTAGCCAGATTAGCTCTGGAAGGTTTGGAGATGTGAGTCCAACTGCAGGCCAGAGTAGCATCTACAACAGCTTTATCTACAAGAGCTTTGCTTTTCCCTGTCCCTTTCTCCTCTCTCCAGGACTACAATTTCCTGCTATAGGCTGGAAAAGCATCTGTTCTGGGAGAAGATGGAAACAAAGGATGCAAATTATTGTGAAATATTTGCCTTTTATTAAACCCATCTGATCCTGCATTCTGGCATATGCAGAGTCTCTTTTGAGACTACCTAACTGTGTAACATTCCCTACACACACTTTTGCTCTTTTTTCCCCACATATTTTCTATGTGAGATTGCAGCAGTGATGAGCCTCTTTGCCACAGCTGAATCTTGCTCAGAGTGACCCATATATGAGAGTTCAGATGAGAAAAGCTCAAACTGCTCATTTCCCATAGCAGTTTACCTAGTCATGGAATGAAAACGGCTAGATCAATAAATATACGTACTGAGTTTTCTAATTTGCACACAGAAATACAAGTCAAACTCAGTGAATGTCTGAAAGCTGAATGGTTGGAGACTTGCACTGATCATTTCGTGTAACTTTCAGATATTTATTCCTGAAATATTTCTGTGCTGTATTTACAGCTAAAACTTTGTAGTTCTCTCCTACCTCAGGTAGAAAGCCAGCATGGATCAAATACCTATCTTGACTTACACAGATGTAAGATCTCTGTAGGATCTGAACATCAAATGGCAATGTCCAGGCTTCAGGTTGTATCAGCTGGTGCTGAGAAAGAGACGGTTGTGGGACGTCTCTTGTTAGATCTTAGCAATGTGTAAAATGAGGATGGGGAAAAATGTCCCTAGTTTTCCTGATCTCCCATTCCATCACAAACCACATGTCCACCTGCTACGTCTAGAAAAGAAGAGCCTGGGGCATTCAATCATTTCAGGTCCAGATGCTCTGAAAGTGGTTGCTTCTAACACTCCCTTGGGCAGTCTGCTCCATACCCCGTAGGGTTCTGCCTGCTGTCCCCTGCAGAAGTCCCTGAAGCTTTCCAGGCCACCGCAGCTGAAAAACTGCTCTCTGGTGGGTACAGGTCTCCCACCCTCAAAGGCAGGTAAGTGATATCAGATTCCTGCTGGTTCAGGAGAGAATCATTGGCCTCCACAACTGGGCAGGTTGCTTCCCCTTCCCAAGGCAGTTGTTGGGAAGCAGTAGGTGGTGGCTACTCTGCCCGTGAGGAGTCTTGTGAAACATCAAAGTTAACCTCTGGGTCAGGATTTTCCTGTCTGATTCTGCACACTCTCTAATTTCTCCTTTCTTCAGACCTAACTTAGGCTCCATCTCATTTACAACATGTGACTGCTCACCTCCAAATTGCTGATGTTTAAGTAATACAATAAGCACTGTAATGTCAGTATATTTAATATATAGGGGGGGGCCATCTGTCCCCTCTCTGGCTTTCAATGTGCCTGTTGTCTTCTCCATTACTGTTTCTTTATCACCACACACAGTACATAGCATAACAAGAATAAAATGAACGCAGCCTCATTCATTGGAGTTTTTCTGCCTCTTTTCACAGGCGTTACCATTTGTAGAGAAGAATGGGGAAGGAGAGCTTGCTCTATATGTATTTCCGTCCAGTGCTGCTGGATATGATCCCAGCACTGTTGTGCGGAGTCGTTCCTCGGGGTCTCTGTGCAGGGAACTTCAAAGGGGTGAGGGAAGATGCTGGGCTGCCCATTGAGATACCTGTCCTCACTTGACATTAAAGCCACATTAATAGCACAGCCCCTCTACACAGTCCAGATACGGTGGCAGATGTGTTTAGCAGTGGGAGCAATAGTAGCAATAACACGTATTTTGTGGGTTTTTTTGCCAAGGACAGACCAGCTCCTCTAAATGGATTACTTTAATATACAAGGATAACCCCTTGGGTTTTCACACTCCCTTGCAAAGAAGAGTAAGCAGTATGTTACAAAGCTCTTCACAGTAGCTTATCTAAACCTGTCTTTGCCTAATCCCCCAGTTTTAGTCTTGAAATTAAAATACGCTTTCTTTCTCCTTTTATTGTGAATTAGCCTGCTGAAGATTTGGGAAAATTTTAATTCACACTAATGAGATACAGTTCTCTTATGGCTGCTATCTGTCCAAGGAGATTAGGAGAAGGTGGAGAAAATGATGTTTCTAAATGGGGATGAAAAAAATGAACCTCCTTGACAGGGTGCTGGGCACATCCTCTTCCAGAGCACAGCTGGCTGTGTCCAAGGTCAGCTCCTCTGCTGATAAGGGCTGTTGTGAAGAAATAGAGAAGAGAGGGCCTGCTCCTCCTGCCTTGTGGGAGCTGTTTTTTACCTGAGGCTTTACCCCTGGTCCCTGTCTATGCTATAGCCCCCACAGCACTGTGCTGTGCTGCAGTGATGCCTGCTCCGGGCTCCTGCTGCTGTGATTCTGGCCCTGACCCAGCTCCTCCAGCTCAGCTTCCCGGTTCACCCTTGGACATGTTTTGCTGCTGCGGACTTGCTTGGTGACCACAAAGCTGTGCCTGATCTTGATCACTGCCCCAGGCCTGATCCTGTCCCAGACTGGCGGCTCAGCATCCTGGCTCCTTGTCAGTGCAGGCTCTGTCTCACTGGCTGTGCTGCCACAGAGCAGCACTGCAGTCCTCACAGCACCCTGATTCACTTCTGGGCCTTCCAGAGAAGGATTTAACCCACTTCGTTAATATACCCTCCAGTTCAAAACTCAAGTGAGTCTGAATTGGCTTTGTGTGGCCATGTGATGAAGCTGTTTCTGCGCAGCTCATTATTTCCAATGAGTAATAGCAGATTTGTCAATATTTATACTGCATCCTCAGTAAAAGTCAGCTTGTTTAAGCTGAAGTCAATATAAACTACACTGATTCATGCTGGTTGAAAAATCTGTCCACATTTTTTAAACACTTCAGTCGGGTTAAAATCCCTTCACCTTTAGAAGAAGAAACATCTTGTGTTAATATCTCTGTGTTAATATTTTCCCATTATGTAGATCAGAGACTTGGGGAAATGACATTAGCACTTTCCTTCAGCACCGTTTATAGCTTTTGACAGCTTCCTGACATTGATAAAGCATGTTATGAAAAGCACAGTCAGCAGGCTGAAGACACTGACTGAATTATGTTTTTATTAAAAGGACTATTCAGCTGTCATGCAATGTCACATGTAAATATCATCATGGGCTTCTAGTGAAGCAATGTCATATATGCAAACAGACTCTGTTTCTGCTGTTGCCTTTGCAGTGGCTGTAAGGATACCAAACCATCAAGAAAGAAGGGTATGGGGGTCCTGAGACCCAAATTCGCCCCTCCTGGTTTGTGGGTGACCCTGAGCGAAGGCACAGGACATATGAATTCCCAAGCTGTATGAGACTGGTGTGATATCCACCTTCCAGATGGATATATCAAGTACTAAACAAATATTTAGAGCCACTATTTTTACTCCATTTCTCATGTGAATAAATGCTCTCATACTTGACTCTGAACTCTGTTGTGATGCATTACGTGGAGATTATTCGGACATCTCCCATTGCAGCGTGTACTTCATGAAAAGCAAAGATACTCTGCATACTGGACTCACCACCAAAACTCTGTCTCATGGAGGCACATCCTGACTAGTCCAGGGACTGATTAAGTGTAGTTGTGCAAGCCTGGGACTCATGCTGCTGTCCATATTTATGCTGCTTCTTGGGTAGATTTTACAATTCAATTGTAAACTGCAATTCAGTTCCTTCCTCTACAGTTACATTAGTGAAAATCCCAAAGGTAGGTACTTCAGAGTTGACCTGGAGTCACTGCAGTGATGTGGCACAGCAGGTTCTTCAGCCTGCCATGACACAACAGGGTGATAGACAACAAGAGGGACAGCAATAGAGTAGCATGATTGACTGGGCCTGCAAAATGTGTTTCCATTTGAATCTAGCATTGTTTTGTCCGTAGAAATGATAGCAATAAGCTTGTAGTAGTGATCTAAAAATGGTAACTAATGCATTTGGAAAATGAGTTCTGAGAACAAAGCATCAGATCTGTGGTGAGCAGGTCTTGCAGCCTGATGTGTGAGCTATAGCATTTGGTGTTTTTTCTCTAAGTCCCACTGACTCCCAGTTCTTGATTATGTATGACATTCACCTCGATTTTTCGTCTTTTCTTTATGGAGTAGAGTTAATTAAGCTGTTCTGACTCTCATGTGCACACGATCTAGATGAGGACAGCACCATGTCATTAAAATGTCCCAGGAGGCAGAAAGATGAGTCTGAGGACATGATCAGTGTACTCCCTCAAGCTTCTGTATCGGAAAAGAAAGTGAAAAGAATCAGAATGATATCAAGCACCATTTTTTTAGCCATTTTCATGATTTTGGAGATTTTATCTTGTCTTCAACAGTGGCAATAAGGTGGCTGTTTAGTGAGAGAGTGTGAACCTGGCCACGTTGTGCTGTTCACTTGTCCAGCGCAGCCAAGTACATTAATGCTGTAAAAGGGTACACTCTTGCCAATTCCTTTTAGTATTTATAGTCCTGTTGTCAATGAAGAAGAAAAGACAAGCCATGTAAGAAGCCTTATGAGAAAGGAAGACTGTTGGGGCTTTGTCTTTTTTTCTCCCCTACCAGAGCCACCTCAGGGCACCTTCCTCTGGCTGCTGGTCTCACGGGTTGTTTCTGCCCTCTGGTCTGCTGTTCTCTCCTTTCCTCCTGCTCTGGGTGAGGGATCCATATGGTCTGCAGGCTGGGAGGTTGCAAGCAATGCATGATGAGCAGCAAGAAGGGAATTCACTGCCGGCAGACCAGGCTGCTGAACCACAGCCCCTGTAAACATTCATTGCACAGCACCTGGAGGTGCTCTGGGGGGATACCCATAAACATCACATGGAAGGTACCACCGTTTTCCCTGGCTTTGATAAATGAGTATGTGTCCCTTCCAAATGTTGTCCGATGACTGTGAGACAACGTAATTGCAGTGAGGTGGCAGTTGCTACAGAAACAGGTCGCTGGAAGAGCCAAGCAATTAGGCAAGAAAAAGTCAAAGAAATCATCCATGTGTAAACTGACTTCCTAAACATACACACCTCCTCTTATTGTATGCCCTTGTGTGCAGATAAATGGAGCATGTAAATAGGTGGAGTATTTATCATCAGGCAGTTCGAGATGTTCTTTATTTTATTTTTTTGGGAGGGGGGAATGTACATCCTCTTTAAAAATGAAAGAAATGACCACTTAGAGACAGAGGAATCTTTGCTAAAAGGCCTGTCTTCCCCCAGTCTTATTTATTATTTAGTTCCTCAGCTGACATATTTAATACTGAAAGGCACTTGGAGACTCTAGTTTGAAAGAAATATGTTGCACAAAATCAAGCTTCCTCAGAGGAGCAGGAAACATCTTCAAAAGTTACTTGCTTTTTCACAATTAAATAAACCTCTATATTACTGCTCTGTTCAATAAGGAAAAAGAACGTGCGGCACGTCTTTAATTTCTTCAAGATGCATGCTATATGGGTAGCCTGATTCCCCTCTCATTTTCTGTTTTGGTAACAGTGAAAACTTCACAACAGTGAGTTGACTCTGATTCTTGGTACACACAAGAAGAGAATTAGGCATGTTATCTGTGATATTTTCTCTTAACGCTGAAATTGGGTGGAGACACGAAGCCACATACTGATTTACTTCATAAACCCTAAGGATAAAGCATAGCAGAGCTGCAAAAGAAACTATGAACTTTGTCCTAGGCTATTTTAAGTCGACAGCAGTAGGTAATACATTAAGTGGAGAGCACACTGGAGACACCACTGTGCACTATCATCACAAGAGAAATAAAAATACAGAGTTCAGTGTTCAGGGAGAACAGCTGCAGATATTAGTTCTTCACCCAGGTAAGCAGGTACTGGTTCCAAGCTGAGCAACAAAACCATTCACATGCCTCTTTCTTTCACAGCAAACCAAAATATTGCTCATAAAACTACTGTGAAGACCTTGGTTAAATGATTAATTGTAGATATTTTAGGAGGTGAATTGCAGGACATGCTGTCTTATGGCTTTTGAGCTCACTCTTTTATACCCTCAAACTATGGCACCTCAGGATCTGTGTGCATGTAGGGGGGCTGTCATGCATTGACTTCTGGTTGTGTGGAAGGGGGTACATACAAAGCCTTTCAGCAGAAGAAGGAAGAACAGGCAACTGGCTATTTTCTGAGACCTTCTTACTGGTGCTGAGGATGTTATTATTTATTGTGTTTTGCATGCTCCTGGGGCTTTACAGAGCGGATTAAAAGTTTGCCCTTTGTAGTAGTCCCTTACTGCAGTACAAAGTGAGTGGCATTAAGTGTAACATGTCATTGCTTCAAGCCACGAGCCCAACACACCCACCTGGTAGAGGTGTAAAAGGACAAGGCTGTGACCAAAGTTCTGGCACGCATTGTGGGGTCCTGCCTGTGGGAATCTGACCAAGATCCCCCAGCTGACATCTTTGACTCTGAGGATGAGGGAAATAAGGGTAACTGTCAGTTGGAGTGTCCAAGTGTGGTTATGGCGCTGTGAGGGAGAAATGGAGCAGCTGGGACTTGAAGCATATGCAAAAGAGGGGAACAAGCGCACACATGAGGGGTTGGATGGGTGTGTGAATAGCTACATTACAGAGGGAGACACAGAGGTTAAACAAATCCAGATTGTAGCTCTATCCCTGGCTGTACTGCACACCAGGACTTCTGGAAAGAGCTTTACATTATTTATCTCCAGACACTTCCAGTTAGCACCAAGAGGCAGCCACTCTGCAGTGTGGTACATCAACATGCCTGCAATGACTCTCCTCCAAAATCACAAAGGAAAGCCACCTTGCTAACAGCACGCCAGGAATGCTCAACAGCCTCTGCTGCCATGAAGGGAGCAGAATCTGTACTGAAACCAAGTCTGGCTACTAATCAGATTCATACCAAAATTCAGACTGTTTATTTAGTGAAGTAATGGAAATGAAAAATGTGTAATGCAAAAACACAGTTTTGGGAGAGTAGGGGGATTTTTCAGGCACAGAGGTTTCACAGCTATTCACCCAGTTTGCATTTATGTATTGATCTAGACAGCTGCTGCTGTTGCAGTGAGGACTGAGACTGGAGCTCTCAAAGCATCAACTGAGCACATCTGGAGCTGAAAGAAAGAGCTGAGAGATGCAAATTTGAACGAGGGTGTAAACATCTATATGCGGCCCAGTTAGTGCTGTAGGAAGGCAGGGTACTACTGTAACTGGCACAAGTTCTCCTTAAGGTTACTGGTCATGTAACTCCAAGCACACTGCCTGCAATTGGCCAGCGGTGTTTCTTTATTGTGGCTTACATGCACACCCCCTCAGTGATTGCATGGGCAAATAAGAACACCCTCATGCTTGCATTTAGCACGTGCACCGATGTATAATTCAGGCACAAAATATACAGGCTTTTGCAAATAAAACAAGTACTGGGATTTTCTCTTTGAAGGGAGAAAAGGTAAAACTGGAACCCGCTCAGTCTGGGGATGGCAGGTGGCTGACTTCGCAGAACCACATCTGTGCCTTCTTGATGCTGATGAGCAGGGAAGTGGCTGCCACATTTTTGAGAACTTCTGGTGGATGTTTAGGTTCACCGAGAAATCAGATAAACACTGTGCTGCTTTTAAACAAATATATATATGGTAGGAAAAGAACAGAGGAGGCCTGCTTTATCTTTTTTATTGTGGCTGAAATAGGAAGGTTGGTCTGTCTTCTTTAGGGAAATTTCGAGGCAGCATTTTTGCAAGGAGTTTCAAAGTGAGCTTTGTAAGATCAGGTAGGGACTATGTTAAGATGTAGCATAGTTGGTTTCACAACAGTCTGAAAGAAAAACTAACTTACACAATTTATATCTGATTTGTGGATCTCGTGTGTTGGAAACACACTTCTAAGTGAGATTGTGATGGAACTGCCTACTGGCTGGGTAATGGCAGCAGGGAGTAGAGAGTGTTACTAGTAAAAGATTAATGAGATGAATGAATCTTTAATCTCAGTGTTTATGGTCTAATTTGTTGCTCTTATTTTCACTTTACATTGGCTAGCTCAGTGAAATGCCTTATCAATGAAAACAGTGACATGCTTAGAAGCTTGAAACAAAGATTATCTCTCTTCAAGAGGCTATATGCTACATTATCGAGGAACTACAAAGCTTGACTTTTTGTTTGCAAAATAGGAAAGGAAGAAGTGTCTACTAAGGGAATTTAAAGGCTGGAGTTCTATGCTTTGTGCTATAAAATCAAGGGAGCATGCTTTTGCAATAGTCTTTTTCTGCTTCTAAAATCCATAAACAATTTGCATCAGTTTCAGTTAATTGGGTCATTCCTTTTTTCTTCTCCCGTGTAACCTTTTAATTGAACTCCTATATAATTTTTCTGGCTCCAGTTCTGGGTTTTTTTGTCTGCTTCTAGCAAATTATAAATAATCTTTGTGTTTTGATTTACCAGTAATAAAGTAGACCTGATAATACCTAGTCATCTCACAAGAGTACACTGAAAGTTAACTACAATTTGAAAAGCAGTCCTAGATCCTCTGGTTCTTAATTACCATATAGTAACTATACAGCACTGCAGCCTTAAAAATAATTTAGTAATGAGTTACTGAAGGCATGACCTCATTTTACTCCTAGTACCAAATTTTAGAATGTGAACATGTTCCATTTAGTCCATTTTCTGGAATAGAGTATTTGTGACTGACTAATTAGCAGCAGCTAATTGACATGGATGTAGTTTAGCTAAAGCTTTATCTACAGTATATTTTACTATAGCAGTAAAGGCTCTTGTTGCAGATGGTAATACATGTGGCAAGAAAGGACTGTGCTCCCCAATCGATATATTTATGCCATAACTGGAAACAGCTCAGAGGCTTGAGAACACTTTATCACATCATTCTTGGAGCTATAATTGAGCAAACGCTATCAAAGGAAGTTGTGGTACAAAAGTAAGTAACGAGAAGTTAGAAACACTTCTGCTCACAAGAGAAAGTAAAGAGTGGGGGTGGGAAAGGGATGGGAGGGAGGGAAGGAGAAATAGAGTATTCCTAGATATACATGAATTTTAGTAACTTTGAAAATGGGAAAAGTAGTGACATTAACATCAAATTAATAGTTGCATTATACCATTGTCTTTCATATTACAAAGCTTATAGCATTTGTGCATCTGTGTGCACATCTATGCCAAACTTGCATCTCATGCAAAATGAGCCTTGTTGCAAGTTTTGGGGTCTTAATTAACATAAGCATGTAGATACCCTTCCTTCACTGTGAAATGATGAAATAACCAGGAGACAGACAAAATCCAAACCCATGGGGTGCTCTAGCTCTCCCTCTAGTGCCTCTGCAGCAGATTTAACACGGGGTTTGATTTTTTTTTTAAATTTATTTTTATTTTTAAAACCTGCCCCCAGTTTATTTATCCCACACTTGCTAGCAGCTGTACAGAGTGGGTGTCAAACGCTGCTATAGATTGGAGGCATGAACTTCCAACTAACAGCCTTTTGCATGCACCCAGTCAGATTAGTTACAGGAAACGAGCTTTATGTAGGTGGGTGTCGTGAAGCCTGGTCTTTTGATGGAAGGTTTAGTTCCTGTAAGGATTTTGGGATGTGATCCAGGACAGATAACTTGTCTTACAGCTAGATGACCACTGTGCAATGCTCATGGAAGCTTCTGTATGGTGGACTACTTCGCTGAAGACCTCCAGGTTCTTTTGCAGGCATCTCCAACAGCCCTGCCCTAAATGTATCAACACCCAAATGATTACAACTGCAGGGTAATCCTCTTTTAAAGCATTTAACCAATTCAGAATTTAACTCACACTTGCAAAAATGGTCTTGAACTTGGAGACACTCAGATGTTTAAAGAGGTAGAAAGGCATCTGCAGATATTTTCAGCAACGTACCACACTTAGCTTGTGGTGAAGCGGGAGCCTGTGAGATTTTAGAATCCCACTAGGCATATGCTTATCTATCCCAGTGCGTACATAGGTAGGATCTTGACCTGTAGACACTAAGAGGTGTGAAGGATTTATTTTCCATGAAAGGTTTTTATCAGGAAATACACGAGTCAAAACTATAGACTCTTTGACTTGCTAGTCAGCTGATACCCAGCCTTCAGTGTCTCTTTTTGATAATCGGGCACAGGCAGTTCTGCTTTTAGGGATTTCTAATGTTGCCTGAGGTGAGATTTCTGATCCAGTGTATGCCCCTCTTTGGCTGCCAGGACTTTGATCCAGTAAGTGCTTTCAGGGTTATGCCTGGTGCATCAGGCAATAACGTAGAGGGAGGCAGTGTGCTTGTCTGTTTTCCTTTCCCTAATATCCCATTGATATTCACCTAGGATACGGCAAATATAGGTTCATTGAGTAGCTACAGTTTTTATTTACCGGTGATACTGATGGTTCAGTATGTACTTGTCTCCCCTGATGAAGGGGTTTTGAATTTGCGCTTTGCAAGAGAGTGCCCAAGCCAGCAGGTTATGAGGAAGGGGCTCCCAGGTGAGCCAGAGAGCTGTGTGAATACTGGCCTGCCATCAGGGCTGTTCTGTGGGGAGGAAAAAAAAACCCTTCTGGGTTTAGCTACATCACACTGAATATTTAATAATGCCCTTAGTAGAATGCAGCTGAGCAACTAGGTTCTTCTCTCACTAAAATTTAATGTCAGACTCTTTTGATCCCATAAACTTTTTTTCATATGCTGTGGAACCATTTCCATTGGAGGGACTGTACGTCATCCTAACCCATGGCAGGGTGCTTCCCCCTGATCTTGGGACAGTTTTATGGGAGAGAAGAACTTAATTCCCTTTCTAGAAAAGGTTGTTGAATTCAGGTTTAGGTTAACAAAATCCTTCTAAGCACTAACTTACAAAGGAGCAAAGCTGACGGTGCTCTTTTGCTGCATTTTGAAATAAAGTGTTGGACATGTTCCTTGGGAAGGATTTCTCCCAGAAGATGACTCAAGGCTGTGAATGAATGGAGGACATTTTGTGCCAAGTAAAGTACTACAACCCTGGCAAGGCAAATGACTGGGGACAGATTTCTTTAGCACTTTCTAGTGCTTAAGTTCTATGACTGATGTGATTCAGGTCTAAAATGCTTTGGGACTTCGCCCTCTCAGTAGACATAGTTATAGACACACTTATAGTTGTACAGTCTTGTTTGTGTATGCCATTAGATCAGCATAACTGCTACCCTGAACTAGTATAACCTATCATCATCTGAGACAGCTCTGTGCACATAGGAAGGTATCTGCTTGGAGGTAATTGCATTTGCAAGTACGGCAGGAAAGATAAAGGGCAGGAAGTTTTTTGAAAAATAATTAGTTCTCTTAAATCTGGATTCTTCACTGATCTTGGCAGTATTAATTATTTGAAACCTTGGCCTTTATTCACTTCTGACTGTCTTGCCTGTTATTTTCAATAAACAGCTGATCTAGGGGGAATGTATTTTAAAACTGGGCTCTGAATCCACAGTGGGAGACCTAGCCTATCTGTACAGCAGAGCACTGGGAAGGCTCAAGTGTTGTGAGTGTGAAATGAAACGTGACATACAGCTGTAATGTGAGCTGCTTCTGCATTTGCTGCTCTACTCATATTCCCATACAATAAATGTCCTGTGCACCTGAGAGGCCTGGTCCCGCCCAGGACAAAGTATTTTGAAGTCCTGTATTTAGGTGCATAGTCCCAAGTTCAAATACGCTTGCCTTCTATACATGTATGTGTTTGTTTTTATTTTTATAACTGACTGATGGAAACAAGAAGTCCCAGGCACAAAGCTCAGTAGCTCAGTACACCCCTAGTCCCATTGTCCTTTACTTTTGTTCTTTTTCATGAAGACAAGACCTTCAGGACAGATTCAGTCTTTTCTTCTCAGTTCATGTGTTTATATTCTACGATCATAATTGGAGTACGTAGGCAATATTCCTATTACTTTTAATAGGCATTGGTTTGAGTAACAGATGCTCATTACAACGATTCCGTCTCTTTGCTAGTCAGGGCTATGTGTAAAAAGGGAATACATCATTGTATTTGGAGATGATGGATTTTGAATGTCTTCCCATGTAAAATCTTTTTGGACAAGACAGCTGGGGACCTGGTTGAGCTCTGATCCCACATGTAGCCCCATCACCACTTTGAGTGGCTGCTAGGGAAACCGAACTGCAGAGTGCCTAAGGAAACTGGGAAGCGGGATTTCTAAACTTAGACACCGAGTTCAGCAGAATTGGTGCAAGGCCGTGTACATTAAGGCTACACCTGCATTGAACAGGGCATTCCTCAGCTGGGCAGTTGGTGAGCAAGTCAGCAGTGGTCCACTCTACTCTGGCTCAGGTGGACTGGTAGGAGTGTCACTGGCAGAGGGTACTGAATCAGCTCTCCAGGTAACACTCCTTTCCTGATCGCCAGCTCTTGCTTTTTGGGATGTGCTGGTGAAATATCCCTGCCCCTAAAAGAAGCAGCGAGACGCTGACAGCTTCACTGCTCTGTGGGTTGTTTCCTGACAGGTGTTTCAGCGCTGCCAGGGCTGCTGCTAGTGTAAAGTAGCTGCAAAGGGGGGCAAATTTTAATGTTGTTGATATTCTTCCATTGTGATTACAGATCATGTATCACGTATCAGCTGCTCAGTGGGAAAGCTTGGGACTTCAAGGGGAGTACCGTGGGAAAAAATCTATTCTTTCTTAAAAAAAAAAAAGGCAGATGTACCTTAAATATCTATTTGAGTTTAGTTTTTGAAACAGTCATAAAACATAACTGAGATACGTGGGATGAACTTGTAATGAGAATCATGTATTTGAACAAATGAATTTCTGTGCTATGAGACAAAACAAGGTATAAACATGCAGGGATATATTCTGATCTACTTGCTATTTTTATGGCACCATTCTAACAACCTCCTGCTGCAGCTGTGCAGATCCTAGAACAGAAGCAAGCGCTCCTTTACCCTAGAAAAACTCACGTTCCTCAGCTGCCTCATAGATTGAAAAATACCTGGATTTGCTGCTGCTGTTTGTTATCCACAGCAAGGACATCCTGAGTTGGCACCTCCTGACTCTCTATTGTGCTCGGCTTTAGCATGTGACCGTGCATGCTGAACGCTGGTGACAATTTGGCTATTCACACAGCCACACGCCGTGGAGGCCTTGCTGCTCGTTCTGCATTGATCTTTTCGAACAAACAAATCCATAGATGTCAAGGCCAGGGATTTGAAAAGGGTGGAGTAAAAGATCTGTTTGGTAGCTTAATTCTTGGTGGTCTTGTAAAGCAGCTTGCTGGGCAAACCACGTAATGAAAACTTATGTGCACTTAATGTCATTTTAATAGAAAGAGCTCAGATAGCAGCTAGGACAGTTGTTGCTGGTTTTCTTTTCAACTGCTGAAGTCTCTTTAATGCAGCCACAATGCATCAGCTTGTCTGCTGTAAGTGCCCGTGAGCGTCGCAGGGGCATCTCCAAAACGAAAATAAAATCACAGTTTAACTTCCCTAACGCGGTGCAGTTTGTGAGGGTGCGTATGCTTTACTAGGGAATGCATAACAAATAAAAGGGAGAACCACCGGCAGCGGCGGCTTCCACAGCAGCACAACTGCATCTCTTCAGCTGCTGTGCGTACGCAGCCTCCTCCTGCTCCTCGGATTAATTCCAGACCGCAGGTTGTTCTTGTCTGCCCTCATCCAGCCCGTGCAGAGGTGGGGGAAGACACGCAAATGGCAGGAGGGCACCAGTTGCGCAGCGCCCGAGGTGCAGAGGCGCTGCACGGGGACCCGGGGGCTGCCCTGGAGAGTGGAAACTACTACAGGTCAGGGCTTGGCCGAGGGGAAGGCGCTGCGGCTGCACGGACAGGGCTGTGGTGGGAAAAGACCTTAGGTCTAGCTTCAGGACTTCTAGTAGCGGATTAAAAGCGCTGCGGTCCCGTAACGCGAAGACCCGATCCGCTGCGGGTTTGTTCGGCCGGCTCTCATCTCTTCACAGTTCCAGCACGCAAACCGTCCCGGCTCGCAGTGGCGTGGGGCCGGGGCCGGGCGGGAGAACCCCGGCTGCCACCCCTCGGCTGCCGGGCCGGGCCGCGCTCTCCCGCCGCCCTCACCTGGGCGGGGCGGGGCGGGCCGATGACTGACGTGAGGCGGCCCCGCCTCCGAGAGCGCGGGCGGCGCCTCCGCTGCCAACCAGCAGCCGGCGGGGGCAGGCGGCGGCGGCCGGGCCGAGCCGAGGAAAGGAGACCTGAACCGAGCCGGGACCGGCGTCGGGGTCGCCATGGAGCCCCCCAGGGACCAAGGTAGAGCGGGGGAGGGGTGGCAGGGGCTGCCGTCGCCGCGCCTCGGGCGGCCCCGCGCGGCGGGTGGCGGTGCCTGTCGCGGCCGTGCGGCGAGGGACGGCGGTTCCTCTCTCAGCCGTTCCGCGCCGGCACGCTCGGCCCGGCCCTGCCCTGCCCTGCCCGCCCGCGGCGGGCCCGGCTCGGCGCACTCTGTGCCCCTCTCCGCGCTGGGCGGCGGGGCAGTGGGGGTCAATCCCCTCATGAGGTAACTCCCGTGGCGGGCGTGAGGGGCTCCACAGCGCGCCCGGCTGAGGTGGCCCCGCTGGAGCCCGGGGCCGGTGCGGGGCCGGGTACCCCGGCCTGTCGCAAGGCTGCGCCTCCCGTCGCGCCGCCAGCTCGGAAAATGCGGAACCGGGGGGCGGGTGCTGGCTTGGCGGCGGGGCGGGCGGCAGAGCCTGGGGCGACCCCCCCCGCCCGCCGGCCCCCCCCCCCCCCAGTGAGTGCCGCCACTGCCTGGGCGGTGGGCGCCGGCGGTAAATCCCGACCCTCCCGCCGGGGTGAGGGGGGAGAATAAACTTTCTTGTTTCACCCAGGAGTAAAAGTAGAGCGCTTCCATTTTACGAGTGTGTAACTTTTGATTAGCCATCACCGTTTGTACGGTTTGTGCCTTCTTAATTCTCTCCCTCCCGGGGCTGCCCAGCAACTGGCAGCTCCACTTCGGCAGCCGCTCCTCGGCGCGGGAGCAGGGCCGGCACCCCCGGGCGGTCGCCGCCGTGGCTCGGGGGCCGCGGAAGGCGGTGGTGCTTCACCGGTGTGCGTTTTGTCCGGGGAAGACTCTTGTCCCAGCTACCGCGCTTGCAACGCTCTCCCTAAAACTTCGTGATTTATTTAAAACAAAAAAACCTTGGGACTGCTGCCCAAGAGGGTGGTTGGTACCTCGATGAGGGCTGACCCGAATGTGGGCAAAGCAGGATCTCTTGCTGTAAAAGCTTCTCCCGCAAAGGTGTGTTACATATATCCTGCTGATCCATGTATCAGTTGGAGTCTTTTTTATGGTGTAGTACTGAATGATATACCGGCTGCTTTGCACCAGACAGAGTAAGGCAGGCTGGGGTCAATAAGCTCCTTTGAGTAAGCTGGTAGGGCTGCTCGGCCTAGCTCGACATCTGCACCCTTGAACTGATTTCGTTCAGTGTTTTCTTGCTGAGCGTGCTCGGGATGGTAGGATGTGTCCACCTGTGGACACGTAAGGCGCTGGGAGCGTAGTCCTTGCCTCTGCGTGGTCAAGCTCGCTGCTCTGCCAGGTGAGCTGGTTCAGGCACCAACCTTGATCTGTCCATGCTCTTGTTTTAAGTGTTTTGAGGCTGCTGTAGTTCACTTGCACAATTAGCAATGACTTCTGTGTTTCTCTGTATATGGAAAAAAGAACAAGTTATCTTTGACAGAGCAGAAGATAATCTGGTGAGGGGCTGAAGCTCCTCAGGGAGGTTCCTTCAACCATTCTGAAGTCCTGTCTCTATCAATATATATAAATTTAAAAAAAGTAAACAAACTCTGTTCTTGGGGATTGACAAACAGAATTGTTCAGCCAGAAAACAGCACAACTGTCAGTTTGATCAGGATTTTAATTCCAACTGCAGGAGCGTTAACACAGATTTCAGTAGTTGTCCTGAACTTCTGTTTTTGTGTTTGAGCCTGTTAAAAGGCAAACACCTCTATTGCAACTGCAGCGTCTCAACTTCTAATGGAAAAGGGGAGTAAAACTCATCTTTTGAAAAGCTTTAGTGACAGTGCTGACACTTTCTAGAGGCTTGTTTTGCTATCATTTTTGTATAAGTACTGCTTTATATGAAGAGGGTACTGCACTGCAAGTTGTATATCAAAATAGTGTATTTAGTGTGATGTAAGTGACTGTTATGGAGCAAACATGGTACAACACCTTCTTTGCCTTCTTTTTGGAGGTGATGATGCTGTTTTCTCATTTGGCTGAGGTGAGGACCTTCAGGTACAGCGGGAAAATTGAGAATAGCCAACAAACACACTTGTGCCTGTTCAATTAATGGCTTCTAATACCCTGCTAGTTAGCCTTCAAACACCCATTTTCCTGGCAAACCGGAGTGCTTGCGTTGGAAATTGTGCTTGATGATATGGTATTACTCACCCAAGCCATGTACTTGGCTAAAATCCAGGCTGCCAGGGCCTGTCTCTGGGGCTGGCTTAAACATCCTGCATTGCCTCCTCTAACTAGAAATTAATTTGTTTAAAAGTGTGAGTCAGAGGTTGCACTTTTCGTTGTTACGATGACAGCTTTCTCAGCTAGCAAAAGTTAAGAGGTGGGAGGAAAATCTAGATGATAGTTAAGACTGCAGCCAAACTAGGCAGGGCTAATACTCCAGGTGTATAAACGTGTTTAAGTCTTCTCTCTCTCTTGAACAGTCAGGCATGGCAGCAGTCCTTCAACAGTTGTTACTAGCCTACCATCAAGCAGCATCAGAACCACTGAGCAATTTTTCACTTGAAGTGTCTTTGTTTTCAGTGATGGGATGTTTGGCCTGACTGTATGCCTCTACATGGTGCTGGGTGCACTCCAACTGCTCTGGAAGTCTTGGGCTGCAACTGCTCGGGGTTTCTTGCTCTGTGATTACAAGCACCAAAGCAGTAGTGTTGGCTCAAGCCGAATGGATACAATATTCTCCTGAGATGAGGGGTCCCATGTTCTATTGCTTTGCGTTAAGTTGCTGTGAAGAAACATCTGGTCTTTCACTGTGTGGACTTGGTGAATGGACTAATAACTGCAGTTGTGTTTTCATCAAGATTCTGGCTTTTTTTTTTTTCCCCATAAAAAATTGCATACTTGGTTTTGCTTGCAAAAAAAGTGTCTCTGTGGCTTGCCACTGTTATTGTCAGTCCTGGTATGGTTCATTTCTGGAGAAATAAGGATGAAGCTGCCCCAACAGCAGAAGCAATGTGCTGATGTGCTCTGAATGAGGAGACCGTGCCACTGAGCTGTCTCGTGAAGCAGTTATCTAGTAATACTGCATCTCTGATGTAGCGTTTAGGGGGTTCCTCTTATGCTTCAGCAGCTCTTCACTTGCGTAACCTGTGTATTTCAAAATTTTCTGGCTTTGTGAGACTCAGGAGTCCCAAAACACTACACAGGATTTCTTGAGAGTATGTAAGCCTTTCTTTTCCTAAAGCCTTGACTTGCATTTCTGGGACTGACAAAATGGACTTTAATGCTCCTTCTGTGCAGAAAGAACTTGTTGCTGGCAGTAGGACGAGATTTCCCCTGTTGCCCTAATGGACGAAGCTGCACCTTTTTCTGCTGCTTTATTTGTTTTCTTTATCAATAGGTACTTGCAGTACTTTTTTTCCTTAACTTGCAATTGTGAAATCAAACACTTGTAAGTAAATAAGAGTGGACAGCTGTTGTCAGAACTGCAAAGGAAGAATGATTTCACTGAACTGAGTGTAGCAGTTGACTCAAAGATGAAAGAGGAAAA
The DNA here is from genome assembly GCF_047716275.1 of Strix uralensis. NCBI lineage: Eukaryota > Metazoa > Chordata > Aves > Strigiformes > Strigidae > Strix > Strix uralensis. The sequence continues at coordinate 142,792,610 of NC_133972.1, read as the reverse complement.
AAATAGAAGAACAGTTACATGAGTAGGTCCCTTGAACAGCAGCAAGTCTTTCGGGGGCAGGGGGAGAAATCTCATTTTTCTGACTTAGGCTGAGGGTCCCAGCTTGACAGGGTGGCGTTATGTGAGTTATTTAATGGCATCGCTATCCTCCCAGCTCAGCCGGTGGGTGAAAGAGGTACTGAAATGCAGGGGATCGGTGCACTGTGGTGGAGGGACGCTGGAGCAGCTGATGCACAAGCAGCTCCCCGTGCATCGGACTGGGCTGGGCAGCCAGAGACTGGAGCGGTGTCAGCTGTTTCTGCCCACTCCAACACTTGGGTGCTGAAGGGTAACTTGAATTCTTCATTCATGCTCACACCCTCTTCAGGAGGATGTGGAGGAGGGAGCCTGCCCGGCTCTCCAACAGTGGAAAGAGTCTGTAGCTTGTGGTATGCATGGGTCTTCTGTCCCTGTTCCCTGTAACCAGTGCTGTCACATGCAGTCAAGGCGGTCCTTCACCCGGCCAAAGTAAAGCCTGCTCTTAGACATTTTGGGGTAGGGAAAGCTTAGCTAAGGATCTGCTTCCTTTGATCCTCCAATGAGGCCAAGATACAAAATGCTTGGGGCTTTTAAAATCCCAGTGACATGAAATTGATGCAAGTCCTGTTTGTTCCAGTTTCCCACACTTTGAAGCCCTGTGAAACAGCCCATGGATTCCCCTTTCTCCCACTGCAAACGCCTATCTAAGCAATGAGAGCCCTTGGAGGCTCAGTCTGACCTTGCTGGCTCCAAAAAAAAAGCACTGCGCCTTGGCTCTAGTTTGAGAACTGCGCTGGTGCAGGCTGGGCAAGTGCTTTGCTCAGCTTGATCTGGGTGCTTTGTGGGTAAAGTGGGAACAGCTGATTTTTATGGCTGAAATTGGCTGCCATATGTTAACACCTCTCCCAAAGCTGGCCTGGGCACGCGTGCTATTGAGCTGCTTTCAGCTGTGCCTGGAGCCTTCTGAGCACGGCCCCTTCCATCTGCAGGGGCTGGCAATAACCATGTGCTGTGCTAGTATGCCTTGGGAATTTTATTTGTATTCATTTTCTAGCTTGTGTCTATCTTGTACGTGCATTTTTTTCCTTGTTTTCTACAGCTGCTAAATACAGTAGCCCTTGACTAAGAGCCTCTACTTCGTGAGCCAGATCTCAGTGTAGTCCTAGGAGGAGCCGGGTGGTGAGGGAAACCGATGTTGGGGCTTCTCATGCTTTCTGCCATGTTCTGACCCTGCTGGGTGAGGGCACCCCAAAAGCTGCTCTGGCTGCCCTGAGTGTTGTGAAGGCTGGGGTGCTGGGTAGCCTTTGTCCTCTTTCTTCACAACCGTTTGCTCCTTTAACAGGCAGGGGGCCAGACAGTTTTTGTGGGGAGGGAGCCTCTCAGCCAGTACAGAGAAATTTTGTGTGAAGTCAAGAGACTAGATTTGCTACCTAAAATCAGCGAGTTGTTTGTGGATTGCTGATTCCTGAGGGTGCTGGACATTACTGCAGGTAAGGGAGGATATCAGCTCTATCTCTTCAAAAAGTGATGTTTCCATGGCAGCAGATACAGTGCAGGGAGTCTTCTTGAAAGCCAATATTTTCTTGACCAGCTTTCAAAAGAAAAAAACCCAGGCAACTTCATTCTTATTTTAATAGAAAAGAACAACAGTGTCAGTTGCTGAACCCTGTGCAGCAGACCTGATGGGTGTGGGGTTTTTCATGTTTTTAAGAGAAGCTCACCTCCAGGCAGGATGATGATGACCCCACTGTTGCCTCCACTAGAGTATTTGTGATATGGGCACTTCTGATTTGAGATTTGCTATATGGAGGAAAGGCGGTGTTTACCCTTGTCCTTTTAATATCCTGCAGTGAGTAAGCAGAAAAATGTCAAACAAAGGGTGACTGAAAGGGAACACAAGCATTAAGCGAGATTAAGCACTAAATTGAAATGCTCTTGTTCAGCCAAAACTGTCACTCTGTGTCAGCTTCAATTTAAGACTCCAGAGGAACAGCTTTCTCTCTTGTTAAAGGTAGTGAGCGTCTTCAAAGTCCCTCATATTTAGGTGTGTATTAGCCAGAAAGATTGGGAGCCTTCACTCAAAAACCTTTTATCGGAGAGTAGGCTTTAAACCGCAAGCTTTGTCTTCTGAAAAGGGCTGCAGTAACAGAGCAGCTACCCATAACTTTTTCTAATCTGGATCTCTCCTGAAGGTTTGATGTCACTCCTGCTATTTCCTCTTGCTCCTCTTCATCCTTTTCCTCTGCCCCTGGTTAAGGGAGCTGAAAGAACATGCAGCTGTGTGTTGGCTTTGGCAGTTTGGCAGAGTGATACTGTAAGCTAGGGTAACTAGCGTTGAATATGGTTGCCCTGCTATGAAAACACTTACCTCTGGCAGAGGTGTAGACAGCTGTATGGATTTTTCTGCTATTGCAGCTGCAAGTGGTGGCAATCATCTGTATGAGTCTGCAGCCAGTTGCCCCTGGGCGGGGGCAGTGCAGCGGAGAGTACACTGGCTGCCAGCAAATGCTGGTGTGCGGAAAAACGCTCATTGTGCTATTACTTGCTCCCGAACAGAAAGGGGTGGATTGATGCTATCTCGCCAGAAACCAGCGCTACTACTGTGGTGTGAATGCTGTCACTGAAAGAGGCAGCTTTCCTGTTTCACAAGCTGGCTTCTCTATTGCAGAGTGTGAAAGCAGAGCAGTAAGTGTCCTTGGGTGCTCACAGAGAGCAGAGTCTCTGGCAAATGTATACAGTGCCTCGGCTGAGCCTGGGATGCTCCATTAATTTCTGCGGAACTGAGGTCTGTAGGAGCATGCCGTGCCACACACGGTTTGGAGTGACAGGCTTCTGAACTGCCCCCCTCCTGCTTGTAGCCTACCAGCAGCACAACAAATGTGTGTTATGCTTAAAAACTTCATAGACAAAGAGGAAGCATGCTCTGTGTGTGTGTGTGTGTGTGTATATATATATATAAAAGAAAGCCAATCATTTATTGTTAGAGGAATTGAAATTTTAACAATCTAATTCAAGAATGATTATTAGTTTGGATGTTATTACAGAAAAAGATGATTTAGGCAGGTGAAGTCTTAGTAATAATAATGTTGTATGCGCTTAGTTTCTACACCTTTTACTGATGTTATTCTCATCCTTCCCCTGGCTTCTGAGGCTGGTAGTGTCATTTTGGTGGTGGCAGGGGTATTACAGCAAGTTGTTTGATTGTGACTCCTTTGCTGGGAGGAATAGGATGTTGATGGTGGCAGCTTCTTCACTGTAGATTCCACTGGGGTCCTTCTGTTTGCTTTTTACACATTCGTGCTTTCTTTGATTGCTCTACAAGCTCCATGTTACATCCAAATCTATTACACAAAGTCTCTTACACATATGTTAGATATTATTTCTTTGCTCTCTTTATTACCTCTAAAATAATTTTATTCAACTGCAGATCTCCACTGGCAATTGATGACTGACTTACAGCTGTGGGGCCTCCAGTGTCAACCCTGTGCCTTATTTTATTACTTATCATACCATGCCTGTACTATCACATCCCATGTCTCTACTTTCTGAGTAAAACAAAGCTGCAGGCAAATCAAGAAGAGTTCAGACAGAGCAAGCCTGACAGGCCTCTAGTCCTGAGGCATTGCAGACTTAGTTCAAAGCTTATGGCCTGTTACTAGCGATGGCAATATGGTATCATGGGGTAACAAACAGCCTGGTGAGCAGCTGCAGCTTGGGAGAGGTGGGAGAGGCTAGCAGAGGCAGAACAGCAGGTTTTTTCCTGTTTTGCTTTCCCTTCTGTAGCAGCTAGAGGGGAGTGGAGTTTCATCAGAGCCCCCTAAGCCCGGGATATAGATGGAAAGATGTGCCAAGGGATGTGACCTGGGCTGGAGTTGTTGTTTTCAGTCAGGTGCTTCCCCTGTGCTTTGCTGGGATCAGACCCCACTCCTGTCAGTGATCTTGGTTCATGAGAAAAACCTCAAAAACTTTGAAAAAGCTCTTTAGCATGGCAAAACTGTATGTTTCAGCTGTGAGCATTGGGGATGTTGCTCATGTCTGTTTTGCTTTGTTTACTTTTTTCTGAAATACTTTAATTAAACTACTAGCAGGAGTCCTAAGATGAGCAAAAAGCAATCCTACTCATTCCTCTCTTTGGCTGTTCTCTGCCTAAACATGTTTCACATCACGACATTAGAAAGTCTTGATTAACTTGATCAGGATAGCAGAATTTAAAAGAACCACCCCTGATGCTTAGACTTGAGTCCTTGCTGTCTGATGTTTATTCCAGTGCTCTACAGCAGTCCAGCCCTTGGGGATACTCATATAAAAGTGGACATCTGCAGCTGGTGGCAGGAAGGGCTGCCTTTGAAGAAGGCCCTTTCTCTAAACTTGCACCTTCTGGCCCCCTGTAGTCTTTCCAGAGTGGTCTAGAGTCCTGATGAGTGCCCTGCTTTTCCTCACACAGCCTTCCAGGAGCTGTACAAGGACTTGTCTTATAAGCATCTTTAAAGAAGCTGTCCTGTAAATAGTTCTTCCAGTACTTCCAACCCAAAAGAAGGGTCGGGCATATGAAATGGGCACAGCTCACACTGGCTGAAGTGCATCTTGCTCTCTAGTCGCTGTATTGCTCTATAGAAGACAAATCCTTTCACAGATCCAAAGCGTTTTGCCTACATCTGAGGAGCCTTGAGAAGCAGGCTGAAAGCAGAGCAGAAGCCCCCAAATTAATTGCTGGTTTTAGCTAACCTGCTGACTCTTCTGTGCACTTTGATTACTGTTTGCAAAGCTTAGTTTTATGCCTGAACATAGACAGGCTTCAGAGTAGATCACACACTGCTGCATGCTGTTTCCATAGCACCCCTCAAATCTGCGCTAGGCAGTCCCTGAAGAGGCTTGCTGAGCAGCTGATGTGTGTTCAGGGATGAGCTGCATCAGGAGTAGTACCAGCCTAGTGCACAGGGTGGGGAAGGAGACTTTTTTTAAATACTAACTTTCCTGTTGCCAGATGTCACTGTCTTGGCAGAAGGAAAACAGGCTGTTTCACTGCAACGTGCTTTGCTTGGAGCCATGAGCTCTTAAAAGCACCATTCACACTGTGTGTTTCATCTCCTCAACATGCCACTTGCAGCGTTGTGCTCCAAAACTTTTTTTAGAGGGGATTTGATCTTGAGTAAAAGGATAGATCTGCAGTGAGTTCTTGTCATTCTCTTCGCCCAGGACCGCTCTGATGCCTGCCTGGCAGGTATTTGTTTTACCTTCTTGTCCTTTGGGTTGTGACAGCCCTTTGTGTCTGCTGCCTGGGCGGACTCTTCAGGTGCTGTGCAGCTACAGTGCCCTAAGTATGTAGCATATGGGCTCTGGAGCAAGGGATGCATACTGGATGTGTCCACCCACTGTATTCAGAGCATTGCTGTGTGGTCTGTCACCGCCTCCAGAGTCACTTGAAGGAGCAGGGAGCAGAAGTTACTGCAGAGGATCCCAAAAAGATAACTGTCTGGACATCTGAAGAAGGCCAGGTGGTAAGTCTGAAATGGCAAGCTGAGGTTGTGCTGCTGCTTGCCAAATAGTTGCTCATCCCTAATCTTACTGAGCAAGACCGAGCACAGCATGGGTCCAGCTCTCTACTTCTCCCAGGTGTCAGGCCATGTTTGGATCCCTGCACGCTATCTTCCCACCAGCTCCTGCTCCAGGGTGTGTGTGGACCTCAGCTCCCCCCCCTCCCCCAAGTTACAGATGTGTGTGTAAGGGATCCTGTGCTACACAGAAGCTGGCCTTTAATTTATGTAGCTTAACTGCTAACAACTCTACTGCAGCTACTAGCTGGCTGCTACTGTTGTATGATTCAAGTGCAGTAATTTGGAAGGAGGGGAAGACTTCAAAGCTTTACTGTTGTTTTCTCCAATAAATCAATCCTTAACTGCAGAAAAGGTGTGTTCTGGACACCCACTTTAAACCTCCTCATCTGAAGCCTCTGAGGAAGGAATAAACAGTCGCTGCTACCATTTAAATAACTGTTCCTAGAAACAATCTTAAATACTAGCCTTTTCTGAAACACATTTGCATTTCTTAACACACTTCTAGCAAATGCTGAGGTACAGCAGTGAGACCTGTCTGTATCTTGTGAACTGCTGTTTGACCTTTGTATACTGATCTTGATGCTTTGCCAGGACTGCAGATCAATCTAGATAATGGTCCTTACTGGGTTCAGTGCCTTGCTAGAAAACACGTTAGCACTTTACTCAGTCTAGCAGAATGAGTGTAGGCACTAAGCAGGTAGTAGTAAACTTCTTTGGAAAAGTAAAATGTGGCTGAATGCCTCTTTTTGAATAAGATCTTGACTTCTAGATGCAAACAAGTCCTCCTTTCCTGCCGTTCGTGTTAATCTTTAAATAGTCAGCTATGTTTTATCTTTTCTGGAGGAATCTCTGAGTATTTAATGTTAGAAGCAGAATTCAGTTTTGGACTGCACTGTCTCCAACAGTTAATTTGTTCAGAGAAATACGTTTACTGCCAAGTGCATCCTTTATTATTCAGTTCCAGCAACCAGCGCTACCGTTCAATATAAACTTGTTTAGTTGTGTTTCCAACCAAGGGAGGAAAAAAAACAGAGGCTCACCAGGCGTGTTACAACTGCCAGAGAGATGTTGCATACATTGCAGGACACTGCTGCTTTGTGCAGTGCCACACAAACTACCCACAGGTTAGGTACAGAGTGCTTCTGTAAAGGCACAAGTTTCATGGCTTTTCTGGACTGTGTGTGGGTGTGCTGGTGCAGTATATTTCTCCACAAATGATGGTTGTGAAGACTTGGTTTTAACAGTCCAGCAGTCCTACAGGAAAGGCAGTTGGTGCTCTGAGAGCGTGGCTGGGACGGTAGGTGAGCCTTTTGCTTAATACACCTCTAAAACGCCAGCTTGTGAGCTGTAAGTTGTTCACACTAAATGTATAATTTGTTCCTGCAAATTGTTCTGGGTTGAGGCAGCCCCTGGTATCAGTACAGGCTGAAGCATGAAGGGATTTATAGCAGCACTGTGGAGAAGGACTTGGAGGTACTGGTGGATGAAAAACTGGGCATGAGCCGGCCATGTGTGCTCATAGCCCAGAAGGACAACAGTATCCTGGGCTGCATCAAAACAAGTGTGGCCAGCAGGTCGAGGGAGGTGATTCTCCCCCTCTACTCTGCTCTGTTGGGACCCCACCAGGAGTACTGTGTCTAGTTCTGGGGCCCTCAGCACAGGAGAGACATGGAGCTGTTGGAGTGAGTCCAGAGCAGGACTATGAAAAAGATCAGAGGGATGTTATGCTTCTCCTGTGAGGACAGGCTGAGAGAGTTGGGGTTGTTCAGCCTGGAGAAGAGAAGGCTTTGGGGAGACCTTATAGCGGCCTTCCAGTACTTAAAGGGGGCTTATGAGAAAGATGGGAACAGACTTTAGTAGGGCCCCTAGTGATAGGACAAGGGGTGATAGTTTTAAACTAAAGGAGGGTGCATTCACACTAGATACAAGGAAGAAATTTTTTACGATGAGGGTGGTGAAACACTGGAACAGGTTGCCCAGAGAGGTGGTAGATGCCCCATCCCTGGAAACAGTCAAGGTCAGGTTGGACGGGGCTCTGGGCAACCTGATCTAGCTGAAAATGTCCCTGCTCATTACAGGGGGCTTGGACTAGATGATCGCTAAAGGTCCCTTCCAACCCAAACCGTTCTGTGATAAATCACAGGCACTGTCTGAATGGTTAATTGGGAAACTTACAGCACCCTGAAGGAGTATTTGGGGCATTCTGCTTTGGTACCTTTCTCTGTGGATTGCAGATGAACAGGGGTGCTGTGGTTGACAAGAGCAATGGTGAGCAGGGAGAATTCGTTTCTGCGTATTTCTAAACAGTAGCAAGTGAAAACTGTTGGAATTAATGCTCTGAAGCTGACTGGTTTCAGTTGGCTTGCATGCCTGTCACTGAGCAGGTTTTTGGGCGTGAAAGATTTTTGAAGATTGTATGAGAAGGAAGGAAACCCAAATGTCAGTGGAATATGCAGAGCAACCTGTTGAGTGCTTCCTGCAGTGGTGAGGTAGAGTTTTTGGAGTAAATGGCAAAAGGGAGAGTTTTACTGGAATAAATCTACAGTAATTTTAAATTCCATTCTAGCGCACTGGTCCGTGAAGTCTTTAATATGTTTCTGTTATTTACAATTCAAGAGCAAGCTTCACCTTGGTGAATTGCAGACACGTATTTCCATCCCCAATGTATGTACTTAAGATGCATCTTTTGAGAGAGTGAAAATACGGGATGGGAAAAGGGATACAGAAGTCAAAGGAAGACCTCTGTGTGTTGTCAAGAGGAGCTGAGAAGACTTTTTAAGCCCTTTGCAAGGGAGAATTGATAAGTTGAGGAGAAAGCAAGCATCCTGTAAAATAACTAAACTCTGTAGTCTGCTTGTTCCAAGACAATGTCCCCAAAGAGGTCTTGTTTCCCTTTCATGCAAGGTGGTGGCAGGAGTGTTTCTGAGAGGTGTGATGGCTCCTTAATAATAATGCCGTATCACAGCTCCCTAGCTAAAACGTTTGGGGATTGACAACTGGGAACAAGCAGTATGCAAGTCAGTGCTTAGACTTTCACCTCTTCAGTATCGTGATCCAGTTTCTATCTGGCAAGACAGAATGGAAAAACTGTGAATTGCATTATTAATAGCTATTTAAGATCTGAATTATTCTGAGCAGTTTCTTTGGTGATGGCTGAGCTATGATGTGCTAAACCTGATGTAACAGTAACTTGCTGGGTATCAGCTACACCAATCCTTCAGCATAAAGTTTGAAAAGTTTACCAGGCTAATTCATTAAATGGAACTGATCCATTAAACTTGGATTGGAGCATGACCAGTATTTGAAGTGGCTGTGAAGATATGCATGTTTTGTTTGACTTTACAGTTATGGAATGGGGTGTGTGATGGGTTAACTTGTGCAGTAGGGAATGATGCTAAACTTAGACTTCACTTAGCAGTGCAAAGCTTCATCTTAGGGTTTGCTGTGATGTTCAGTTCCAGGTTAAATACTGTGAGGAGACAACGTGTAGAAACAGTGCAGTGCATTTCTGGACCAGCTGCTCACTAAAAGCAGTGGAGGTGTGCTTTTTTTAAAAAACAAACAAAGAAAACCCCATAAAACCAAACAAAAAACCCCAGCAAAACCCCTTTCCCTTCTTTGTTCCCTGCCCCAACTTTTAAAGCTGAAGCTCAATTTCCTTGAAGACATGTCCTTCAGAGCCACTGCACTTCTTCCCGCCACCTGTAGTTTCCATCACATTGGCTGTACCAGAATCAGGAAAAATATCTGCCCGACTTTGTGTTTATCTAGATATGTCTTTCCACTTTTGTCCACTCTCATATACTTGAGTAAAATAAATGGTTTAACTTGCTCTACTTACTTTGCTGTGAAATATAAGTGAGGAGGTTGGAGATCAGCTTATCCAAGCATGCTGATGTTTAGGAAAACTTATCTTTGTGTGGAATGGACTGTGACACAACTAGATCATGCGTACGTATATGAATACTGCTTGGAAGTCTTGAGAGATTAGTACTTTTATGATCTGAGATCAGTACTTTCCTGATCTGAACCTGTGTAGGTTGTAAAAAAGCAACTATAGATTGCCTCTCATGTCATGCAGAGGCGAAAAGTAATGGCTCGTGTCCAAAGTCCGATCTGATGGGAGTTGCTCAAGTTCTTCCAGGACCAGCAAATCTTTGAGAGCTTTATCTCTTTGTGGGGAATCATCTCTGGACAAACTTTCTTGATCCTTTTCTTTGCCTTCCTCTGCTTTTGGAGTGATTAGTTTTTTCTGTCTGTAGGTTGATTTGTGTGACAGCAGTATCTCTGTAGGCTAAGAGTTTCATTTAATTTACTGTCCTAGTTTGACTTGGAGTAGGAACAAATGTCTATTTAACAGGATTTACTCAGCTCAAGCAGCATTAAAAGTCATTCAAGGACATATCAATCGGATGAAATTTCAGAGTACTTATTAATATAATGGGAAATTCAGTGGTCATAATACTTCAAAGGTAGATGCATTATCTGCATTATATTAGAAAAAAAAAAAAGCCAGTCAGTGCAGTTGATTTGTTAGTGAATTGCTTCTGGTTCATTGCATGCACAGTTGCAGGATTCTCCCTCTTGCCTCTTAAATGAGATTAAGAGCAGTGCAGAAATATTCAAGCCCCATGTCTTGAGTTTGACCAATTTGCAGCCCTGGCAGAATGCAGTTGAAGGTCCCTTTGCTTGTGACAGCCTTTGCTCCCAATCTGCTTGGAAGCTCTGCAGGAATTGGTGCTGCCCAGCTGAGCATGCCATGTAGCAGTATAGGCAAGTAGTAGGCAAACTCCATCTGGAAAAGGACGCTTCAGGTACTACGTGGTTGGATGGGTGAATGATAAAATGCTGGACCGTAAAGGAATAGATAATGTATCTTGTTTGATGCTGCAGAGAAAACAACACAACTTACTCTGTGTTTTCCAATGAGGGATATCCAGTAATAATGAGCTGCTACATCAGTGTGCAAGAGTACTTTACACCAGCAATCTGTTGGTGTGCCATTAGCACTCCTATGTTAAGTCTAATTTTCTTAAGTTTAGGTGGGCTCACAAAGTTCTGCAGTGGGTGAGAAATGTAAGTGAATAATATGGACTTGTTACGGGCTCATCTCCTTGGATAAGCTACATAACTGGCTCAGTGGCTGTTGTTGGCTTTTAAGTACCTCACGGACAGGCTGGTTCTCTGAAGGGTTTGTGGCAAAAAGCATTACTAGTCTAAAGGTGTGATTTGAACAGTTGGGAAAGGGTGATCAGGAGCATGTTCTTATCTTCTGAGGGATTTCTGGGGCATATATGATTGCATATTTATTGTACCAGTGGACAGCTGCTGCTGTCTAGGCAGGGTTTTACAGTGTCATGGACATTTCACACTATGTTCTCAGATAAGCCAAGAGCAAAAATGTTAATATGATTTCTACACAGCTTGCTACTTGCAGTGGCTTGTGTTGGAGAAATCATACTTTTAAGTGTTTGAAATTACACTTGTTTGACAGCACCAGTCTAAATCTTAAACTTGCTTAGTCAAGGCCTGAGAAGGGAAGATAGTATCAACCTGGTGGTTGCCATCATCATGTCAAATTATTAAGCAAAAAGCTTATCTTTGTCATGGATAACGGAATAATGTGCCAGACTACAGCAGCAGTGCAGCTTAACCATGCAACCAGTAACTTGTGTATGGAAGTTCTGGCAAAAAACGTTTTACAGCTTTGCAGCTTCCAAGAACATGATGTGACTGCAAGGAGCTTGAGACTTGAGAAATTAGAAAGGTTTGTACTTCTCAGCAGGGACCACTTAAAAGTAACTGGTGTCCCAGGAACTTACGCATAGCCACCTCTGGTAAGAGTGTGTACAATAAGGGCTCAGTTCAGGTGTAAGTTTTCAATTTTAATATGCATTTATTGGAGAGGTGTAATTCTTTCCCAAGTTGAGTAAGCTTAAAGTTGGGTTTGAGGACGAAAAGGGTAAGTTAGAAGCCTGAGCTCTTGTTCACTTCTGTAGCTTACTGAAATGGCTCCAGGCTGGTATCAAGTACCTTCAATTGACTTCTGTTGTATTGCTGGCATCTGTTTTAAGCCAGCTGATGCTGAGAGCCTAGAGGAGGGCAGGGTAGCCCATTGAGGAAATTAGGCAGGAAAAAAAAGTCAAGTATCCAAACAACCTGTCAAAAGGTTGGCTGCCAGGCTTCCATATGAAGGCTGCCACCAAGCAGTGCGTGTGTGTGTAACAACAGAAGTCAAAATGATGCTTCTGTTAAGTCCCATCAAATCTGCAGTGAGGTATCCAGGGATGAAGGTCTCTGAACACTGCCTGCATTTAGAAAACTGAGTGGAATCTTAGGAGAGCACAGCCTAGCTGTTTCCTTTGTTAGTGTTAGGGGTGTTTGGAGTGGAATTGTGTCAGCCGGAGAAGGCTATTTTGACAAGGTGGAGCTTTCCATGCTTTGTGTCTTCTGATGGTAAACTTAGCAGTGGTTCTAACAAATTTCACTCCAGCTGGTGTTATGTGTGTATCCTATATGGGATCCCACCTGTAGATTACTGTGTTCTGACTATCCCTGGGTGACTTGTACTACCATGCTACAAATTACTATATCCTGAGCACAGAAGTGACTCTCCCAGTGCTTTTGAAGGGCAAGCTAACATCTCTAGCTGAACTGACACGTGTTTGGAAACTTTTCTGCCAGTTTTTGTCTGGACTGAGGAGCTTTGCTAGGAGAACCCAAGAGCAAACACTAGGGAAAGTTGCTGGAGGAATAAAGCGAGCTGCGCTGGAGTGGGTGAAGAATAAATTGAGGAGTCTGAGAAGGGAATTCAAAGACTTCACTTCAGCCTAGTTTTTCTGGGCTCTGTTTAATTGATAGATTAAAGGGTAAGAGGAAGAGAGGCTCCTGCTATAAGGTATCTTTAGCATAGTGACACTGATAGCTAATTTGTCTACTTCAAGCTTTTCTTTGTATACAAAGAGTGAACTCTTCCTGCAGCAGAGGCATACATTCACTTCCCTCCTGGGAAAAGGGAGGTCAGGGAGAAGTGGATGGCTTTCTAAAACATATTTGCCAAGAGCTTCTTCTGTGTTGAAGGTCTGGAACCATGTGTCAGGCCTGAGAAGTTGCTCGCTTATTCCTCTTGTGAGCAAAATGTAAGTCCCTTTTATGCAAATACAGGACTTTTTTTTTTTTTTTCTTTCTGCAGAATCTGGCCCAACTGGACTGGTCAGCTACCTTTTTCCTGCAGACTCCTAACTGAAATCAAAATAGTCTCTACTGCTGTACACGCTCTTGCCTTGCTTGTCAGCTGTCATAATACTGCTGTACGCTGGGGAGGTGTATGGAAGTGCCAAGTCTCCTGTGAACTCTCTGTCCATACCTCAGTTTAGAAAGTATGGGAGAAAATGGAACTTTATTCTGTCAGCAAGTAGATATTTGCAAATCTAATTCACAAAATGAAGGGCTGGCTACAGGCCTTTCCTGGGGCAGGGCATCAGGACTCCTCATGTTTCCAAACAGTCTCTACAGGGTTGCACTCCTTGGAGGATCTGGGTGAGCAGCCTGTGACTTTGTACAGTGGTTGAGGTGGGAAGGGACCTCTGGAGGTCATCTGGTCTAACCCTGCTGCTCCTCCAGCAGGGCCACCTAGAGCCAGTTGCCCAGGCCCTTGTCCAAATGGGTTTTGAATATCTTCAAGGATGGATTTTGTGAAGTACTTACCCTAAGCCCCGTTGCTCGCATCAAATTGTGCGCTGCTTGGTTGTGTAAGTGCTTCTGTACTTCTGTCCTTGATAGTAAATGGTGCAAATTCTGTGTTACATCAAATCCAGGCATGAACTTTGTAATTATGTGGTGGGAGCTAGTGTGTACCTCAAGCACTGAAGAGTGTTTGCTGGTATTATTAAGGTATTGCTAAGATTACAGATGGTGCTTTTTTTGGTGATTATCCTTTCAGATATCACAGTACATGATTCAGCCTAATATGTAATTAAATCTGCTTTGTTCTTAAAACTTCAGTACCATTTTCATGGTGGGACCTGATATTGTGGAGTGGGAATGGTGGGCTTTTCTGGAGCTGCTTTTCAGAAATGAAGCTCTGGGGTGCACTGTTGAAAGAGGGAGGTTTGCTTTAAGAGTGCAAAAAAGCAGACTTGTCTTCTGAGGGAGGCTGGGAGTCACTCCAATTGAACTCACTCAAGTAAAGCTTTTAATTAGATTGCAAGGTTACATACTAAAACTTCATTTAAAACAATCCCGTTCTGCACTACAGCCCTTTCTTCCTAATCTTTTCTAACTGTCGCCTGGCTGCAGCTCAGCACTATTTCTTCAGCATTTTTGACAGGTTCAGTCTCTACCAGGGATCAGAGTCTCCAGAGAACGACAGCATAACTGGGATAAGCAGCTGAAGTCAAATAACTAAATACATTCCTCTAAAATCTACTTTACAGTGTTTCTACTCTGTTAATCTCACTTGGAAATGTTCCTCTGTTTTTGCAGAGTTTGGCTTGACTTCTACAGAGTCAATGCAATGCCCCACCTGATCACAGGCTCTGGGGTGCTGGCTATTGTGTCCTTTGGCCTGGACTCTTCCTGTAGGTTGGAAACACTTTTCACCTCTTATTGTTGGAGCTGACAAATGTGACTACTTTGACCTCTGTTTGAGACACAAAACTTTGCCATAAGTCAGGGATTTCTGCCTAAGGAAAAGCTTATACGTGCTGGAGCAGATGTATTCAAAAGGTAGTGGAGAACCTGTGCAAATACAGAGACTTCTGTCTGATACGAATGGGTTAAGAGTCTTACCATGGTATCAGCTTGTCTAGCAGCAAAATATGCTGGAGTGTGGATCTGCTCCCTTGCAAGATCTCAGGAAATTAGTCTGAGTTTATAATTGGATTGGAGGAGGAGAGAAGAGAACTGCTGCCTTTGCTAAGACATGCGTCAGCTGTCTGAAATGCTGTGGGCTGAGACTTCGGTTTAAGAAAAGAGCAATACTAGCAACCCCGTAATCCTTAACTGTAACACCCAGAAGTGTTTGTGTTGCAGGGTGATACATCTTGAGAGAATACTGAACATTCTAGAGGGTTGTGTTTGTTTGTGGGTTTGTTTTTTTGGTTTTTTTTTTTTTTTTTAATGAAGGCAGCATTTAGCCTTAAGATAATGCTGGAGAAGGTATTTCTATACAAAGAACCGTACTGGACAATGCTGTTGCATCAAGGAGAGCTAGTCCACAGAAACCATGTGGGGGGAGGCTGAAGTAATGAGATTAATATGTTGGAGTTGAGTTGGACTCTGCTAGAAGACAGCAAATGCCTAAACCTTTAAGCCCCAGTCTTGCTGACCGTTACTAACAGGGCTGCAGAAGCCTGTACTTGTACTGTTCAGCAACTGCTGTAGCTGTGCAGCTCAGTTCATGTCATGCACAAATTTTGGGGGCCGAAAGAGGTATCTGCTGTTAAAGGGAAGGGAGAGGGCACATTGTGGGAATAGGAGTACAAATGTACTGATTTAAGGCTTGCTTAGTGTTTGGGCTTCTGTCCTGTTGCTTCATGGCATCTTTCTCTTAATAGAGTTTTAAGGCCTTGGATCAGGCACTGCAAGGCTTTACTCGTCTGTAAACTGATAAGACTCTGAACATCAAATTGATGCTACAGAACCTAGATTGGCTTAATATGCTTAAGTAGCTTTATAGCTCTTAAAATGGCTTATGCCCTATAAAACTCAGTTGGAGTGGGGAGAGGAGCCTGACTGTTGCTGCCTGATTGGGATCTACCTGGGAAAGGTGTGTGTGTGGGAAGATCTGGCTGGAAGTCTTTACCCCAGCTGCAGTTACTGGAAGGCCTCCAGTCGGTCTTGCCTATTAGCAGACTGCAGAAGATGCAAATTCAGGTGTAGGCTGAGCAGGCAGCTGAATCTTAACAATCAACCTTGAAATAAGAGATTGACTCTTTTTGCTATGCCCCCCAAAACAGCAAGCACCTCTTCCTCCTCTTTGACAGCAAACTCTTCCCCTCATCTTCCCCCATCCTGTTTTGCTTGATGAATTAAGTGCTGGAGTTATGATAGGCTTGTCAAAAGTATGGGCTGTGGTGCACAAGTTTAGGTTCTCTGTGCTTAAACAGGACACAAACACAGGATGTCCAAGATGGTGAAAAAGCCTATGTAGCAGCAGAACTCTGATTAGGCACAGATCTTGTGGGTTGGTTATTTAGGTAGCTTTATCTAAAGTATTGTTTGGATCTTGTCCCAGGGTAGCCTCTGTCTTCCTCCAGTCCCAAGGCATTTATTGGTAGCCTTTCCATTTTGAATTTAACTCTTTGTATGAAACACTACTAAATGCATAGCTTAGTTTCTTCAAAGCCCAGAGATGGTATTCAGTTGTACTGGGGTTTGGTTTCTTTAGGGAAAGAGCAATATACCTTTTTCACATATAAACAAACTGTTGTTCTGCTAGAAACTAAATGTGGGAAAAGCAGCTTCTCTGCAAGGCTACCATAACATCTTATCCCTGCTTAGCTACCAATAAGGTAGAAGTGCTTTAATATTATATTGCCTTACTTAAATTGCTGCTAGAGCCTTGGGCTAAGGTGAAGCTGCAGACCTGGGTAGCAGGTGGTATCTGAAGAAAGAACAATGTCCGTGACTAGGCAGGCAAATATCTGGTTAACAGTGTTTGCTCAAACTTAACATCTTTTCTAGCTGTGCAGGAAGTTCCCTCCCTTATGATTCATGATGTGCACAATCTTGCTGTTGATGCTAAATAGTTACCTGGGAAAGCTTTACACACACTCTCTAACCTTAACAGAGGAGATTACAAAATGATTAATGGTAGGAATTGTGATGGTAACGCTTTGCCAGGGTTGCCAAGCCTTCCTGAGCCACTTTGTGACATTCAATTGAACTTGTCAGTAATTGGTTCACGCACCCTCGACAGAAGTTATCTACCTTCATGCTAGTCTCTCAAACACCAGCTTCTGAAATGGCGTAGACGACTTAAGTACCAACCTCTCAGTTATCCTGAGTTGTTAAGGGCAAATGAGTACTTGTTCTGGAACAGCAATATCTTCAGTTTTAGTCTCTTGCATAGTGAGCAAAACCCCACTGCTACTTGTCTCTGGAGCAGGTGCATCCTTAGGCTTCAAGTTCTCTTCACGTATACTGCGTTGCAGCTGATACCTGCAGTAACAACCAAGGTGTAACTGTAACAGTTGAATTTACTAAGCAGGGCAAAGAACAAAGCACGCACAATAACTGCTCTAAGCCTCATAACAGAAGTCTAAACTTAAGCTTCAGCTCCAAAATGTGTGCCTTGCACTGGGAAGGCAGGGTATGTCTAACAGGGTATGGCTCAACGGCTCCAGTTCCAGCTTGAGCCAGCTGTATGTGCTCTGAATTACCTGGAAGAGTGAGAAGGAGGAGGGCCATGCGCTGGGAAATTTTGGTCATGGGAGGGGCCTTTAGAAAGGCCTCATAATAAAGCCTATTTTCATAGTGTAGAGAAATCTTGATTCCTGCCATTGCCTAGCTATGTTCAGGCTGTTGAGAGCTGCTAAACTCGTTAAGCTTCACGCTGCGAAGCAAAAATTTTCTTTTTGGTTCTGTGTGGCTCTGTCTTCCATCCACATTCTGCTTTGTTTCCTTGGGGCTATCACTTTAATTTGGAAAGTCCCTTGGAGAGAAATTGATTCCTCCTCCAAACACACCACTTCTTCAGACTGCCTTCAGGCAGTGTGAGGGGAGTGCTGCCCTGCTCTGCCCTGAATCCCTGGGTGTGCTAAGGAGCTAATGGGGAGGAAGTGGATAAACTGGCTGTTATGGCTGGCAGGGGAGTACTTGTCTTCCCTGAAGTGGATGAGTTGGGGATGACAGGTAGCCTAGAAGTTGTCCTGCGGCAGGTTTGGATGGGTGAACTGCAGTCCTTTCTCCCTACAGCTGGATTGGCTTGTACTTCAGGATGAAGAACATCAAACTTCCCTAGGTGATGAGGAAGAAGCTTGTTCAGCAGGACAGCTTCCTTCATCCCCAGGAAGGATTAGTAGCTGAGAATGAGTGAGGAGCAATGCTTCCACAGACTCCTGCAGGTAAGGGAGCAGGAGGTCCATGTGTTTAGGGAGCTTGTTTGGGAGGTGCTGTAGCAGCTCAGCTCTATGGCCACCATAGACTAGATTAATCTAAGCAAAGAGGGTAGTTTGAAATAAGGAGTGCTTGCATGGTCCCTCTCTTGGCATTGATCTTAGGACAGTAATATTTCTAAAAACTAGGGAATTGTCTTGAGTGACTTCTGGGCTTGTGCTCAGACTATGCATAAACCAAGGCAAAAGCAGAATTCAGCCTCTCACATGGAGGCTCAGATTTGTAACTCTGCAAACCTTCCCTGTAAGCCAAAGCTATGTTCTAGTGGTGGGCAATGCCCTGTCCTTGTCTCTGTGACTGCACTGAAGATGTGTTGGAGAGTTTGGCCCATACACACTTCTGTCTGTAGTGGTGACAGGCCAGATCAGTGGTCTTAGACTGGCGATCCAGATGTCTTTAGGGACATGAAACCAACTTTTGCACAAATAAGATGCAGGAAGTGAACCAGATTTCTTTGAATGCATAGTATGAGGTAAAACTGAACGCAGGGAGTTTCCTGTAAATGACAAGAATGTGTTGACTCCAGTAAATGCCCTTGGCCAGGAAACGGTATTGCTGATTGTTAGCAGGGATGAACAGATCTCCACAAGGGTTTCTTTTTCCTGTCACAGCTGCTTTCAGTTGTAGTAGCTTGCTAGCATTGGTTACCTTTAGTGATTCTCTGGGGTCGGGAAAAAGGCCTAGGTGGTAGACTCTCCTTCACCCTCTTTCTGTGTCGGGAGAGCGATGGTAGAAAACACCCAGTGTGCCACATTGGATAACGTCGTTTTGCCTAACCCAGTTAGTGCAACCACTGCCTGAGCCTTTTGTACAGAAGGCAGTCCCTGCCTGCTGAGTTACAGGAAAAAGGAAAGGCTGCAAAGCAGAACTGGTAGCTATTCATATTAGCGTGCTTGGTTAAGAGGGAGTATATTATTACTGTAGCCACGTTACAGTTCTCTGCTGCCTCTGGATGCAGTGAATTTTAGAATCTGTGACCAAAGCTTTGATCTTTGTCAGGTGAACTTTGTAGTCTTTCTGGCAGATGCCACAGCCACGTGTCAGAAATGCAGAGGGGCATTATAATTTCTTTTCAATGGATTCAGAAAATAGCAGATACCTGTGTTTCAGGCTCCGGCACTTTTATTGTTATGAGCCTGCAGGTAGTCTGCACCAGAAACCAATGTAGGTCTGCAGCCTAAAGGAACTGCACTTTAATTAGCTGGAAGGTCTGTTCCTGCACCCACTGACTTCAGTGGAAATGTGAAGTTAAAACCTCAGAAGTGGTACACTTTCTTCTTGTATCCCCAGGCAACACATTGTCCAGCTTGACTTGGGTATGCTGCAAGGCTCCTTCACTTCTACAGCTTTGAGCGGAGGGAGGGTGGTGTAATGTCTCTGATCGGCTCTGTTTTAAAACCTCACTCTTACAGTGGGGAAAAATATTAACTTCCATTTGATTATGCTCCTCTGCATCCAGGTTGCAGTGAAGAGCCTAGGTGAAGGTGTGGGGTTGGGAAGAAATTTTTGCTTAGCTGTAAAGGTGATCTGCACTGCCAGTAAGGTTGTTTTTTTAGTGAAAGATGCTGACCTTGGAAGAAAAAAAAAAAGTAGTGAAGTACTGCAAAACTGTGCTGAGTGTCTCTTTTAGGCAAGAAACACTTCTGCCTCCCAGGGCTAAATTTTATACCTTCAGCATGAAGTCAAATAGCTTACATAAGTTGACCTTTCTTTATGGTATATGTGTCAAAACATAAATACGTTTCATCAGGACAGTGCATTTCAGTGTGACCAGTTCTTGGTGTAACTGGCTGCCCTAAATGACGCTGGCCGAAGCAGCAAGGACATAGGGCACTGGACTTCAATAATTTTTTTAAAAAACAAGCAAACAAACAAAAACCCCTCATACCCAGTTATGTTTAGCCTCATGGGCAAAAATCATAATGCACATTAGCACGTTCATTAAAAAACCTAGGTGGTGTTTATAGCATAGCCTTCAAAGACAAGTTTCTGCTCTCCTATTCTGAGCTCACACTACAGTGTGACACCTGGGCAGCAGAGACTGAGTTCTGGCTGGTGGTCGTTACACTGGTGGAAGCAGCTGGAGAAATAGTTATGCACACAGAATTTTCCATTAATCAGAGAAAAAAGTCCCACACAGATGGTATATAGGATAGATTATGGCTAGTAATCCTTTTGTGTCCTAGAAGATTAAGGATATTCTGGTGTAGCTGCAGTCAGCTGACCTTTTTTTTTTTTTATTTAAATGATTGAAAATTCTTGATGCAATTCTGCAGAGGACCAAGGCTCTTCCAGAAGCGGCGAATGGTGTGCTGTGGATGTTTGTTAAAGGAACGGTCTGTTTAAGTCCAACCCCAGTTATAAATTTACGGGAACTTAACTTTGTGCCATGTAAACAGCAGAAGCTGTAAGAAATCACTTGCTAGATGGCTCTATCAAATTTAACTGAGGTGTAAGAGAGCTGAATTTTATGAGAAGGTACAGTGAGTGTCATGTGAAGAAACGGAGGGCTTCTGAATCCTGCTGTCGGGGTCACCCCAGAAAGTGAAGATGAACGCTTTGGTGGAAGAAGAGGACGGCTGTGCGCTCTGAATTTTCTGGCATGGATCTGTATGAGGATTACAAATCACCTTTTGATTTCAATGCTGGAGTGAACAGAAACTATCTTTACCTGTCGCCTAGCATAAACCTTTCTCCACCTGGATCACCTACACTGGCCAAGTCTGGTAACTTCCTTCTCTTTCTTCTTCAAAACCTTGACATGGAAAGCTTAGTGATTCCTATCTGTAAAAAGGAACTTCTCAAATTAAGAATCTGTAAAATTTGGCTGAAACAGGTGTAAATGAGGGTAAAATCTGACCTGTTAACTGGGATAGTTTATTAGCTTTGGTGTGTCATGTAGCTAATCTCATGTGCTATGCATTTACCAGCTTTACCTTATTTGTTATTTCTAAGGCAGTTTGAGGGGAAGATGAAGTGAACAAAAAAAATTAGGAACAAAAGGGCAACTTCTGCAAGACTGGAGTAATTGGCCTAGTTTGACTATTAGGTTTTTTTGGCGGGGGTGTGTGTATGTGTGTGTGTAGGAATTGCATACTTAGTATGACTTCAGAGCTCGGAGTAGTCTAACATCTGCTCTTGCCTTAGTACTGAAAATATCACCAATTAAGGAAAATGCCCTCTAAAACCTTTACTCTGTTCCATCTAGCATTTAAAATGCTGTAAATCTTAACGCCTGCAGATACTAACTGTACTTGCACTCCCCAGAGGAAGCGGCTGTTGGGCGCTGTGCTGCAGCGGCATCTGTCTAGTGCTTAACGCTACTAGTTTTTAGCTGGTAACCTGTTGTACAGAACGTCTACAGCCATGCCTCCCAGCACATCTTAGCCTGGTTTTACCACCTTTCTTTTCCATTCTGTGCTGCTGGATGTGATCTTCCAGAGTAATTAAAAGTATAGAAGAAGGCTTAGCCCTGCTTCAGGTGTGACAAAGCAAAGTTACAGGTCATTGACTTTGTTTTTGATGGGCTCATTCTTTAAAATTTGAAAGAAATGTGCATCCCTTGGGGAACCTCTGTGTTAACTAAAACAAACACCCCATGAGCTCGATGAGCTAGGGGCCTCTGGGAAACAGCGGTCAGCTTTCACTTCTGCAATTACTGCATCTCCCACCTCTTCTAAAGGAAGGGGAGCAGTGCTTTGTATCTGGTGGTGATGCATCACCACCGTTTGCTGGGCTTTTTTTCTTCTTCATTCACTTTGAATGAATATATGATTACTGTTTGGGAGCAGCCCAAGAACTTTTTCCCCTGAGTTGAAGAAATATGTCTCGTTTTGGTTTTTTTCAGTGAGATAAATGGGAAATACTTAACTTTGATCTTTCTTATATATTGCAAAATAAATATCGTCTGTGGCACTGTACATCACTCAGGTGTTGGCGTGATTTTATAATCTTGTAACAGCTTGTTCTCCTGAACTCTAACAATTGCCTTTTTTCTTTAGCTTTGCCAACTGTATAGTGATAGCCAAAATGCTCATTCTGAGTGTCTGACACACAATATGTCTGTCTAAAGATAAAGCTTTGTGAAGGCTAACCCTCCCCCACCCCAAAGGCCACTCGTCTGAAGTGACCAGTACTTCCTTAATCTGCCAGTCCTTACTGCTAATCTCTGAATTCAGGCCAGAAAGAGGTAGGAACCTCTGGTCAAAATAGAGCATGAACTTGTGTTGAAACCATCCAAAGAAAACCACAAACCAGGAAACCTGAGTGTAAATTGAATGACTCTAACGCTTTGCCTACCCTGGCAGAATAATAGGGACTGAAGTGCCACTTCCCTGAACGTGATCTGTGGAGTCCTAATCAAGTAACTTGTTCATGTCTTTATTTGGTTCATTTAAGTAGATCTAATGAACTGCTGTGATAATATGTTAATCTTAGAAATACAGACACCTAAAAACTGACCCAAAAACTAGGTAAGTTTTCCCAATACTAGGTAAGTATTCCTAGTATTTCCCCCAACAGAATTTTTACTCTGCTTAAGAGTTTGAGATGTGAAATGCTCAGCTAAGCTTGGTTGTAGCAGAGTACCAAGTGACTGAATTTTAAGTCCTTTGCAACTCTAAAGATGAAAGAGAACTAACATACCAAAGGGTAACAAGTTGGAAGCCAGTAAGAACAGTTCTGCTGGTGACCAGAGAAGACCACAGCTGAGAAATGCTCTTAATAATGGATTGAGCCAAAGTATTTCTATCTGTTGGCTGACTGCTATTTCCCTGGTTTCTTGTCCCCCACCCCACAAAAATATCTTAAGGTGGGCTGTGTGCCTTTCCTTACAAAGCTTGCTTAAAGTCAGGATCTTACTTTGTCAGCCCTAGTTTATGGGGTACATTTGGGTTCCAGCCATGCCATTGTGGAGGGCTGTGGGCTGTTATCTGCATAGACAACTGCTTCTTGATCAGGCTACCTAGCACAGCCTTCCCATAGCGCATATGAACTCTGTGTCCTGCAAGTATTGAAGTGAACTGAGGAACGGGAGCCAAGTGAGCAGAGAGGTGAAAGTAACAAGATGAGAGGGGCGGTGCCAGAATAAGGACTGGTGGGAAGGTGTTTGTGTACTTCAAATAGAGTTAAAGAAAAAGTAATGAATGGAAGGGGGGCAGAAGGTGAGGAGGGGAGAGGAAGGCATGGTTAGATGTACGGGGTAAGGTATGGAGGACTCTGAGTAGCAGTGATTTCCTGTCTGCCAGAAAGATCTAGAAATAGGAAGGGGAGGAGAGATCGTTCCCTTGCTTCTTACCATTCTGTCTGAAGTTCAGTGTAAGCAGCAAGCAGCACAAACTCCATTAAAATGCTGTTTTTGCAAAGAGAAGGTGCATTCCCCAAACAGAAGCTATTGCTGCAGGAGACAACCAGCATGTTTTCCTACTTCTGGATTCACTTAATCTATTTTTGGTGAGATAATCCAGATGATTTGTCATAACCAGATTGAACAGACTTTCAGCTGGATGTGCTAATGCTCGTGGAGTCAGTGTGGTCTTTGGTACTTGCAAACTTCTGAAGTGGCTTTTGCAAGGGCAAGCTCTGTAGTCCCTGCAGGTGGAGAGCAAGGTCAGGTATTGGAGGCTAATGTACTGGGGGTCGTAGAATGTCAGGGGAAAATGCAGTTTAAATTTTTAGTTTTCCTTCAGTGTAGACATATGTAATAAATAGGATAAATAGCAGTTTGATGAAAAAGTATGGCATTCTGAACCGTTTGATGTTAAGAAAAGGAAGTATGTTGATGTATAAAACAAAAATTATCTGATTGTGAGACATGAGCCATAATCCTTTTTTTGGGGGTGGGTTTTTTTTGTTTGCTTTGCTTTTTTTTGGGGGGGGTGGGAAGTTTGTGCTGTAGTGCTATGCTTTGGTTTGGGCATTAGACTCAAACTTTTTTGCTTCCCTGGATTTCTGCCAGAAAATAGTGTATTGGGAAACCTGTAGGAACTATGTTATGTTTTTGTAGAAGACAGATGTAAATCTCTGGGAAAACATGGTATAGATTTCATGAATAAATGCAGAGTGGGGTTTCAGTTGCTTTCTGTATGCTTCCTTGTCAGTGTACTCCATGGTAACTTACCATTTACAAATGTTTTGCCCATGTCGCAGTGTGCTTCTAGAGGATGAGCGTTCTGGACACAAATACAGGCAGAAAACATACTGTTTTGGAAGGAATTTGTGGAATTGACCTTTACCTGAGTTTAGAAACTTGATCAAGAACAAAGCCTCTGCTTTTCTTAGGCTTGACAGGTGCTAGGAACATGTTTCATAGAATACCTACAACTAATTACAGAGTCGCAGGATCTTTTTTCCCCTGACTTTTCAGTTGATTGTGATGTAGCTATTTGATATCAAGCCTCACAATGAAATCATAGTGGTGGTCTCATTGCACATTAATAAGTTTTTGGATTCCTAGGCCAAATGGTAGTATGGAGTGCCATCAGAAGCTGCTGAAATGAGGATGGAATTTTATCTGGTTAATTACTATAGTGACTGGTAAAGGAAGATTACTTAATATGTCCTCAACTTTTCTGAATTATATGTTTTTATATATATACATACACACACTCACTCTCCTTACAAACAAACAATACTCCTGGGGTTTTTTCTTCTATTTTAAGATTTTTATTTCATTTATTTTTTTAATGTCTATAAAATTATTTTACCTCTTGAATAGAGAATTAGTTCTGGGAATCCACAACCATTCCAGCATGCAGTCTTTCTGCAAATTGGTCTCTTTGCAGATTAGAACAGGATTCCTTAATTCTGGCAAACTGTATGTTTAAGTGTCAGCTACAAAGATTCAAAAGGGGAAATCTTTTCCTGGAAAACCTGTTTGTTGCATTAAAAGGTGTTTAAAGTGATCTTACTGCAAGTAGTAAGGACTAAGAATTAATGAATCTTCAAAGTGAGCGCATCGTAGTAATACAAATAATACCATTCTCCTTCCTTTCGCTGAAGCTGTGAAGGTGGAAGTTGAAGACCATAGGGATATTTGGGATTCATACAGAGCAGTTCGGCAGAGTTTTGGTTTCTGGATTTGTAAGGGGAAGAGGCAGCAATGTGAGTGGATGCACATCCTCATCAGTCCCTCCTCAGCACTCTACTGCTTCATTGAAAGTGACAACCTTATGCTCCCAGGCTCCTTCTCCGGGCTTCTTACCTGTCTTAATGTCCAGGGTCAAAACAGCAGTCTACTTCTAGTTCCACGATACCTGCAACTTTCTAGCCACAGTGGTTCCAGTTACTAGGCACAGAGAGGTTGGGCAGGGTATGGGGGAAGAGTTCGTACTTGCAGTACAACCCTTTTCTCCACTGTTGCTGAGCTTGCTTGTCACCATGACTGCTCCCAGTGTGCTGAGAAAGAGCATTTTTTAAATCCGGTCCAGAAAGCAGTGAGGGAGGGAGCCTCTGCTTTGGTCTTGAGCACCTCCAGTGCTTCCAGAGTTTCTGTGCCACATGAGCGACAGAGAGCAGGGAGTGTGTGGACTCCTGGGCAGAGGTTGTTTGGGACGTAGCGTTCTGGGCCTTGGTTTCTATCAGAGTAGTGGGATGCATCGTTCCCAGTATGTTTCCAGTCTCCTATTATAGCAGCAGTTGCAATTCTATAGAGCTTTAATACAACTTGATAGAACGAAACAGTAAAATGCCTCTGGTTTCCTGTGTGCTGTAGTACTTGGGAAGCGTGACTTTGGTGTCGTCTCATCAGTTTTCTTTGTACACTGGCACAAAAGGGCTGTATATTAATGTTAGCTGCTGACAGACACGTGATGATCTGACTTTTAATGGTTTATTCACCTCAAGGACTGCTGAGAAGTGACTCTATACCTGAGGTTGGAGAGGATGCTGCTGCTACAGTTGGTATGGCAGAAACACTCTCAGAAGAAGAACAGGATGAGCTAAGGAAAGAGCTTGCTAAGGTAAATTTCTTGCAAATAGCTCTTAAATTGGTTTTGAGAATGAAAATCTGGGCTACTGCTGTCTTTGAACATATAGTTAATGCTTTGCATATTTATTCTGTGAGTGTCTAAAGTGAGGTATGGCACTTGTTTATTGCGGGGAGGGAAAGGGAAGGTGTCAAAGGATAAAAGAACAGCCAGTTCTAGCTATGGGGAATTAAGCTAGAAGTGCTGAGTGTACAGATCTTAAACCAAGATGCACAAATGCCTTACCCTTTTTTTTTTTCTCAAGAAAGAAGCAGGTAAATAAGCTGTCAAAAGAGAACATGGTTGGAAGCCAAAACCAAGTACTGTCTCAACTGGTGTGGAGTAACTAAAGCTGTTGTTTTCATGAAGTAATACCCATGTAGACACTGTTCTTCTAATGTCTAACCATGTAACTATTCTTGCCCATAGTTCACATAACAGAATTTTTTTTAAGAGCAAGTTGAAGTAGCACTAGTTGAAGGACAGTCAAATATTCAAGCCCGCATGCATTTCAAAAGTTGTTGAAGTCAAACTTTATTGAGTCGCCAGTCTTTTTTCTTTGTGACTTTAGGACCTTACTAAAAGACATTAACTTAAGCCTAAGGTTGGCAAATGAAGATTAGCTGTGAAATAAGCACATTTAATGCAGTCTTGGTTTTGGTAGTCCGGAGTACTACTTCATGCCAGTTGGCTGAAGATGGTGAGGGAAATCTGGTCCTGCTAGGGTATGTCATGCTGGACATCGGACAGGTATCCAAAACAAAGGTGCATTGAAGATAGTGGTATTTACTCAAAGGAGCTTAAATGGGTGTGCAGTCTGATACTCTGAAGTAGGGTGGCCCAGTCTGGATGAGGAAGTAGGGTTGGATATATGCCTTGCCTTTGTACGT
Source organism: Strix uralensis (assembly GCF_047716275.1). Lineage (NCBI taxonomy): Eukaryota > Metazoa > Chordata > Aves > Strigiformes > Strigidae > Strix > Strix uralensis. Next base: position 142,766,063 of record NC_133972.1, on the reverse strand, counting down.
ATCACCTTAGTGCCTCTGTCACATCTGTATAGCCCACAGAATGGGATCATAAAACTATTTTGATGTCTCTGATCATGATCTGGTCCTGCTTCAGTGAGAGGCTTAAGTGACCATCTGTGTAAAGAAGGCAGTATACAAGCAATATTGTTTTCTGGTTTCTGAACAGGTGCTGTGTTTTTGTTGTTGTGGGTGGGGTTTTTTGTTTGTTTGTGGGTTTGGTGGGTTTTTTTGTTGTTTTCGTTTTTTTTTTTTTTCCAACTGCTCAGTCTGTCACCATTTCCACCCCTGCTCTGGGGAAGGCACCCCTGTGGCTCGATCCGGTCTGCAGTTGCTGCTGGCTTAAGCCACAGAGGGACCTTTCTGTTCAAGCAAGGAGACAAAACTTGTGTATGGATCAGACATGCTCTGAGCTTCCTGATACTGGTCATACATTGGTATCTCTTCTGATGTGGAAGTAGATTGGCGATTGTCCCAGGTTTGCCTAGTCTTCAAGCTTCACATAGGCTAATGTTGTCTAAAGGTAATGATTTCCAACTGCACAGTCTTTTAGTTGCCAACTTCCTTGTGCATATTCCAGTAACGGAGCTAGCTGCAGGTAGATTACTGTCTCACTAGCTCTTGTTGTGGACTACATTGGATTTCCCTTTCAGTATTTAGAAACAACTGTGAGGCAACGTTAAAAATGCATTAGCCCTCCCGTTACTGATGCCTACCTAGATGTTTTAATAAATGCATAGTTAAATGGCTGGGTGTATCACTTGGTAACTCTACCTCTCATCAACTCTGCTGCCACAGGTGGAAGAGGAAATCCAGACGCTCTCACAAGTGTTAGCTGCCAAAGAGAAGCATCTAGCAGAAATCAAGAGAAAGCTGGGGATTAACTCATTACAGGAACTAAAGCAGAACATTACCAAAAGCTGGCAAGATGTTACATCAACTACAGCGTATGTACCGGTTCACAATGATTATCTTGCCTGTTGAGGTGAAAACTATATAGTTCCTGTGTCATGTCTAAACTTTGTGTTATCTGCACTAGTCTCATTTCACAAGAACAGAGGGTTAAGTTGCACTAAAACTTATCTGGATAAATCATCACAGATTTCTTTTAAAAAGGCCACTATTAGCCATACCATCTCATGCAAAATAATAATTAAGCATAATATGGGCGATTGTAATACACTTTTTGTCTGACAGATCTGAGATACCATTACTGATATACCAAGGTGTCCTAAGTCCAACAAAATACCCTTCTTTTCCAGCCTGAAAAATTTTTGTAAACTGAGCTCATGCAGGAAGAGTGCAAAGTCACGGTTAATGTTCTTGCTAAACACAACTGTTAGCTTAAGGTCTAGAGTGACCTGCCTTCTGCAATTAATGACTACTCAGGATGTACCTCAAACTTTTTATGGTGGACTTTAACAGAATCATTCAGTACAACACTGTAGATGCTTCACACAAAAAATAGACCTCTGTTCTTTTTCAGTGTGTGTGCATGGTGTTGTTTTCTTGGTTTTGGGGGGTTTTGTTTGGGTTTTTTTGTTTGGTTTGTTTTTTTGTTTGTTAAAGTCCTACAATAGCAAATAGCATCTGTTCTGGGGGTGGGTAGTAGGTACATGCTGGTGACCGTGATCTGAAGTCTGAGGTGGCAGAGATGCTGTATCCAGAAGGGACTGCAATGACTTAAAATAATCTCTTAAGTAGCTTGTCTATTTGACCCCAAAGTTGAAGTATACCCCTGGATTTAATTCAAATTTACATATGCTAAAAGGTTCCTTATGTGTTCTATTAAAATGACTATAGACTTAATCTTGTTTGAACACAGATACAAGAAAACATCAGAAACCCTGTCTCAGGCTGGTCAGAAGGCTTCTGCTGCTTTTTCATCTGTTGGTTCAGTCATAACCAAGAAGTTTGAAGATGTCAGGTAGGTATCTCCTAGATTTTCCCAAGTAGTTGCATTTTTGATTTAAGCAGGTGATAACTGGAATAAATTTGCTGTTAATGTACCTAGCACTTCTAAAAGTTAATCTATCAAGAACCCTCAGCATCTGTTTCAGGAGAGTTGAGCAACTTGCTGCAAAATCTGCTTGTATGTCCTCACTGATGCAGAAGAGTTTTGTGGTGTGTATTTTGTATGTACAAGAGAAGCAACGTATCCTATTACCTCCACTGCTACTGTTATTTTTCTGGTAGGATTGCAGGTGGCAGTGTCTCTGTGTGATGCACATAGCATTGTCGTTTCTGTTCTCTTTCTCAGCTTGTGGAATACTGTGTTTAAACAACTGATATCTTTAACTGTTTGTGGTTTGGTTGTTGGTTTTTTTGGGTTTTTTTCCCTTGTGTGTGGTTTTCTTTCAGTTGTGTTTTATTTCTTTGTAAGCTGTTCTACCTCATTGCAGTGGCTTGATTTTATTACTTTTTTAATAGACTGTTGGCACTTTTTAATTCTTAAATATTGGCATACAACATATTTGACTTTGTGTCAAATGACACAGCCCTTCACGCAAATTAGGTAAGTTTGGTTGTCATTTTTAACACTATTGTGAGCTCCATGTAAAACTCTTCCTGGATGCAATCCAATCATATCCTGAGTCTTTATATAATTTTTACTACTGGAACATGTGCAACTATTCATCTCTGCTTGTAATTTGTTGTGAATAGTGGATCAAATTTATTTTTCAATTATTGGACAAATAAAAATTCACACATTCTAACAGAATATTGCTGCACTGGAAAGCAGTGTAATAAAATCAGCCCTCTGTTTTAGTGCTGCCATTAACCTCTTTCTTGCTTTTTTAAGTCTATTGGGAAAACACTTTGAGGTGCAGCTACACAGTTATGTATTTTTCTTCAGATTTATCAGAACTTCCTTTCTCTTTTTAATGCTTACTCTGGCATTGTGCAGACTACAGGCATTTTCACATTCCTTTAGGTAAGGTGGGCGCAAGAATTGTTTCTGAAACTAAGCATGTAGTCAGACTGTCTCCACTAAAATCTTTAAATAAGTTTTGTCTGTAAAAGGTAATTTCTTTATTTCTCCAGTGTTAGTTAATGCAAAGCTGAAGCTGTTTTAATGTCAGGGAAGATGTTTCTTCATGTTCACCTGGTAACTATCCCAGAACATGAAATCTTGAGCATACATAATAAATCAGCTAATCTCTTCCTTGTAAGAAAGGAATCTGTTAAAATGATTCTGCAAGTTTTTTTGTAAAGAGAAAGAATATGGTTTTGAGGTCAATGGCATGCAAAATTCCTCCTTCTCTTTGTCTGTACAGTGTTTGTGCCTTGACAGAGTAGAAGTTTTCCCTTTTTTGTGTCTGTTACAATGGCTGTTTAGCATTGTGACTCTAATCAAATTGCTAGTCTAAATGTAAAATAGTTTACGCATTCACTGTTCATAGTTTGTCTAGTGAAACAGTTCTTATCTTTGAGCTGATTACTTTAGCAGCTCCAGACACCGAGTATTTTAGTTACCCTGTCTGTACTGCCTTTTATCTGCCTAGTCTAAGCAAATACCCAATGTTAAGTTTTCAGCAGTTAAAATTCCTGTGTAGTAATTTCTGTCCATTGCCTCTCATCTCATCTGTGCACACCTCTGAATCTGGCTTCATCTTTTTTGTACTCTCCCACTAAGTAGCTAAAGACAGCAGTAGGATCTCTATAAAGATGTAGCAATCTAGCTCCCACAATACTAAGAGCAGTGCCCAGATGCTGTCAGAACCCAGACTGAAGGGAGCTCAGTTTGCTCAAGTATAAGAATAGCAGCCTGTCTGAAATACCTCCCCTTTAGCATCAGTAAGACAAAGGGAGCCTGGGTGATGTCTCTGTTGCTTTTGGATGCAGAGCTTGGCTGCTCACTGTTTACCTTTCTTCCTTAAGGCTATGGTGTTCCCTTACTAGTGTTAGACTATTGCATTTGACAAGGACAAGTACAGACTCATAGCTCTCTTTGGTTTCAGGAATTTAATATCTCAAAAGAAGAGTGTCCTAATTATTCAAGTTAGTGGCTAGGTGGCGTTGAGTACTCTCTGTCAGAAACTGGGCCACTGGGAGGGAATGTAGCAGGGGCAGAAGAGTCCACACCATTGGTGTGCTTACTGGGAAGAATAATGGCAATGGAAATTCAAGGTATTGTTATAAATTCAGGAGCAGCGGGGTTTAAAAACAAAAAGAAGTGGGAAGAATTAGTGCTGTTCAAGATCTTAGTTGCACTTAAACAAGAGAAACCTTCGAGTTTTTTGCTTTCATGAGGACCAAGTTCACTGGGGATTCAACCAGTGAATTCAGGTCCCGGGGTTATGTGACTGCTCCAGTGGTGTCTACTTTTAAGACTGCACAAATCTGAACTTTAGAAAGTTTTAGATGCCAAAGTTCTTTCCTGGAAATGAGAATTGATGGGCCTGATACTTGAACAAATACCGAATATGCAGGTGCATTTTTATTCTTAAACTCTTATATGGCTGCTTCATCATGGCTTTGCTTTTCTTGCACTGTTTTAGTTTAGGGAGTTCTCAGCTGTAATGTCATGATTTCTTCTGTGTTGGACTATTACCACATGTTCCATGCAGCAAACATCACATGCGGGTCTTCATTCTTGCACAGCAAAGTGATTTTGGAGGGAGTTGCGAAAGGGAGTAAGGCAGCTGGTGGAGCTGTGAACTTGAAAGTACTGAAATAGAGAGGAAGAGAGAGGATTGGTAGTGCAAAGTCAGTGTATTATTGCTTCCTTTTTGTGTTTATTTCCTCTGCTTTTTGTTTTGCTGAAAATGAACTGTTCCTTCTTAGGTTTTTCTTGAGACCTTTATTCTCGTTTTTAAGAAAGTCTTGAACTTTTGATGAGCTAGACATCCTTGTTGTAGGCAGCATCAGTATTATGTGCAAAACAGCAGTAGTACCAAGATGTAGCACTCTGCAAACTTCCTGAGCAATCATGACATTGCACTTGGCTCCTCTTGCTCTGCATCCATATTATGGAGCAGAAGTCCTCATCTTTGCTCTGTTCTGAGATTGCAGAATAACTTTCTCTGCTTGCTTTGGAAATCTGATATGATCATGGACTCCTAAGTATCATCGTATATCAGCTGGAAACCTAACTATTAACAAAAGCAACTAACTGGTGCTTGTGTACTCTTAAGCCCATGTCTTCCAGGCAGGGACTCTGGCATACCTCCTTGTGCATTTTCAAAATGCGAGGCAATGTAGTAGCTGTAAAAATAATTGAGTAAAGGATAAGAAAGCTTTTAATGCCATGCAAAATATGTGGAAGTCTGGAGAGCAACTTATTGTGCCTTTTCTGTTTTTATATTTTCTTAGAGCTAGGGGTTTGCTTGTGAGCATTGTAAAAAGGGCTTCTCTTCTTCAAACCGCCCAACTTGATGGCCTAGTTCAGCGAATGCTTTGATGTGGTATTCTGTCATTTGTGAAAAGAAATACAACTTCTCTTCTTTGTAAAGCTTTTCAAGGCTTAATCATGCTTCTTTGCACTACTTGAAGAATAGGTGATTTGAATTTAAAAAAAGATGACCTGCACTTAACTAATGCAGTTCTCCTGCAAACCAGATCATGCTGTGATAAAAGTACATACTATCTTATGGTGACATTTTACAAAATGGATACTGAGTATGCGGAAGTGTATTGTACAACAGCAAGTAAACCCTTCACAAATGTATGAAGAGTTCTTCCATTAAATGATCTCTATAAAATTAAACTAAACTTCCCTAGACACCTGTTAAAAGATCTGCAATACGCCATGGGTTGTTGCTTTTCTGTGTGAGCAGGTCTACAGATTGTAAATATGTATGGGGAAAAGAAAGTAACTTTCACCCTCATCAGCCTTAAACTTCATGCATGGAGCTACTTCTTGCAGTGTGAGGGCAAGTGGCCGAGCATGACTGGACAAAGAGAACTAGTTAGTATCAGCCTAGTTCTGTACAAAAACTTGGCACATAGCAAGTTCAGAACTTGTAGTAATCTGCATCACAGAGCTCCAGAAGACAATCAGCTTCTACGTGCTCTGGAAAAGCTTGTGGAAGCCAAACCATCCACGAAGGTGAAAAACAGCAGAAATGGGGTTGGGGAAAGGGATGTAACACAGCCACACGTTACTGACATGTCAGGACAGCATCTGGCCTTTGTGTATCTGATTCCCAGTACACTGTATCTACAAACCAGACTTCAGTTGTGCATCTGCTTTAAGGGACCCCAACCTCAAGGGAACTTTTTATGTGCGTAGGTTTTCTCCTAGCACTGTATATTCTACTGATGAGCCTCCCAAAGGAATCTCTTAGAACTCATTCTGCAATGAACACAGAACCTTTTTGCTGCTGTGAATGTATCTTCCATTGTACTGAAATACCAGTTGGAGTTCTGGAGGTGCATCAGATGTGAGAGGGGGGGTTTTTGTTTGTTTGGTTTTTATTTATTTCCTGTAGCAATTGCCTGAAAAGTATTCTCTTGAAAGACATCACAAAGCCCAGTCAAAATTTGACATTCCAAATATAGTTATGAAAAACTGTGATCATAATTTTTTCCAACTTAGTATTGTGGTATTTAACAAGAAACATTTAACATACAAATTAGTCAAGAGTAAACAGGGATTTTCTAGAATATGGAATAAATTAGATTCCAGATGGTCTTGAAGTTATTTGGGAGCTCCTTAATCTATATCTAGTCACCTTCTAGGAGTAGGTGTGTGGTGTCACTAAACAAACAGTAACTGTATAGCAACACTCAAAAGTTACAGAAATCCTCCATGAATTTTAGAACAGGGTTGAGACTAGGACTTTCTCCCTGCCCCCAGCATAAACCTGAGCTTGAATATAGATTGATGTGACTGCTCTTGCTAAATAATTTATATTGATGAGTAGATAATTTGTATTGATGAGTATGGAAATCTTACACTGAATTGAAATGGAAGCCTTCTGAATGTAGGAATAATTCTTTCAGTAGGAAGATCAGTTGACTGATAAGACTCTTGAGTGTTCACTTTCTACTTGATATTGTCAAAACTAAATGCAGCATAACTCATTGCTTGAGAAACTTAGCGAGTAGACAGACTGTTGCAGTGAAGCAGAATATGTACTAACAAGCATGGCACATGAATTTCTAAAAAGCAAAATAAGTTGTTGCAGCTTTTGCTCTGTTGTGCTTGTGTGTGTGCATGGCTAAGCAATTTAAAAAAGCAAAACCAAGCAGTTAGTGTATAAGACTGACTATTTACCAAAGATAGTATCCAGAAGTCAGCTCTCTAAGCCAATTTCTTCTCAGTCTATCACTTAAACTAACATATCGCTTTCTTTTTTCTTAATGCTGGCATTTAGTATACGCTCCATACAACATTCAATTAGCATGCCTATTATGAGGTAATGTATGCATAATCCAGCTGTTGGGTTTGTTTATTTTCATGTGTGGAATCAAGTCAAATTGAACTCAAGTCAATTAATGTAGATTTAAAACAACTAAAAAACCCACCCAAATTTGTAATGGATTTCCTGTACTAATATACAGGATAAAATTTGATTTATTTCTGCTTAATGGTGGTGGCTATCGCACATCTGGAATGTGACCAAGTGTACTTCCCTGCTGTTTGGAGAACTGTAACAACCTTTCCCTGCCTGTTAGAAATGTAATGCTACTAAATGATTCAAGCTTAAAAGGCAATAGCTTGGCATCTGTTTTAGAACAATGACAGTAAGTAAAAATACTGTGGTTTCACAGAAAGTCTCTTGCTGACTTGGAGTGCTTGCCTTTTCTCTCCCCTTGCTTGGCACTACGTCACTCCATCTCCTGAGACAGTCTGGTTTGAGATATGTATGTCACTGTGCTTTCCCAAATGAAAGAGTGCTGCTGAGTGTGGGTGACCTACACAAAGGGGGAAGGGAAGCTTAAGACCTCTTTTGAAAAAAAACCTCCTGTCTTTCATCTTCATAATTTGTTTTTGAATCTGCTATGAATCCTTAGTCCTGGTCCACTGAAGGTAAGCATTTTCCATCCTGCATGAAGGCAGAAGAGGTGTACGAGCTATTGCGCGAATTTGCAAATGGTAGTTGACAGCTAGGTGGAGCATTAAGCCACTCTTCTGACCCTAATAAATAATACATTGGCCCTCGGCATTGAAAATCCCAAGCTGTCTTGCTCTTGACATGCAGAATTTACCATTTGAAATTACAGCTGTCTCCAGCACGTAAAAAGGGGGAGTCTCCCTTAAATTTAACAGCAGAAAAATGCCACTGCGAACCATGTTTTGTTAACTGAACACATAGCCTATTAGATTAAACTAGTTTTCCTATAACAAGTGAAAAAACTCTGACAAGCTTTCTTCAGCAGTAATGTACTAGGCTAACCAGAAGTGGTGACTAAGCTTTTCTGAACAAATCCTTTAAGCCAGAAACCTGTTTGAAATCACTGGGAATAATAAACTAAACTTAAAATACTTGCTAGTTCTCCTTTCCTTGTAATGAAAGATCCTGTCGCTGAGCCTGGCAATGCTTAGTTGCCAAAGATACAAATGAGCTGCAACTTGAGTGTGTTTGAATTTTAGTTTTGTAGTACTTGGGGAGAGCCAGATCTAAACTATTTTTAGGCTACCTTTAAAATAAGAAAAGAGCCCCAGACAACCAAAACTCATGTTGACACTGGAAGAAGCAACTGTCTGCTTGTTTTCTGATATTTATAGACTAACCTGATATGTTTTTAATTTTGTGGTTCCTTTTTTTATTTTCCTAGAAATTCTCCTACTTTCAAATCCTTTGAGGAAAAAGTTGAAAACTTAAAGGTAAGCATTACTAAAACACCTTGGTGATTGTGGAACTGTGGATGTGGAGAAAAGACTGAAGTGGGCTCTGGGCAGCCTATTTTTTAGTTATTGGTAAACTCTTGAAGGTACTTAGATGACATCTTTTTAAGTACTGTGGAAATGGTTTCTCTGCCTAATGACTTGAGAATAAAAAATGGGCTTCCTGCACCTCTTCCAGGAGGATGCCTTTAATTAGAAGGACTAACAGCTAGTTAACCTGCACAAACAGCTAGTAGAACATGTAACTGGAACCAGATTGGACTGTTCTTGTGGACACACTGGGTTGGATGAGAAGCATGTAGGCAACAGCATGGGGAACTGGGCATTCCCTTGCAAACTAATTGACATTAACACTCCTGCCATCCCACAGGGTATATACCGTAGAGGGAACATTACCTGGAGAAAATAAAATAGTTGCCATGTTCCACTAAAGATCTCAGAAATTGCAGAGTTTTAACTCTGAATCTTTCCAAAGCCTAAATGGCTTGAAAGGCTGTGTGCCTATATCCATTTTTAACTAAGGGTGTGTCAACCTTCAGACTCCTTGGGAATCGGGGCTGCTTCATGCTTCGTGTATCTTGAAGTCAAAGGGAGACTGCTATGTTAATCTGCTGCTGATGATTTGTTTTCTGCATGATACTTAAAGACTTGTCTTTAGAGTATTGTGGAGGTAGCTCAGTCCTGGAAAAGCTGCTCTGCTGGAAAGGACTTACTAAGTTTAAGTTTACTCATGCAGAGGTACTGGTTTCATACAGTTAAACATTTTGGCGTGCCAAGTAACTGCACTTTTATGTTGAGGCTCTCTCTGTGTTCTAGTCTAAAGTTGGAGGAAGCAAACCTGCTGGGGGAGACTTTGGAGAAGTTCTCAACTCTGCTGCCAATGCCAGTGCCACAGAAACTATTGCAGAACAGACACAGGAGGAGACCCACTGAGATTCCTGCCTCTGTCCTGCTACCCACTGCCAGATGCTGCAAGCAAAAACTAAGCACACTTGTAACATTCTTTGCGCTCTTTCCACCAGATGTGCTTTTATTTAGCACGTAGCTGTTTTACCAGATTAACTGATACCAAGCTCGTTCATGGGTTCAAAATATTTTTGAAACTAAAATACACTGTTTGGGGTTTTGTGTGGGAAGGGGAATTTTTATGCCTTTCAAACATTTAAAGGACTTATCTGTAATTTGAAGGCAACCTTTAAAATATAGCAATGAGAAAAAACTTTTGAGAAGTTAATTATACTGTACATATACTGTGGATACATAATTTGTTTTGAATCTGTAACTACTGTTCAACTTAATCATTATGAATCTACTGCTGCTGCCAAACCGAAGCTTCACTCCCTTGTGATTATTTCAGTTAAGTGTTGCCTGCCCGGGACACTGGACTAGGAGGATCACTCCCAGCTAAAGAAAGGACTTCTGCTTCAGCAGGCTTTAAACAAGTTATTCGCAGCAGGATTATACATGGGTAGGAATGTACTGTCTTACAAGCATGTTCCTCATACAACAGGTGCGGATAGGGTAATACATAACATCTAAAACTTACTGATTTGTCTGTGGATTATCCACCTAGGAAACTTCTGACCGTGGCGAATGGAAGTGAGGTGCCTAGTAGTGCCGGTTTGGTTCAGTTACAATAACATTTTCAGTCTTGTTTTCTGTACATGATGTTAATGTGATAAGATACATTCTTCTGAACTTTTGATCAGTCATGAATAGATTCATGTTAATTCACACATGGTGGTGTCACACTTACACTAACAAAGCACAGACTGTAAGAATAAGCCTCAGCACAAAAGTGGTTCTTTTTCAGGCATCAGGAGAATTGCTCGCAAATGCTAATGTTTCCTTTGTAGGCTGACCATCGAAAACATCTACACTGTCTTATTTTTTTGATGTGTTAAAGGCCTGTGCCACTACACCCCTATTCCTGTTTAAGACCACAGAAATCTGTTTTAAGAGGTGCAGTGCCATGCCGCAGCATAGTTCTCTTACAAGATCTATTCTCCTACATGTTGCTCTATCTGATGTACTTTTCAAATTCTTGTGTTTTGTATGTTCTGGCACGTGGTGTGGGTATGGTTAGAACTTTCGGCAAGTGTTTCATCACCGTGCTTAGAACTGGAAGCAAGTTTCAAAACAGTTCTGTGAAATCCATGAAGCTTCAACTGCCATAGATGTCTGGAGGAAAAAAATGCTGGTTCCTGACAACGTTGTTAGCATGTCAGATGTAGTATATATGCTTAATTACATGTGAGAAGCTTAATAAAAATCTGTATGTAAGGAATGTATTGTCCTGTGAATATGGAGGGTTATATGTGTAAGGAATTTTTATTTCTAATGGAAACAAGTCCTTTAAGTTTGGTTTCAAAGTAGTGCTGGTATCTATTACAGTCCTAAGGCCAATCTTCATGGATGAGCTTGGCACTTCTAGAGAAGACTAGGCCTGGGTTGACTTCAAATGCCTTACATCAAATTAAACTGCCCTGATTACATTGGGAAGTTGAGAAAATGGGTTGAGATGTACCCTCAGCCTCTGGCAGCTCCACCTTAACAAGGGAATAGAGAAGGGAGTAACACAGGGAGTGCAACTCTTTCTTTATAGGGTCAGTATGGTCCTTGTTCTACGAGGGTCATTTAGTGCAGACTTGGGCTTTCTGGTTTATGAAGGTGTTTTTTTTGGGGGGGGGTTTTTTTGGTTTTTTTTTTTTAAAGCCAAGTGTCTACATTGTTGGATCTGTAACGTATTACAGGGAGGTTTGCAGGTGCAGCCCCACATAAGCTTCGGCTGCATTTTCCTCCGCATTTCCCGAGTGCAAATAGCCTTAGGGTGGCTCTTGCAATTGAAGTTTTACTGTCAGGGGTGTGCGTGTTCCTGTCGCAGCCGGCATCCGTTTCCCGGTCCCCGAGGCAGCCCTGCCGCCGGTTCTAGTCTCAGCCTGCCCGACCGGCTCCTCAAGCCGCGGGGCAGCCGAGCGGCTGCTCGCCCTTTCGCTGGGCACACGGCGGTTACGAGCCACCCCGCCTCGGGCTTGCCCCGGCGGGAGACCGGCGGAGAGAGGGGGCCGTGCCGGGCCCCCCAGGGCCGCTCAGCCAAGATGGCGGCCGCCCTGCCTCAGCCGAGCCCGTGCGCTTGCGCTCGCCACGCGCCGGTGCCCCGGGCGTAGCGCGGGGTCAGAGTTCACGCTCCGCCCCCCACGCGGACAGTCATGGCGGCGCCGAGCTGGGCCCTTGCGGCCTCCTGGGCGGGGGTTCGGCCGTGGTGGCGGCCGCTGCCGCTGGTGAGGTGGTGCAGCGGTGCCTCGCCGGCGGGAGCCCCGATTGCTGGGACCCTCCCGCAGCAGACGGAGGAGCGGCCGGGCATCGGTATCACGGCCACCGGCCCCCAGCAGGTGAGGGCGCGGCGGGGGGGCCGGGCCGGACCGGGCCGGGGCAGTGTCCGGGGGCGGTCCTGGCCCGGCTGTCTCGGCAGGGCCGCCCCTGCAGTGCGTCCTCTCGGGCTGCTACTGCCCTCTTCTGCCTCTTGGGGTGCAGGCGGCCTGCTTCCCTCTGGCTTCGCTTTACCTTCTTGAAATACCGACTGCGTACGCAGCCCTTCTGTCTGCGCACCTGGCTGGTTTCGCCTGTTTGTTTCTCATATCATCGCTTCACCCTGCGTAGTGAATATCCTACAGAAATGCGGGCAGTTTTTGCACTTTTTTTTTAACATGCTCCTACAAAAATCTAATATAGGTGTGTAGAATGCAAGGTACAGCTCTGTGGGCAAAACTGTATTCTGGCTTTTACAGGCAGGCAGGGAGGATGTGGAAAATTTTTAATTAAGTTTAGCAGGTGAGGTCAAATACCTGTTAGGCCAGTACCCTGGAGACTTTTAGTGGAAATATGAAGGCTGGTATGAATGAAACGTGTGTGCAAAGGTGTCAAAAGAAACAGCAGGGCAGGGGTTGAAAGAATAGTATATATTACTGTGAAAAAACAGAGCACAAGACTTCTGGGGAGTGGCTGAGGGATCTGGGGTTGTTTAGCCTGGAGAAAAGGAGGCTCAGGGGAGACCTCATCACCCTCTACAACTACCTGAAAGGAGGTTGTAGCGAGGTGTGTCTTAGTCTCTTCTCCCAAGTAACAAGTGATAGAACAAAAGGAAATGGCCTCAAGTTGCACCAGGGAAGGTTTATAGTGGATATTAGGAAAAATTTCTTCACCAGAAGGATTGTCAAGCACTGGAACAGGCTCCCCAGGGAAGTGGTTGAGTCATCATCCCTGGAGGTATTTAAAAGACATGTAGATGTGGCGCTCAGGGACATGGTTTAGTGGTGGACTTGGCAGTGTTGGGTTAACGGTTGGACTCCATGGTCTTAAAGGTCTTTCCCAACCTAAATGATTCTATGATGCTGTTCTTGGGAGTAAAATTGAGGATCATTACCTTCTTGTGAAGGCCTGCACTCTGATAAGCCCGGGACACAGATGGTTTGTCAAAAGCAGACCCTGATTCCGAACAACATGAGGAGGGTGACAGGCTTGTATCATATCTTATGTGCCCTTAGTTTTCCTGTTACTCCACCATGGAAACAAGCATGGAGAGAGAGATCATGAGCAGCAGTCTGCTATTTATTGATTTTGCAGTGAGATTCTAGAGCAAAGGACCACCCTGTAAACAGCTGTTGATTCCTGAAGGGTATAAAAAATTTGTGCAAAAGCTGGTTCATCATTGCTAAACAGGAGGAATCTCAAGAGATGATGTGAGGCCTTGATAGCTGGTGTCTTTTGTCCTTGGTGTTGCACCCAAATAATCATGCCCAGACCACTTTGGTACACACTGCTACTGGTGAGTCTGTGGGTATGAGAATGTGAGTGAATGAAACTTGTGAAAGAATTAGTGTGAGTGGGTAAAACACATATAGAGCTTTTCCTGCTCATGTCCCAATACCTGACCTGATATCCCAACAATGTAAACTGCTGGTTCTGTGTCATTTTCTTGAAATCACATTTTTACCAATTTTAACTGATTTTTGATTGCTAGGAAGTGTTTTATTTGGTAAATAAACTTTCTACAGCTGGGAGGAGCCCTGATGCTAGTGTGGCATAAAGCTGAGTTATACTTACGTACTGAATGCTGCTGAAAAAACTCAAAGCATTAGAAGACCTTTTGAGAAAATCCTTTGAAGGGGGGCAACATGCTGTCCTCAGGAGACGGTGTGGTGGTGTTAGCTGCAGTCCCTTTCTGGGGTGCTGTGTATCTGCAGGATCTGCTCTTTCAAACGGGAGGAATGTGGTTCTGCTCATCCCTTACCTGAGCCGCATCCAGAGGAGGGCTTTGTTCCTTATCTCTGCTGGCAAACTGACAGGTACAAAGCACTGCCTGGCTTTTGTGTACTTACACCCTGTAAGAGCACAGCAATGTTATTTGGGTCCTTAGTGTTTATGTTTCTTTAGGGGTGGGGGGAGAGGTTTGGGGATGTTTCTGTACTGGTTTCCTATGTCAGTTGTTTTTCCCTCATTTTTGACACTGGATGAATGCTGTGATAATTTGGTAGGCAGTGCCTTATTGTAGGCAGATGTCAGGAAACTTGATAAATGGATGTGTTGACACGTGTTTGTCTAAGATGATTCAAAAAGCATGATGATATTTTTCCTAGGTAGCTTTTTAAGTTTTTTGGGCACAGTACCAAATGTGTACTGCTGGCCTTGCTTCACATTTGCCTGCTGTGTTGGTAATTTCTTAGGGTTTTGTGTTTTATTTTTCACCTTTAGTTTACAGTTCTGTTGTTACTGTTTTGCAAATATTGAAACTTATAGAGAGGGCACTTAAATGTTGATTAAAATTGGTAAAATGTTAGCAACTTGATAAGCAAAATATTCTCATAAACCCACATGATGTTTACCTTTGCCTACAGCAGACAACTTTTTTCTGCTTTTCCTTCTGCATTTTTACAATGTCTCAGTTTTGCATTCAATACTGAACAAAATAAAAGACAAGTTTAATGTTCTTTTATTCTCTGTGGAATTGCTTAAACAAATCTTTCAGAAGGACAGGAAATGCTTTAGGTGTTACCTTTATTTGCAGATTGAAGCTGCCTGCCTAGCAAAATAGGAAACCTTGCCTTTTAGGAAGGAGGTGGTGATTTTTGTTGATATGGGTAGAGAAGTGGTTGTTGAGCTATGTTCATAGCTGAGTTACGAATGTTTGAAGAAAACGTAAGAATGTAGTAGCTAATTAAGAATAAATAGTATATTTTCCTGCGCTGTGAACTATAAATAGTCAAAAAAATGTTTTTAAAAAATGAGTGATGCCATTTGCAAATACATTTTTTGGTAGAAATGGGTTATTGCTGTGTTAGCTTTGCTAGCGGTCTGCATTATGAGTCACAGCATGATAAAATTTCTCTGTTGGTACCTTTTTACTTTATAGTGACGGGGTACAAACCATCGGGCGCACGTCAGAGATCAGTGATGTAAGCAGAAATGTGGTCTTTGTTGAGAAGCAGAGATGTGCCGGCTCTTTCTCGCTAGGCCAGACTGCGGGTCCTGCCGAGGCAGCAGGGCAGCGACCTGCGCTCGGGTTTAGCTGAACCTTCGCGCGCGGCACAGCAGAGGGCATTGCTCCTTTCTAGATGTCGCAGGGAAAGTAGCACGTTTCAGGAATTTCCTATTTAGTTCCTTGAATACCGTGTTTTAAGGGAAAGCGTTTATTAAGAAGGAACGTAACTGACTAAAATTGAGATGGAAGGGACTGGATTGGTATCAGTATGTCTCAACTGATTTCTTAAATAGAGAGAATAGAAATTATTCTTCCAAAATTATATATATTTTTACATTTGCTTGGTCAGCCATAGGTTCTTTCCTGAAAGGATTCAGAAATTTGAAGAGGATGTCCATGTATTTAAATTTCTTGTCACTATTTTAAAAAATGAAATACCAGCAATCATCAAGAGAAGAAAAAAACCCCTATTTTAATAGGTGGCATAGAGAGTTGCTTAATGTACTTATGTTTTAGGGGAGGGATTAAAAGCTAGACCAGAAAACTGAGAATTTTAAAGGAATATATTACACTTCTGTTCTGAAAGCTGCATGGATATTGTTTATAAAGGATGTGTATCTGTCTTGCTTATGCAGTATCTTGCCAACCTCTGTTTAAAATAATGTGTAACACTGGATATTTTGAAATCAAGTGTTATAAAAAAAGCAGAATTATTTTTAATGTCATTAT
This sequence comes from Strix uralensis, assembly GCF_047716275.1. NCBI lineage: Eukaryota > Metazoa > Chordata > Aves > Strigiformes > Strigidae > Strix > Strix uralensis. Next base: position 142,750,062 of record NC_133972.1, on the reverse strand, counting down.
TGATGGGAAATACTATCTTCCCACCTAAGTTAACATTTAGAAGATGATTTTACTGAAGTTGCAGTTATTTGAGAACAAAAATACTTACATTTAGTGCAGTTTCCACTTGTAATTTTTATAGTGTAATATTTTTAGGACACCTATAATCTTTGTGTGCATGGAGTGCTTTTCCAGTGTTAATGAATAACTTAAGAACATCTTTGATCTGATTACAAATGTAGCAGCATTTTATAAAACCTATATGCCAAGCACAGAGATTACTCTTTTAGGTAGATTACCTTCTGGCCAACATTCAAGTACTGGAACTGCTGACTAACTGAGAGCAGGACTTGGCAGTTGTGGGATTTGTGGGAGCAGGAATGAGTTTTCTTTACCTGGAAGTTTCTCTTGACTTACTTTGCCAGCTTATATGGCTGTGTTTGAAAAACTTGGGTTATATCTGCTCCTGCTACGCTGTGAACACATCCTGGTGCTTTCAGGTTTGTGCTAAATAAAGGCTGTATCGCAGGCTTCTCAGCATCCTCTTAGCTGTGTCTGCTCGAAACGCTGGTTTGCATTACAGTGGGAATGACTCTGTCCTTCTTTTGACCTCTGTGAAGGAGCAGTTCTAGCCTGTGAATGCTCTGGCTGAGGTGCCAAAACTTGGCTCTTCTGACTTGGGTTTGCCCCAGCTGTGAGCACAGCTGGGTCTGTTGGATGACCTGCTTTGCATATGACAGAAGTGCTTGCATGACAGGATTTTGTAAAACTCACACGGTGTTGGAGCAACACTCTCTGAAGTAGACAGGACTTCTAATATTGTTGTTGGATGGCATAGGAATGATGCATGCAGCCCCTTTGGAGGACATAATTATAGTACAGTAAAATTGTACACAGCTGTGATAGGCAGTGGTGACTCAAGAACACGAATTTGTGTGGGAAGGCCCTGAACACCTTGCACAGCTCTGTCCCTGGTTGGCATGAGGAGGAGCAGCAGGTTGCAGCTGTCTTCGGGAACTCGCTCCTTCAGATAGCTCTGGGTTGGCGAGTGATCGCTTTGGCATTGCTGGAGGTCCATTAGTGGTAGGAGTATGTGATACGCCTTGGACGACTGTGTGTCAGAGTGGAATCCCAAAATTCACACTGTCTTGGGACTACCAGGATCATGGAGAAAAGGAAGTGAATGCCAGCTACCTACTCTTGATCGGATACATGTGAGCTCTCTGGAAGAAGGTGCATGGACCCATCATGTAAAGGTTAAACAGGAATTGAAATCCTTTCTAGTGTTTTTTGTTATCAACAAGATATTTACATCCACTGTTGCTGTGGGAGATCCCAGTTACTCTTCTACTATGACTACTGAAACAGCATCCCATCCTCCAGGAGCCTGGGAAAAAAAGCCTGGAAGGGGAAGGGTGGTAATAAGTGGAGAAATTGTCAGGCTGAAGATAAGACAGTGCTGTTGTGTGGGACTGCCAGTGTCCCCTTTCAGCATGGCGATCCCATACGACAACCTAAAATGCGAGGACACAAACATGTAATTGCTCAGAGAAATGGTGCAGAGTTCTGTCTAAGCAATGTAGCTGCACAGGCAGATGCTAGGCTGTTCTTAGGACTGTGTGTGCTCATCTGGTATGATTTTCTTTTTGGCATAATCCATGCAGTAGGTTCTCCCACTTTCCCTGATTTCTGGGGAGTTAACACTGGAGAGTTAACACTGGAGAGTTAGACACTTCAGGTGTTCTGTGAGCTGTTTCGGTGTACTCACACCAGCAGGTGACCTGGTGGTCGTGTGTTCCTCGGGGTGGCTGGCAGCATGTTAGCTGGATGGGAATCTTACTGTTGAGAGAGCCGATCCCACCTCATTTAGGAACTGGTGCAGGCCCAGAGGAGGAGTCTGTATGAATTGGAGGTAGCTGGGAGGAACGTGAAAAGCCATGGACGTAGAGGTTCAGGGCATTGTAGGAATCGTGTCTTGGTTCCTGTTTTTTTTCATCTCTTTTCCATATATTACGTGAACTAGTAAACCTATTTAGATAACTATAAGTGATCTGAATTTGTTTCCTTTCCTGTTACTGATGAAGAAATTGAAATAAGACTTGGCTTTCCTTTTACTCCTTTAAGCAGATCATCAATGAGCTTTCGTCTGTACTGTTGTCTACACTTCTTTGTTTTTATCTGTTCTTCCTCTCCACCTCTCTGAAAGCTTTGTTTTGTTAATCTTGTGTTGATATCATTGCAGTGTTCTGATTTCTTGCTATAAAATAATCCTTGAAAGAAAGATACACTTCACGTTTTAAATTATATATAGAAGTTATGTAAATGCAAGAAAAATGAACAGCTTTATTGTGACCAAATTGTGTACTATTTTATGTTATGAAATAAATTCTTAGCTCAGCGTTGTTTAGCAAATGCTGCTTCTGGCTAGTCAACAGCATATTTTCAAAGCTGCACTTGAAATTCTTTATGGAAGTCTTTTTGCAGTCTCTGCACTGTGTATCCAATCAAAACGTGAAGATAACTGAAAACCTTCCTTTTACTACAAACACAAAGAAGTTGGTATTGAGTCAATCGGTGCATCAGATTGTACATTTATAAGATTTGTTGGATAAGCCTTGGTGGTTTGGGTAGCATTATAGCATGTTAGCCCTATGTCTTTGCTGCTTTCTGGTATTATAAATGGACAATTGATTAATGAAGTTTCAAAAAAGGGTCTAGAAGCAGCTGTAGATACTTAATTTTCTTGATACAGCTGTGATGTCCTTCCCTATCCCAGATGTACTTTATTGTTTCATGATATTCCTCCTAAGCACAGTTGCATAAAGTGACAGGAAAAAGAAGTATAGTTTTAAATTTTAGTCGTGTGTTGCTGTATATAAAAAAATTCAGGCTCAAACAAAATAGAGTATACCTTTGGCTGTTCTGATAAGGGAAAGGTATAGCCATAATTGACTAAAAAAATCACCTGTCTTTGGATTTACTATGATAGCGCAGTATTTGTTGTTGGACTTATGAAGTTAGTCTGTTAATTGAAAAGAAAATACATTTGTTTTATGAACAGTATTGCCACATTTGATTTAGCAGCATGTAATAAGACATTGGTAACTTATTTTGCAGAGTATTCTGAATAATTACGCTCTTTCATGAGTTTGACAAACAGTTCATGTAGTGCATCTTGATGATAAGTCTAAGTGAGATCCATCTTCAAATAGAAACAAGCTACAGATAGCCTTAACAACAACAGAAAGAGATTTCTAGACAACAAAGAAGTTTTTGATATTAAAAGTGCAACTTGGTAAAACCTGTTGAATATTATGCACAGCATACAAATCCTATTCCTGTGATCTTTTTTTTTTTTTTTTGAGATCTGCATGATCCAACTTGAAAAATGTAATTATGAGAGACAAAGATTGTTTTCACCATGGTATTTTACTGGTTAAGTATTACATGTATTTGGTTAATTGTTATTTGCATCTCTTTTAAAAATGTGCTTAGTTCACAATATTACATTGTTTGTTATTATGAGGACAATATATATACAAATATATACATACAAGTATATTATGTGTTCTCTGCACAGATGAGATACTTTTAATTAGAAGTTATTCTGTATGCAAAAATAAAATTAGGTTTGGAATATACTCTATTATTCAGTCAGCATTGCAATGAGTACTAAAATATGGAGCTTGATGGAAGGATGTTGATGAACATAAACTGATATCAAGTAGTGTGTGATAAATCTTCCATTGTTTTTGAAATGCAGGTGTAATCCTTTTCTAATCTGTGATCAAAATATAATTTAAAAGACTTTTTTAAAAAGTGTAATTTCAGTAAGTGAAGTTGGCTTAAAATTTGTGTGTGTAGCCAGGCAAAATCTTCCAATGCTCTTTGCCAAGTATGTTAACTATTACTCTTATAACTTCCTATAACTATGTTTGTTTCCCTTTGGCTAATATTATGAAATATGAATAGTCCTATTCTTAGTAAAACCGAGGTTTAGTCCTTTTCATATTTTTTCTTTTCGGGATGAGAAAGGTTGGTAAATAGGACCTGTGACTTGGACAAAATGACGATATTCTTCACTGAAAATCAGTTATTTCTGCATTACATGCATTTCGAAATAGCTTTGTAGATATTTTTGTGTAGTACCGCTTTCTTAATTAGTCACAGTTCTTCCTAGGTGGAAGTCAGTGAAGCAATACAGTTCTTACAGATTTTCTTTAGGAGTTATGTGCCAGAAGATTCTGTTGCTTACATAGGATGTTGGAAAAATGGTATCTGTATTGTTGAAAGTATAACATGTACTTATGTAACTGAAGATAAAACAGTTGATTTTTAGGATGGAAAGGATCACTGTAGCCAACTAGACTGACTTCGACTGACATAAGGCACTAAACTTCAGCCAGAGAGTCTTGCACTTACCCCAGCAAGCATGTCTTTCAGATAAATTTGTGGACTTAAAAATAAATACCCTCTACTCTGCTCTCGCAAGACACCATGTGGAGTACTTCATCCAATTCCGGGATCCCCAGTACAAGAAAGACAGAGCAGGTCCAGAGGAGGGTCACGAAAATGATCAGAGGGCTGAAACACTTCTCCTATGAAGACGGGCTGAGAGAGTTGGGGTGGTTCAGCCTGGAGAAAAGAGGACTCTGGGGAGACCTTGTTGTGGCCTTTCAATACTTAGAGGGCTTGTAAAAAGTCTCTCTCCATCTTTCTTAGCAGGGCCTGTAGTGATGGGACAAGGGGCAATGGTTTTAAACTGAAGGAGGGTGGATTTAGGTTGGACAGAAGGAAGAATGATGAAGGGTGGTGAGATGCTGGAACAGGTTGCCCAGAGAAGTTGTGGATGCTCCCATTATTGGAAATATTCAAGGTTGGGTTGGATGGGGCTTTGAGCAACCTGATCTAGTGGAAGGTGTCCCTGCCCATGGCAGGGGGGTTGGAATAGATGATCTCTAAAGGTTCCTTCCAACCCAAACCTTTCTAGGAAAAGAGTGTCAGTCATAATATGTGCATGTAAGAAAGCAACATCAGAGTTTCTATTCCAGTATTACTTTTGGTGTTTTCTGCCTTATGAGGGCAGCTTGGATAACCACTTAGTGTAACTATCTAAATGGGATTTCCTAGAGGCTTTTTTCAGTATTATTGTAGTTTACTTAGGATTAAATTGAAAAATAAAGTAAGATATTCTTCATTTTCCGGGACTTACAGCTCAGCTGGTTTCAAATGGATTGGCAAGAGCAGCTTTAAGTTCTCTGATTTACAATTGAGGCTTAAAATACTGTCTGATTAGTTTGTTCAGGCTGCATAGAAGGCTTACGGAGTAAATCATGCTCTCTCAGATGTTCCACAGGGGAGAGGGTGCTCTTCTTCAGAGACTTCAAGTCAGGTGTGCTCCCAAGTCACGGTGGGATACTGAGACTTCTGGCACATTGTATGCAGCAAAGTCACTGCCAGATTTTACCTTCAAGTTAGCAGTGAGTATGAAGATACCTTTGCTTCTGTACCTATGCTCCTTAAAGCCTAATCCTGCAGTATTTAAAAAAATAAGTCAGAGTTTTAATGAAGAACCCTTTACAAAATACTATTAGACTTGCACAGTAAATTAGTCGCAAAAAATCCTAATATCTACAGTGTAATTTAAATGATGCTTTGCCAAAACACTTAGTCACTGCTTCTCACCAAGGCATGGTTAAATGCCTGTTTTCAGCATTTTACTTGCAGCCTTTTTGGCTGAAGAATTTTGTTTGTTGTGATTTCTAAAATAAAACAACATTTCTTCACTGTGCTGAGGAGAATGTATGTTCCTCTTTTGGTTGAAACAGCAGAAGTTTGCTTTGCTTTCTGGCGGTTCTTTGTAGTTTTAAGGTTGTGATGGAAAACAACACTGGACAATTAAAACCCTAAGTATGCAAGGTTTTTGAAAGTTAATAAAGATTTAATAAAGGTGAGAATAAAAAATATAGTAGTCAGTTTCCTTCATCCTCTTCTAGACAAAAAGAGCTGTTTTCCTTTGCTTTTTCCAGTCATAAAATGTGAGTTTTTTCCCTCCAAAGTTTAAAGTTTTGGAGGAAGAGCTTTCAGTGCTCACTGTGCTCTTCTTGGATACAGGTTTTGTAGTACCATATTGTATTAAAAAGGGATTCTGTTTTCTTCTCCCCTCTTCTGCTTTCTTCAAAACTTGTTTTAGAAAGATGGGTACAGAGGCTATTTATGTTTATTCCGAAACTGTATAATTGGGGTTTGCTTGCTGCCATTGAAGGTGCAATTCAAATCATTACTTATCTATGGGCAGAAATTAGTGAATATTGTATCTGCTGGAATTTTTAATTATACTGATATTTTTTCTACTGGACTGTAGATATTAAATAATATTAGAATATATTAGAATCCTTACAACTAAAATAATTCCCTCAAAGAATTCAGGTCATCATAGTGTAAGCTGGTGTGCAAGTGCTGTCTTTACAGAAATTTGGCCTTGCAGCAATCTTTGCATAGGAAGTGATTCATATGAAGCTTTTTATAAATATCTTCTTGCTTACTAGCAGGGAAGCCTCTAGTTTGTTCCTTGACTGCTTGCAGAGCTCTCCTTTGTGACTTTGCAGTCATTAATCTTAGATTTTTCCCTAAATCACTGCTTTTATTTCTGCTTTGAATCACGAATCCTCCTTTTATGCTTTCTCTTTGGACTATTTTCCTTCAGTAGTTTTATTAAATAACACAAATCTTGCTTTTGTTTCAGCTTTATACTGTAGTTAATCTTCAAAACCCTTTGTTAGCCAGAAGTTTATATTAGTTCTTCACTTTTATCTGTTTGTATGGAATAAAATGGAAAAAGTATCTTGTTTAAAGGAAACTGGGCAACCACAAAGACCAGGAAGATCTCTTCAATTTGTGTTGTAAATTGAATCTGTTGGGAAACAGTATGAACTTCAGTTGTTTGATATTTTTTTAATAGAACAAAACCTCAGGCCACTAAGTGTGGAGGAAAAAGAGCTGTATTCTGGTGGGGAAAAATGCAAAACAGACAGTGGACTTTAAAAGAACAAATTCTGAGTTCATGCTGTCTTTGATTATAACTGTGTGCTGTAAGTGGGATGATGTTTTGCTGTTACTTATGAGCATTAGTAGGTGAATTTTGTGACAGTTGTATTTTATTACTTGTATACGAGCTAAAAGTTGTGTCCTAGTTTGAATTATGCAGAGCTGTATAAGAATAATCTTCCCATTTTCTACTATAATTTCACATGTCTGCTTTATCTGTAAACGTTTGGGTTTTTCAGATAACAACATTTGAATATTTGCCTTGGTACATATAGCAGAATTAAACACTAGGCTTCAAAAAAAGACTAAAATAGCCTTGTACATCTTTTAGTTACTGGAGCCAAGCTGGTGTCTGTGGTATGTATTCTTGATATCTATATTAGCTAGCAGTTTGCAAATTGTCCTCTTTAATACTACTTGAGATGAATGCTGTTTGCAAATAAGAGGTTAACAAGTAATTTGGTATTTTTGGAAAATGTCTCTTTTTCAAATGATAGCGTGGAGATGGAGAAGAGAAGGTATGTTGTACTGAAGAGATGATTTGTGTCTTTGTATTACTATTCACATGAAAGTCCAAATGATGCTCCAGAGTCATATTTCATCTTGGACTTCTCATTTCTCCCAGTATTACAAAATATAAGCAAATCATGTGCTGTATATGACAAGTACAAGTATTTGTCAGATTTTGGTGGGGTTTTTTTATTGTTTACATATCTGTTGATAACAAATAAGTAGGTAAACCCCTGGCCTGCAGAGCTATAGCATGTGTTGTCTGAAAAAATAACGGTAGGCACAAGCCTTCTGCAAAGGAGTAGGATGCATAATACTGTAGCTAGTGCTATATATTGAGGTGATTACTGATGGTGTTTTCTTCATCTTGCGATGTTTGTAAACCGTGGGGCAGGATTTAAAACATTTGAAGGAAGAAGAACAATTCTGTGTCAGCCTGTCATTTTTGCAGCACCCAGCACTTGGCCTTATTGAAGCTCATACAGTTGGCCTTAGCCCATCACTCCAGCCTGTCCAGATCTCTCTGCAGAGCCTCCCTACCCTCGAGCAGATCAACACTCCCACCCAACTTGGTGTCATCTGCAAACTTACTGAGGGTACACTTGATCCCCTCGTCTAGATCATCAATAAAGATGTTAAACAGGAGTGGCCCCAAAACCGAGCCCTGGGGGACACCACTCGTGACCGGCTGCCAACTGGATTTAACTCCGTTCACCACAACTCTTTGGGCCCGGCCATCCAGCCAGTTCTTTACCCAGCAAAGCGTGTGCCCATCCAAGCCTCGAGCAGCCAGTTTTGCCAGGAGAATGCTGTGGGAAACGGTGTCAAAGGCCTTACTAAAGTCAAGGTAGACAACATCCATGTACGGTGGAATGAGCCTGAAGATGCAAGACTGGGTTGTTTTTTAAGAGGTCTAGATTAGGCACTTAGTAGAGCTTGACAGTATTTTAGAGTAAATGAGTAATAAATGTTAGTGTCAGCTCTTAATTTTTAATTTTTTTTTTTCTAAATTTTTGTTTTCTACTAATACAGGAAGCAGAGCTTTTGCTTTGAGAAAGCTCTAAAATCACTGATTACTGCTAGGCACAAAGTTGTGAAGGTGTTCAAAGTTAGAGGTATAGGACGTACTTGAACTTATTTGGTGAAGAGGAGACTGAGAGCTGTACATCTCTGAGATGAGTTAAAGTCACGAGGCCTATAATTTGAGTGATTATATTCTGAGACTGGAATAAGATATAATGAACTTCTCAATAAAGAGTCATCAGTATTAGACCGAATAGTTTAATGTATGAAAAGAAGGCAGCACCCAGAGAAATTACTTCCAACTGTAATTGCTTGTATGCTTGTGTGTTGGAATTTTGGTCACTGTAGTCATATATCAGTCCTCTCAGCACTCCTCCTGAGCCTTCACCCTTGTTTCTTGGAAGAGCTTCAGTGTGCAGGGAAACCATGGTGGTGAAAACAAAGCTCGATGCTTGTTTTTTGATAAATTTGGGAGTTGGCAATGCTTGTTTTGCTGCTTCTGGATGGAAGGCCATTAACTCGTGAATGTCAGGTTTTGTGGTATACTGTCTGGTCCTGTTGCCTTTAAGGCGATATCCTTCTGCACAATGAAGTTTTGACTTAAATGGAGTTTGTTGCATTCATTTGAGTAAAAACCAGTGAAAGTACACCAGAGAGGAATTTGGTGAATGAACTGCGTGAATCACTATGACCTGTTACCTTAGTAATGCCTACAATGACTTTTAAAAAATTCCTGAGATTTAGGTTTATATCTAAGCAACAGTAGACACTTTTAATAGTTAGAAGGTGTGGAAACTTAAGGTCTGATGGGCTAGTAGATAGTGAAATTTTTGTAGGTTGCTGGTTGAAATAAGTGCCTTATCAAATATACTTAGTCACAGAGTAGCTCAAAGTATTGGGTTTTGTTTTAATACTCTTTATAGCAGGGTCAGTCTTGTCTCTTTCCTAAATAAAATAATACCTGTTGAAAGTGATCTCAGGAGGTCATCTGTTCAGATCCCTTGCTCCAAGCAGGACAAACTTGGTTCAGGTTGATCAGTTCCAGTCAAGTTTTGAGTATCTCCAAGCCGGCTTGTTGGACCTTTAGCTCTTGTGGCATCGTGCTAACTTGTTAGTGCAAATGTTGTTTTGTGTAATTAACTTCGGACAGAAAAATCTTTCTAGCTATGAATAGCAGTGCTGAGGAAAACCAATTTGATAGTTACAGAGGGTTGCATTCTTTGCATGCTGCTTGATGTTAATACGTCATTCACCCCTTAATTGTAGCAGATTACCAATCTCCCATCTCACTTTTCCATGTTTCATGCATATCTCTCACATTCCAACATGCATGCTACTTGCCTTTGCAAGCAAACACCAAACATGTAGCTAGGGTTTAAAGACATACTGCTCACTGGGTGGGACAGGACCACCCTGCCTGTATAATCATAGGCTTTGCTGCGGAAGTAGTATGTTACATTCCTCCATTGGAGTTACTTCTTTCCTATGGATCTGACTGGGGTTTAAATCTATGACTTTTTCCACTCTCTGGTTAATATGTATCATCTTGCAGAGTATCTGTTGTGGAAAGAGCTACTGTTTTTAATTGAGCTATGTGCACAGAAGTAAAAGACAATCAAATATTTGTGAAAAACTTTAAAACTTAGAAATTAGAAGGAAAACCAAACAGGTTAGGTATTTAAGGGGGAGGAGAAAGAAAAGCCTTAATATTTCAAGTACTTGAAAATATTGTGCCCTTGGTGCTTCTGAGTTTTGTAATATTCTCCAGTTTTTGCAATTTGACGTGTTATTATCTATCACAGCTGCACAGCCAACAGTCCCCGAGAATCAGAAAAGTATAGAGTGCTTATTAAAGTATATTGCCATGTTATCTTATGGTCTTACTGTTTTTCTGTACTGCTGCTGTGGGGAATCCAGTTAAGGAGATCTAGAAATCGTGGAGAAAAGTACTCAAAATGTCATTAAATCTTTTTTAAACACTTGGGATAAATTATTGTTTAATGAGATCTCCTTTAGATTATGTAGGAAACTTGAGAAAATACTGTATTTTAGCTCACTCTGTTTCTAGACTTCCACAAAAGAATCCTTGATGGCTGTAACCAATGGAGTCTCTTGAGGATTCTCGTATACGTTAGTTAGATATTTGTGCTCTTGAGAAGTTCCTCTCCAGGAAGCAGAATGGAGATTGCTGCAGACTTGTAGACCTGGGATAGAATTCATACAGATTACCGGTGGTTTCTTGGAAAACTCTCCACAGTGAAGAATGGCCAAGGATTTCTTTGTACATTAGCGTCTATATCTTAGTGAGTTTGATCTCTGTTCTAATAAGGAATGAGCACATCTGTCAGTGTGTAAAGATAGCACCTTGTGTCTTGTACAGAGATTATTTCTCAGGCAAGTTTGCACATGGGAGAATTTTGTATCTGTATTTTTTCCTGGCAGGGAGATAGAGAGGGATGTTATCAACCAGAATGGACCATTTTTAGATGATAAAACCAGGAAATTTATAGGATGTTACTGTACCCATCTTATGATGTGGAGATAAAGATTTCACAAGCAGCAAGTTTTTTTTAGGGTAGAGAGCCCACTGTGTGTGCCATCCTATGAAGGCAACAAGAATGAGGTGGATGCCATTTAATGAGTGTAATTGTCAAGACATGAAGGAACTTACTGTGAATTGTATTATTGCTTAAAAAAAGCTTGATGTTGCTCAGTGTGTTCAATGGCCATTACTAATGCCATCTTTCCAGATAATTTAGGAATATCTCCTTCAAACCACAGTCAGAAGTTCTCTTTATTCTCTGTACTAGCTGAGGCTTTTTCCAGTTGATCTACATATAAGAAAAGTTGTTGGAAATGGATCATCTAGTGTACTGTCTGATTCCATTATCATTCATTAAATTAATTCAAAGCATAGGTGGACGTCCTCGCATCCTGTTGGAATATGAAAAACAAAGCTCCTCTTTCCCTGAGACCTGAACTTAGCTGTGGAGTATATATGCATTAGCCTACAAATGATAACATCTGCCTTTCTTCGGGGTTTGGTGGGGTTTTTTTGGTTTGTGTTTTGTTTGTTTGTTTGTTTTGGTGTTTTTGTTTGTTTGTTTCCTAGACCAATTTTCTTTTTAGTTTGCCTTGCTATGAAGGATGACTGAAAATATTCTGGGATGAAATGATAGTAGTCCTTATCATTCTGAGTTTATATTTTGCTGCCATGTTCTTACCTTTGCCCTCGTCTGTGGGCACTCTCGCACGTTTGTTCATCCTGATACTCGGTCAGTTGGTGATCTAGTTTGGAAACTAGACCAACAGAAAGCTGTCCTTACAAGAAAGTAAATAGCTTTTGTTTCTTACATTCCTGAAACAGGCTTATTCCAGGTTAGGACAAGTTTCAGTGGTGGCATAAGGGGACAGGAGTTCTTTCTGGGAGGGAGTGAGAGGGCAGGATGAGGCATGGCAGTACCAGCTTGGTTGGTTTAAACGCTCACAGGTCTGTGTTCTAAATTAGGAAGACTTAACAGAGTTTCTGGAGGACCCCAGAAAGACTTTTGTCAGATGTTCAGTCTCATAGATGGAGCAGGTAAAGTGTTTGGAAGAAGGATCTATTCCAAAACACGAGATTCTGAAAAGCCAGCATCTCTGATATTTGATGATACTGTGCTTGTGTCTGTCTCTTCAGTATCATATATGCTTCCCTTCTGTATTTACATTATGTGTCCCTGCAAGCATCCTGCCTTGATAATGCTAATTTTTACTTGGGAAAGTTGTTTTTGTATGTAGCACTCAGCTGCTCCCATCTGAGAGACTGAATGTCCCTTGGAAATCCTCTGCTGTGCATGTTCCTACTGTCACTTTCTGGATGATTGTTTTCATGGACATCATCTTCCTCAGACAAATCGAGTTAGGTCAGGAGTGAAGGATGGGGGAATGGGGTAATAGTGGTTAAAGAAGTAGGGAATTGAACGATCAACTCAAGGGATAGAGTAGTTGACCGTGGAGTTTTGTTGTATTTGACTGCTGTAACTTGGTGTTGAGTGACAAGGTATAACTAAGATGAGATGTATAATCTTTGAAAACAATGTTTGTGAGCATACAGGATGATGGAAAAATGTTTATTACTTTACAGGGACAAGCAGTTGACTTCCAAGGCAGTTGGGTGATTCTGCAAACTCTAGTGAGTTCATAGTGAGAAAGTCAGTGAAAGACAATGGAATTTTGCACTTTGTACCTCAGTTTCTCTTAAAACAGGTTTTGGCATTTCAATATGAGGTTTGATTTATAATCTCCTGCCCAGATGGAGTCATTTTGAGATGTTAATTTTGAAATGTTTACTGTTAGCTTATGGCTTATACATTGAATGAAAGTTCCACATAGATTGCTGCTGCCCCCTCAATGCATATGCTAAAACTCACTTAAATACTTCCTCTTATTGCTTCCACTATTCTGCATTTATTCTTGAAGCAGTTATAAATGCATCCTGTGCAATTAATTTTCATGTATTTGAATTTTGACTGCATTGTGAAATTCAAACAATTCTGTGTTCGGGAACTTATCCGATATTAGCTTTCCTGTATAAAATCCTACTGTTTCCGGTTTACAATCACCAGCCACTTTCTTTTTGTGGTGTGTGTGTGTGTGTTGCACTTTGTTCAGCTGTTGTCCTTGGGATGCTACATTTCACAGTTCCTGTTTCTGAAGCCGCAAATTTACCAGGTGTCAGATCTCTCTAGTTTATAATTCCCGAGGCTGTGTCATGTCAGAACAACCCATGCTGTTTGTGCCTTCCAGCAGAGCTGGAATTCAGAACTGTCTCTTGTCTTGACTTCCCCAAGAATAAATGTTTCCAAAGCTACAAGTGGAAAATGATGGCATTATTCTGTGTTCATATAAAATACAGATGGATTTTCAGCATCCACTTGAAGTAGTCAGTGTGTTGCTGAAGCCAACAGATCTCTAAACCTTTAATTGCTTGATTGTTTTGTTCTGTTTAGTTCTTCTGCTGGCTTGAAAATAGTCTGAAATCTTGTGTGAAGTAATCAGTTAATTACTGCTAAATGCAGGTGAAAATTGATAGGCTCTCTTTTTTTGAATCTGTTTATCCATCTATAAAATGATTTCCTTACATTCACTTTTAAGATTTCAGGTACATATTGCTTCCGAAAAGCATCTCGCCTTTCGTTTGTTACTGGCAAGAAGGCTTTTCTTACTAATTGTATTTCAAAGGCAATAATCTTAAAAAGTGGTCAGATTTAGTGTATCAGGGAAAGTGTATGTGAGAATGAGTCTTACTTTGATATAGCTGGATATTTTCACCTAGCATATGATGGGAAGCCTGTGATAGCTTTCTGAGATCACAGAACAGATGTCTTTATGAAGAGCAGGAGTATTTATGCTCTCCCATTATCCCAAAGCTTTATGAGAAGGCATTGGCATTTTGTTTGTTTAGTTACTGAATTCAAATATTTACTTTGATATTGTAGAGTGAAAAATTAGAGAAGTGATGGTTCAAATTTTTTTAATGTGTTAGATCAGTCCTGTGCATTCTTCATACTTCTACTGCTTTGGGAAAATAAATGATTTTGTTCTTTAAAGTAAAGATTTAAGTATTATTTATTATTAAATAGCTGCATGAATAGCTTCAGGATATAGAATCATAGAATGGTTTGGGTTGGAAGGGTATTAATTCTGTTTTGGTTTTCATCAAGGAGGCAACAAAGAGATGAGAGATGTTCTTTTCAGGAATATCTGCTAATATTGGGAATGGATTTTTAAATCAGTTTACCTAACCAATAGTAGAACTGGCAGATGTTTTCAGGAAATGCAAAGTGTTACGCTTTTGTGTGACTGAATTAGTGAAAGCTTTACCTTTAATGTGTAAAATGCTTGGGGTTGGAGAAATGTACCAGTTGTCTCCTTAGAAGTCTTACTAAAAATGCTTTGGACACATGATATCTTTATTTTTGTATGTTACAAGTTTAATTTAATTCTGCCTTCAGGTAGTATGTTTTGTGAATTTTCTTTTTTTTTAAATTTATTTATCTGTAGGTTCCTTCAGAGAAATCGGAATCCTTTGCATCCATGTTGAGACGCTCTCCTTTAATTCAGATGGGACCTGCCAAAGATAAAATTGCCATTGGTCGAATATTCCATGTTGTAGATGATGATCTTTATATAGATTTTGGTGGCAAGTTTCACTGTGTGTGCAGAAGACCAGAAGTAGATGGAAAGTAAGTAATAAACTTATGGTAAGCAATTAACATATGTGAACAACATGCTAAAATGGTTAGCTAATGGGACTTGACCATCTTCTGGTCTGAGCTTGTATAGTTTGTATGAATTTTGTGGTTTAAACTGCATTGTGCAGAATGAAAGTATGATCACAAAGAGATTTGCGTAGCTCAGACATCATTGTCTTGAATGCATATTCCTTTGCAAATTTGTGTTATTGCTATCTACATTATTCCAACTTATGCTGACCAAAGGAAGTTACTGGGTGTTTTGTCACTGAGGAAAGGGGAAATCATTATCATCTGAGTTGTTAAAACAAGCATTTTTTATTGTAATACTTGGGAGTTCTGTGAATGTGGAACTTTAATCCCATGTAAATTGTAAGGCACTTAGAGAGGAACTATCTATACTAAATATACATACATGAGGTGATGTACTGGAGAGTTTGCACATTATTTGTGATAATACTGGTCATAATAGATCAGTGCTAATATGGTCAAATATTTTATGTTGTAGAAGAAGATTTTATATAGATTTTGGTGGCAAGTTTCACTGTGTGTCCTGAACTAGAAGAGCTGTGGTGGAACTGGAACAGTTGTGCTGGGGAATGCAGTAGTTAGAGCTAAAAGATAAGGGAAGCAATGGATTCTAGTGAAAACAGCATTTATAAGCTTTCTAAACTGTCTTTAGCACCTTATGATTATGTATTATTCAAAGATACCTTGTCTATTTAATTTGTCTCAAGGTTGCTTTAACGCTTAGTTTTTAATATGTAGGCAAAATACCATGTTTTTGATTTCATTACATCAGAATATTTTAGTCCATCTCTTTTCCCTCTTTTTTTTTTTTTTTTTACTTGAGAGAGGTGGGGAGCATAGTTGTTAATGTGCAAGATCACTGTGTCTAAAACATTAAATAATGATTCCTGTGATAAACAGTTCTGAAACAGTTGACTTCTTTAAAAAAAGATTTAACAGAAATAATCACACGTTTGTGTGCAAGTTTGTGACGGTATTTTATCAGAGCATTTGTATACTCAACTTCCTTTTATTGACAGGTCTATGACTTTCAAAGCAAATATGATTGGCCCATGATGAAGGGAGTCCTTTGTGCCTGTCACATTTGGCAGCAGGCGAAGATTTTCTTAGTCTTTTGCTGCTGCTGTAGTGGTAAAGCTCTTGTCACTCTTTGCATTTCGTGCTAATTTTGAATTGAGATGAGCTTTGCCTTTCCCAATCCTTGCATGCCTGAGGAGTGTTTCCATATTCATCTCAATCCATGACCATTCATTTTGGTTTTGTGGTAGAGTTTCAGACTGAAGCTCCCTGTTCAGCTGAGCTAGCCTTCTGCCAGGCCTGCTCCATTTTTTGCTCATTGGGGAAGACCCTTCTAGAGCACTGAGGAGTTTGTCCTTACAGATCCATGGCCTTTTCCAGTCATCTTCCTGTGTCAGGACAGCTTCTTGTCTACCCTGAATAAATCAAAATCTACTGTCCTGAAGCCCAGATCTCTCATCTGCCCCTTGGCTTTCTCACTTTCCTTCAGTGTTTAAGTTCTGTCATTGGTGGTCACTGCAGCTGAGGCTTCCATCAGCTACCACGTTCCCAAACAGTTCTTTCCTGCCTGTAATGTGTCCAACAGAAGACCTGCCTTTGTTGGGCTGTCTGTACCTCTGGCAAAAAAATGTCCCCAGGGCACTCACTGTGGATTGCTTGCTCCCTTCCATGTTTGTTTCTGCTTGAGCAGACATCAGGACATTTGAAGTCCCCTGTGAGAATCAAGGCCTGCAATCATGAGGTGGCATCTGGTTGTCTGAGGCTTCATCCACTCCTTCTTCCTGATCAGGCAGCCCATAGCAGACATCCACCGTGACACTGTCTTTGATGGTCTCCTCTCTGATTCCAGCCTGTAGCTTTCAACTGTCTCCTTGCATGGTTCATAGCAGGGCTCCATGCACTCATGCCTTTTCCTTGCTTCCAGTGCAGCCCCCTTTATCTTGTCCCATGTTAACTTGCATGCTTCCTCCCAGGTTCGGGGAGCCCACAACTTCATGCATTGTCTTCAAATCCCTAGGATTCATTCACCTTGTGAATGCTGAGCCCACCACTCGCTGTTTCCTTGTGTGGTGTTAGCATCTCATTTTGTCGTGGTGCTCTGGAATACTTGGGTGGCAAGACAGATTGGGGGAAAGTAATGAAATACGTCTTCCTAAAAAAGTTCACAGGCAGTCAAGTGTCTGTCCACTCCTTCCTTGCTCTCATCTTTCTCCTAACGCTGTATGTGTTTTCTTCTGGTGCACATTGTGTGGTACAGGGGGAAATGAGGCCCAGGGAAACTATTGTTGGAGCAGAGAGGCTTCAGACCTGGTTGTCCATTGAACGCTGGGACCATAAACCTGGGGCTGAGAGGATCTAGGCCAGTTATATTTTTGGCTGCCTGCTACAATGATAAAAACAAGCAGATCCACATAAGGCTTGTTTATACTTCGCTCTTGCTGCTTTTGAGTGGGAGTGGAGAGAGGGAAATGAACAGCTGAGGTATTGAAGTAAAATTTGGAACTAAAGGCGGTAGTTCACAAAATGATATAGGCAGCATTTACAACACCGAGGATGTAGTGTCAGTGGAAGTAGTAGTGTTGATTATCTAATGGACTTAGAGCATTCATTTGAGATGTAGGTGACTGATTCAGATCCACTTTCAATTCAGTTCAGGAACCTGAATTTGTCTTTTTCTTAAGTGTTTAAATGCTATGTGGACTTAATCCTCTAAATAAAAATATTTGTATAAGAAATTAAATAATTTAAATAAATCTTGCCCTCTTTTTCCTATTTATTGTGTTTCTGGAATTTATCTGGATTTACAAAAAAAAGTGCAGTCACAGGGAATCTCTTGTTCTGTTGTTTAACTTGTAGCTTGTCATAAGGTGCTGTGTCATATAACATAGTTGTACCAGTTAATTTCTAACTGGGATTTGTAACACAAATTTGCAAAGTACTTGTGGAATCAAAAATACACAGGTAAGATAGTTTTCCATGTTTATCTCATCAATAGCATTTAGGTGCTGCTCCATCTGAGTCTCCCTGCGTTTTAAAAAGTAGTGGGAAGACTTACGCCTTTGCTAGTACAATTGTTTTGGTCTGCTTACATAGTAAAGACAGCAGATATTTATTTACAGAGTAAAGTTTACCTTATCAAAACAAATATAATCTTTTCATACTCTAGCCTCTTAGTAAGCATGAAGGCTTAGTCTTTTGATGGACACTGACTTCTCTTTGGAAGGCAGTAACTGCTTTTGGTCACCAGAATAAAGGTCAAACTAGTGCTAGAGTCTCTTCTAAAGCTTGAAAGAAACTGGATAGAATTTGTAGTGTGTATTTAGATCTGTACCGGCTTATACTGGTGACTGTGGTAAGACTTTGTTCGTATTATTTCTGTTAGTTCACTTGCTGACAAAAGTGACTATCACCATATTGTATGTGCATGTAGTCAGTAATACTGTTTACTGGGGTTTTTTTGTAAAACATTTGTTGTTTGTGCCAAGAAGAATGGATATTTTGATTCACATATGATGGATGGTTTCTTGAAGGCCACCAGTTCAGAATAGAAGAACCAGATTTAATCTTCAGACACAGAAATTCATGATACCGTTTTTATAAAGTCGGTCTTGAGAGCATGGCTCTTCTGGTACCTGTATTCTGATGCTGATCTTTGGTTTTACTTGTATTGTCTTTTCAGGTATTTAGCAACCCCTCCAAAATATTTGTTTAGCATCTTTAAAGGAAAAAACCCTCTTTCTTGCCATTTGTGTAAGGAGGTGTCTCCATAAGGACTTGTGCTTTGGATATTTCCTTGGTCATCTGGCTTTTTTTCACCAGAACTAAACTATTTTCATGACACTATAATACAGTTGTTTTTTTTTTCTT
Source organism: Strix uralensis (assembly GCF_047716275.1). Lineage (NCBI taxonomy): Eukaryota > Metazoa > Chordata > Aves > Strigiformes > Strigidae > Strix > Strix uralensis. Next base: position 142,731,352 of record NC_133972.1, on the reverse strand, counting down.
ATCCTTTGCTCTTTGAAAATGCTGGAAATTCCTTGAAAATAAACAAAAATCCTACAAGAGGTTCTTGTCTGTAAAGCTTGTTCTCTTAAACTGCTCAATCCTGATCCTAACAGTTGTGATTTCTTGGGATGTCCAAGTGAAAGACCCCACAGTGTTACCACCATGTGGCTGTAAGAAAGGATTCCACCCTCAAGATTGTCTTGGATAAAAGAGCAACTACAACTCCCTTGGAAAATTTGAAGTAGCTACATAAATACATTTTTTTTCATCAGTTCTTCTAAAGTGAACTTCAATCTTCAAAAAAACCAAACCAAACCAAAACACCACAAACTATTAAGTAAAAGAAACCTTAGAACAGTAATGATACAAAATTTAAATTGACTAAACGTTTGAAGAAACTGCTAGCTATTTTCTTTTGTTTTTTGCCGATTTTTTTCCTTTTTCTTATCCTCTTTGGGAAAGCTGTTTCATAGGATTGCAAAAAATATATTTCATTATCGGCATTGATGGTATTACGATTGGAAGCATGCATCACCTTAGTTAGAGATCAAAGATATTGTTGGTAAAATCTCACTGGGGTCAGGCAAGGGTGTATTTGGTTATCAATATCAACAGCATTTTGTTATTTGAGATTTATTTAATGTGACAGGAGTATTTATTACCATTATGATTTCAAGGTCTTATTTAATATGTGCTGTACTTACTGTACTTATTTAATATATACTGTAATTAGTAAAAACATGTTTCTTGATACACTTTGACTTAAATGCTTTATTAAATTTGTGTTTTATGCCAACAACATGTAGCAATTCTGTAAAGCATCCAGAGTTTATACAAATGAGAAAGGGTGTGTAGGAAGGTAAGGCTGAAGTAACTTTTCAACTATAGAAAGTGGTGTAATTTTTTTTTGCTTTTTTTTTACCGTGCAGAGGAAGTGAAGTCCTAAAGAGGAAAATATCTGTCTTAGATCTCCAAATGAGCAACAACTTAATCCATGGCAAAAAGGTGCTGTTACAACCTGCTTCTGCCATTATCAGATGGAATTCCTAAGAACCAGAGAATGTGGGAAGGGGTTGTGCTGACACTGCCTGTTGCATGGTCTGCACCTGTACTGTTAATGACCAATTCCCATCAAAAGTGCAATGGCTTTCAGCAATTTTCTAAAATGTAGGATTGCAGGACCAGCTTCCAAAGAGGATTAAACTGCACCTCTCAATGCCAGTGTAATGAAGCTTTATTTTCAAAGACTGCTGGAACCCTCCAGCAACTCCAGTATTATCAGGCTGTAGGATCAGAAAGACACTTCCTTTATGTTTGAGTATGCAGCTGGTATAGGGATTTCCAGTATATCCTGTGGCGATTTTACTTGACACCTTTTATACAGTGCATATTTGCCAAACTTAAATAGTAGAGAAGGGAAGAAATCATTTGATGCCGGTTGTGATTTAGAACATGACAGCTTAATGAGCATCATAAAACATTACTTAATGCTGTTCCTGTAAATTGTATCAAAATATTTATGCTGTTTGAATGGTTGCCAGGGTAAATTTTATTTGGGAAACATTTTAAATTCTTCTCTTTTTGTTCTATTTTTAAAATATAGATAAGGGCAGAATGGAATCCAATTAAAAATAATGTATCTTTTTAGACTAGGTAATGTGAATAAGGCTGGCTGTTTTCTAGCATATTCATTTTATTAAGACAGTCTTAAATTTAAGTTAATAGTGATAGGTGAAACTATTTAAAAGATCTTGTAAGATTAAAAAAATCAATTTCTGAATAAAAACCAGAGGTGCTCTGGAGGGGGGGAGGGTTTCAATAAGACACCATTTGGTTTAGTTCCAGTTTGTGTAGTAAACAAAGTCACTGTGTGTTAAGCTGCAGGGTGGGTTTTGAGTTAACTACTCCATTTTGATGCCATGTGAATATGTTTCTTGAACAATTAGTGCATCTTTCAACCAGAATGAGCTACCTCACTCAAAGCACCTAGTAAGTTACCTGTACCTCTAAGTGTGTGGCAAAGATACTTGCACAAGGGAAGATGTCAGTGTGTGGTACATTCACCCTTTGCTTGCTGAACTCTAGTTTCCCTGACTGTTGTGTATATAATGGTGCAAGATTACTGTGGAAAGGTTTAGAGAGACGATGTTAAAGACATAACCTTTCTAACTCTTTCCTTTAAAATTAAATAAAGACCAGACAACTGGCAGGAGGCTGGCCTGATAAGAGACCCAGCACCGCGCTCCCTTCCCTGGGGCCTTTGCTTTTCCATTGCCAGAGGAATCACAAGCATCAAATTCATGGTTAACCTGGTGTCTGTGACTAAATGGGAGCAAAGTCTCTTGACCAGCAGTATGGGTAACACCTAGCATACAGATCTGGTGGCAGTGGAGAGACTTAATGATGTTTTTCTTTAGAGTATTTCTTCCCTATCCTGTACTGCTGCTGACTGGAGTGGTGCTGTTCTGGCAGCCTGGCACATCCTACAGCTTTCATGTCAAACTTCAAATGTTGGAACTATTACTGAAAAAAAAAAAAAAAAAAAAAAATTAATGTGATATATAAAGGAAACATTTCTTGCTGCATTAATGCTGATTTTAGTTTTACATGTTTGTTTTTACAGTGGTCTACTTCCTTTTCACTGTCTGTTGCCAGCAAAATAGCATCTATCTGTAATGTGTAATTCTCCAGAGGAAAGAAGGAAATTGCTAACCAGCAGTACAAGTGATACAATAAATGATGCTTTTGCAAGTACAATGTTAAAAATCATGCAAATGTAGAAAAAACAGGTCACATGAAAGAGACTGAAAACCTACAGAAATTTTGTAATTTTTTAAAAAAATTATTAATGCATGTTGAAGGAACTGATAGAATTTACACCATGCTGGGTCAGTGCGTAAAATTACGTTTGGTTTCTGTGGTGTAGTCTTGCTTAGAAAAGGCTCAAGGTCTGCTGAGGAAAATTTTTTTAACTCCCACTTTTGGTAAGTGAGGAGAATGAACACAGTAACTATACTAGCAGCATTTTCCATTCTATTTACGTGTTCAAATTGTTGCTGTTACCTCATGGGCATTAAATAGGTGGTTTCCTCCTTTGCTGCTTCCCTTCTGTTGTAGTTTTCATTCCCAACAGATAGTCTTTTTCTCCCAAGTCTTTCTAGTAGTAACCACACTGTAGAAAAACTCTGATAACAAGATGGAGAAAATGTATAACCAGTCTCTTACAGGGAATACGTTATCTTCCTTCCTTTCATCATCTTTTGCTGCCATTGCCTCACTCATGTCCTCCGTTATTAACTATTTGCACCCCTTCCAGCCTTATTCTTTGTATTCCTTTTTTCCAATACTGATTGCTAATACATATTTAAAATACAAACATAATGTAGTTACATTTATAATTAATTACAGTTTTATATTATTATATCTATTCAGTATTATATAAGTTAGTAAGCCTTTTTATCTTCCATATTATTGCTCACCTTTTTATCAGTGTATTTCCACTGAATTGTTAGAACTTGTAGTTTTGTTGTGTGTTTTTAAGCAGTCACCATGTTTTAGACGTGGCTGTATTGCAGCAGTATATGATATGTTCCTTCTAATAATGCTTTTGGAAGGTTTTGTAAATAATTTTTGCTCATTTATACATAATCAAAGTGGAAATTGCAGAACTTGCTAAAATACCTATTAACATAATCTTATTCAGTCAACATGAACACTCACCTGGCCTTTCACACAAAATTTGCTTGATTCTTTTGTCATCAGCTCTGATTTTGTTTTGTTTTGTTTGGAAAGTGTTTCCTGCCTATCAAAAAAAAAAAAAAGTAGTGGCATAAGTAAGTGACCTGGGAGAATTTGGTAAGTTTATATGACAATGATTTCCTTTGTGCCTATAACTTCAAATGGTTTGTGTTCATCAGTGCCATGTTGCTGACTAATACGTTTGTAATACTAAATAGCTATCTGAAATCAATGCAATCTTTGTACTTTCATGCTCCTTCCTCACCCTCCTTAGCTTCCAAGTTGTCCTGCCTATCAGGTAAGTACCTACTTATTGGAGGGCAAAATTCCTCTGCATTTTGAAAGGTGAACTTAAACCACATTATTTTTGAATTGTTGAATAATTATGACCTGGTCAAATTTGCTGAAGTATAAACCAAAGTGTGCACACACACTTTCCTGAATCTCTTCCAGTTTGTATCTTTTATGGAAAACAACCAGACAGCCAGTCTCCACACTGTGAAAACCAGTCTCCTGCTGTGATTAAAATTACCAGAATGTCATGTTGAAATTCTCTGAGGACCAAGGTGGTTTGCACTAGTCATCAGCAAACTTGGATTTTGGCACTCTGGTCAGCCTTTGGTCTCAAACTTTGCCCAAATTCCTGTGAGAAATGGTAAGCAGGACTGATCTTGTTGTCCTGTTCCCACATACCACCATTGCAACTTAAAAAGGAAGCCTTAGTGTTTATATTGAAGAGAGTTGTTGTGGTTTAACCCCAGCTGGCAACTAAGCCCCACATAGCCGCTTCGCTCAACCCTTCAGTGGGGTGGGGGAGAGAATTGGAAGGGTAAAAGTGAGGAAACTCGTGGTTCGAGATAAAGACAGTTTAAGAGGTGAAGCAAAAGCCGTGCACTCAAGCAAAGGAAAACAAGGAACTCATTCACCACTTCTCATCAGCAGCCAGGTGTTCAGCCACCTCCAGGACAGCAGGGCTCCATCATGTCTAACAGTTAGTTAGGAAGACAAAATGCCATTACTCCAAATGTCCTCCCTTCCTTCTTCTTCCCCCAGATTTATATTGCTGAGCACAATGTCATATATTGTATGGGATGTCCCTTTGGTCGTTTGGGGTCAGCTGTCCTGGCTGAGTCCCCTCCCAAATTCTTGTGCACCCCCAGATTAGTCTGTGGTGGGGTGGGGTGAGAAGCAGAAGAGGACTTGACTCTGTGTGAGCATTGCTCAGCAATAACGAAAACATCCCTGTGTTATCAACACTGTTTTCAGCACAAATCCAGAACATAGCCCGGTATCAGCTACTGTGAAGAAAATTAACTCTATCCCAGCCAAAACCAGCACAAGGGCTAAATTCAAGGGGGTGACATGAACTCCCTTTACAAAGCTTCCACATAGCGCAATTCGCAGTTGCTCGGAGCCCAAACAATGCATGTGGTGCCAGTCTGTCTGCTGTCAAACAATTTCAGCTCTCTTCTTTTTTAAAAACAGGCATGCAGAATAGCCATGTGATTGCAAACTTAATCTGTGTACTGCAGCAAATAACCTCTAACTTATTTATAGCAGCATGCATTTTGGAAATTATAGCATTTTTATCCCCTATGGACATAGCTTGTTATTTGCTTGGTTACTTTACAATTGTGACTGTTTTTGCCACCCACTGTATATCGTTCTTCAGTGGTTATTTTCAACCACAAATGGAAGTGTTGGCTTTGTGTGGTTCTGTAATACACAAGACTGTGCTTCCAGAGTTCCTGGAGCCCAAAGCCTGTAAACATTTTTGGGATTATACTGTAAATTTTTCATCCCGGATAGATACTTTAGGGTTTAGTTAATGTAATAATGCCATGGGACAGGTATTGGTTATCAAAAGTACAATTAATCCATATTAATGAGGTACCCTATGCAGCATTTCATACAGAGTGTGCAGCATTTGATATGGATTGCAGCCACAGCACTGCTTGTGACCCTGCTAATCACTGTTTCATCTTTGTTTTCACTTGTATCATTAGTTTAAAGTAGCAGAGAGTTATGGGATTTGGTCTTTAGAGGAAAAAACCCCACAAAACTAGTAGCATTTACTGGTGAAAACATTGTGTCAGCTCTGTCTTCCCAGGGCATCATGATAAATGGGAGATGGAATATGCTGTATAAAACATCTTGGGAGAACAAAGCAGTCCATAGGTGGCCTGGGGCTTTTTTGGCAGTGTCAAAGTCTGTAAATACTCTTTAAGCCACACTTTTTCTCATATGTGGACGTGCACACATACACGATAGGAAAAAAAGGCTTGGGAAACTTACTATTGCATTGGAAGGCATGAGTATTGTCTATAGAAGATGAGGTAGGTTAATTCTCTCTTTTCCCCTAATCCAGGTATTGACTGTCAAGAACTGTAGAAAGTAGAATTACAAACTCATGACTTGGCAGAAGAATTAAAATTGTTTCTAGTATTTTGTTTTGAAATTAATGAGAATAAATGACTTGAATCTTTGTATGCAGCATATTTGGAAAATCTCCCCCCCCCCCCCCCCCCCCCCTTTGAGAAAACCTTGCCATTTGCATGCAGGGAGGAGCTCTCTCACTTAAATACTTCCAGTAAAGTATGATTAATTACCTCAATAGCTAGGCAAGGCTTAAGGAATCTCAGCTGTTCCAGATGCAGAAGATGGTGAATTTTAGTGAAAATCAGTGCTCCCCAACATGTTTCACTGACCAGTGACTCTTGGTGACAGTGCATGAGCTAGAAACATACCGGTTATATAAGCATGTGATACTTTTCAGGAGTACAGGGACCTGTACTTTACTAGACCACAGAGCAAGGTGTAGATGTTCCTGGCTTAAAGTCTGGTCAGTTTGACCTGTTCCTGTGACGGAGGTAAGGGCTAGATGAAAAAACAGGTTACCAAAGCAGTATAACTGCTTTATTAGGTTGGGTGTAACTGCGCTAAACCCTCTTCTTAGCATAATGAGTTGAGCTGCAGTGCTGTGCTGATGTGGCCTTTGATTTCAGTTTGGGAGCCAGCTTGGTCTAAACTAGCTCATGGGCCCTGCACAGCAATCCACTGAGAGGTGTAGACTTGCCCAAAGACAGAAGCTATTTAGTTTCTAGGTTGAGAAACTGAATTAATGATGGTTTGGACCAAATGTGAATTATAAGTCTTCATATACCATAGATCTTACTCAGGAAAATTAATGCTATCATATAACCATGGAGTGGTAATTGTTCATCCCTCTGGAATAGTTTCAGTAAGCGAGTCTGAGAAGGGAATTAATGCAGCTAGGGAAATACTCTGCAAGTAATATATCAACCTTGAGCTCTTCAGAAGGTGTGAGTCAAGCCTCCCACAAGTCATGATACTCAAGGTTTTTTTATTTTTTTGTTTTATTTCTTTTTGGGTTCTCTAGTCTTTGGGTTCACATCACTTTTTTTTTTAACTTGACAGAATAGGAATTTTTAATTAAACCAAATTAAACCAAGGCAATTGAGCTTCTTGTGTAACAGTATAACTGCAAGAACCAGGACTTTAAGACACTAAATGTCAGAAAGGTATGATAAAGCTGTTAATATTAGCAAAGCTAGAGATGTTGTACAGAATTATTTAATTGATAATTCTCAGTCTGCTACATAATACTAAGATTACTCAGGCTGGAGGCCAGTAACTAGCAGTGTACCCCAGGGGTCAGTACTGGGTCCAGTCCTGTTTAACATCTTCATTATTGACTTCAGTGATAGGACAGAGTGTACCTTCAGCTAGTTTGCGTAGATTACAAAACTCAGAGGAGTTGTTATACAGGGTGGTTGTGCCACCAGCCAGAGGGACCTCGACAGCCTGGAGAAATGGGCTGATGGGAACCACGTGAAGTTCAACAAAGAAAAGTGCAAAGACCTTCCCCGGGGGAAGTACAGCCCCATGCACCAGTACATGCTAGGGCCACCTGGCTGGAAAGCAGTTTGGCAGAAAAGGTCCTGGGGGTCCTGGTGGACATCAAGTTGAACATGAGCCAGCAGTGTGCCCTTCTGACAAGGTGAATGGTGTCCTGGGCTGCATTAGACAAAGCATTGCCAGCAGGTGGAGGGAGGTGATCCTGCCCCTCCACTCAGCACTGATGAGGCCACACCTGGAATGCTGGGTCCAGTTTTGGGCTCCCCAGTTCAAGAGACAGTCCAGTGAAGTGCCCCTAAGATGTTGAAGGGACGGAAGCATCTCTCCAAGGAGGAAAGGCTGAGAGAGCTGGGACTGTTCAGCCTGGAGAAGAGAAGGCTCAGGTGGGATTTCATCAGTGTGTAGAAAGACAGAGCCAGGCTCTTTTCAGTGGTGCCCAGTCACAAGACCGGAGGCACTGGGCACAAACTGAAACACAGGAGGTTCCCTCTGAACATCAAGAAACACTTTTTCACTGTGAGGGTGACCAAGCACTGGCACTGGTTGCCCAGAGAGGTGGTGGAGTCACCGTCCTTGGAGATACTTAAAAGCTGTCTGTGGCCATTGATGATTTAGTCATGCATTTGTATTTGCAGTCAACTGTCTGTACAGAGGAATGGTTCATCAGAGGGAGGAGTGGGTGTTGACTGATGCTTGGAATAGGCCTGAAAGACTGATAAAATTAATTATGTTACTCCTACACACTGAACCCCTGACAGATGCTTTTCTTCCCCTGACGCTTTCTGTAACTCCTTGTCAGCCTGTTTAGATGCCGTTATCCAACGAGGGCACAAAAGCAGGTAAATTCCTACAAATCAAAGTAAGCCTTTCAAGGCTGAGTGTTTCTGAGCTGTGTAGGGACTTCAGCTGCTTTGCTATTATTAGGCAGCTCAGCAAATCTGAATAAAAATAAAAAATTGTTTAGAGGCAAAAATAAATAACATTTTATTGCATGTCCATTGTTTAAGAGTAATTTATTTTCCTTTTCTGCTTGCTAATATGCTAACAAAAAAAGTCCTTTACGCCTCTCTTTTCACATGCACTTGTGTGGAATTAGGATGGGAATAGCAATTGGGTATAACTTTTGTATAAAATGTTTTGGAGGAAGAAACAGAGGCAATAGAAGAACTAAAGCAACACTTAGGTTGTATGTAATTGCCCTTACTGAGTAAGGAGCCTCTGATAATGCAATCCGTGCTATTGTATTTACTTGCCAGATTTTTCTTAAATTTTCAAGATTAAATTTAAAATCCTAGGCAGATATTGCTGTTGTGCTGGAAGAACTGCAGTGTAAGTACTCATATATTTAAAAAGAAAAAAAAAAAGTTACTCTTCTAAGAGTATTCAGTAGCTGTTAAAACTTGCCTTAATAGATTCTGGAGTCTGTGTGTGGTCACTGCTGCCATGGCTCTGTCAGCCTTTCAGACATGATAGCAGCCAAGCAGGGATGCAGATGGCTGTTGCTTTGTGAACTTGCTGAACATAGCTATGATTTATGAGACTGAAATATGAAGTATGATGATAGTCAAACATGGAGCTTTTTTTAACAAAACCAAAACTCTTTTTCCTTTTGTGATACCTGTCAAGAGAGGCAAATTTTCTATTTTCCTGTCTTAGAATTTTACAGATATTTTTTATCTAAAGAGCTCAAAATCCAGCCACCCAGCTTGGTTGAGAAATAAACCCCTGCCCCAGTCCTCCAAATCCTGAAGGGATTCTTCTGAAAAATACTGAAGCTATATTTTAAATGACCTGCTTTGAGACTTGGCAGGCTCTGATCACTTGGAAAAGCACACATAATGCAGTCACACTGTGTGAGCACGTACCCGCTTAACCGAGAAATTGAGATACGACTCTGAAGGCAGGGAAATAACCACTGGGTACAATGAAAAATGCCTATCATTTATTAGTGTTTGGTGACTTCCCATTAGTCGTGTAAGAGGAAAAGGGCTTAAGCAATTTTTCTTTGATTAATGATTTTATTAGAAGGAATGAAGGATTGCTTACTTGTTCTCGTGAAACCTCTTGTTCTTTATTTTCATCATAGTTAGTGGGCTCTTCCAAAGGCAATGAGATCTTACGATCCAGTTTCATGGTTTGTATAAACCTATATAAAGCGTGTCTTTATAGAAATGCACAGTGCACATGTTTAACCCTTCTGAAATCTTCTGGAAGTAAGGGAGTGTTAATTTTAAAAATTTAAATATTTAAACTATAATCTTGTACAAGATGAAATACCAGCCAAACTTTTCAGGCCTTTTCCATACATCATAATGAAATGCAAGTAGCATACAAGTTTAATTTATTTGCAATTTGTACTCATTAACTTCAAGTATTCAGGTAGAGATCTTAATCTGAGCGGTAATTATAAGTTGGTTGCTAATCTGTCCTTCCACTTAGGGAGTTCAGTTACTTCTTTTCCTATGACTTTATATGTTTGAAGTTACCTGAAATCTTTCAGATTGGGTAGTGACTGCTCCCCCTCACTCATCTTTGGGTCCCTGTTGCCAGACCAGTCTACTTACCACCTAAGTACTAGATTTTGCTTCCTTCAAAGCCTTTCAGGACTGTTCTTGGCAGCTGGCTTGACAGGGCTGCTGGAGTCGAGACTGAAATGCACTCTGCTTCCTCCAGACAGAGCTCAGTTAAACAAGCTGTGATCCTCTGCTTGGCAGGAGGCAGTGCTGCCGCTGCTGCCAGCCTCTGGGGGATGCAGAGCAGCGGTGATGTGTGGCAGCAAATACAATATCCCTTTCTGGGTCTTTCGGTGACTTGAATCACACATTGCTGTAGTGTGAAGGTTTGTGAAATATTCCTCTGCTTCTGCAAGATGTATTAATAGTATGCTAAGCTTTGGCCTGGTATACACACCAGTGGTGCATTTAGCGAAAACTAAGTTATAGTAAGCCAGTGGAAAGGAATAATGTATGGCTGAAGTAGGTTAGGCAAGGTTTAACTTGTTAAGCAGTGATTTAAGCTTAAAAAAAAGAAAAAAAAAAAAAGGAGTTTTGCAGTGATTTAGAATCACTCTGTTAAAGGAATTTGTCGAGCAGAGTTTCTGTCTCCATTTTTGGCTTGTCTTATCATAGGGCAAACTTAGAAGGTCTTTCTCTCCTAAGAATTTACCATTCATTATAAAAAAAAAATTGCGCTAGATGTTAATTCTTCCAACTTTGTTGATTAGCCTTTAGATCCATGAGAATTCCTGTGGTAGGGTATGTAGTAAACCTAATAGTAGTTGAAAGGTGAGGAATCTCCTCCTTTAAAGTGAAGTAAAAACTGTCTGTTCAGGATTGTGATTGATCAGATCCTTGGTAGGCTTTCAGGCATACTTTGGCATTCATACAAACGTTTGCCTACTTTACATACTCAGTGCCCGTATACTCAAGTGCAGTCATGTGTCTCATAGCTAGTGTTCAAAGCAGGCAGGCCTGCTTTATTTAAATAAGGCTATATGTAAACATATAAAGTAGAAATTCTTGTGCTGCTTTAAAATAAAGTGAGAATAAGGTGATGGTCTTCACATATCTTTCAGGTTACTCGCTCACAACTCATTTGCCAAGAGTGAAAGTCATGGCTTCAGATTCCCCAAATCTTTATGACTAGCTCACACATAATGAAACTTTCAATTTGTGGGATTTATTCTTTTTTCTGGCATTAAACACATTTATTTTTTAGTATTTTGGGGCTTTCTTCTGTAGCTGGTTAATGTAATAACATTCCAGTATTTCGAGCTTAAAAAATAAAATTGAAAGAGTGCTGGAAAGCGTGCTAATACTATCTTGGCTATTAGTGATAAAATGAGCAATGTTATTTGTGTTCCATTCATGGAAATCCAGGGATTTGTTTAATTTAAAATGCAATTTTCTTCTTTGCCTTTTTTTTTTTTAACCAATTCATAGTCTTAAAACACGTAAAACAGTTCTTTCACTCAGACTTTATCATGTATAACTTTATCTGTAGTTTAGTCTGCATGAATTAAAGAGCAGTTGCTAACTCCCTTATTAGCTCTGTGCTAATCGTTCCAAGGTCTACATACCTTTTGCAAGCAAAGACTTCACTCCTTAGAATAAAGTATGCATGTTTTGTTTCATACTCTAGTATATGAAGTAGGCGAAGTAACAGTTTTGACATTGTGCTAGATGGGTACTTTTGTTTCTTAACATACTTATAAGGATGGTAATGTAAATAATAGAAGTATGGTTTCCATAAAGGGAAAGTTGACAAAAATAATTTTTTTGAAGGGTAGCAGTAAAGGATATGAAGTGTTTTTTTCCTCTCTGCTAATAGGTAACTAATGTAGAGGTGCATATGCAATATTATGTATATGATAAATTTTCCCTGACCCTTTATTTGCACAATTTGAATGTTTTGTGTGAAATACAGATGTATCGCTATGGTTGTCTTTTGTTACCCTTCTCAGTTCCTTTAAAAGTCTTTGCAGTGTGGATTTAAAATGACAAGTACATTGTTACTGTCTTTGATAGACCTTTTGAAGGAACATAGGGCTGTTGTAATTCCATATCCCATGCTCAGTTTTTCTTCTTGGTTGAAGTTGCAGCCATGAATTGGGTCATGGTGGAAGGGAAGGGGTGTTGGGGGGCATGTTACTGTGGTTTTGTTTTTGAAGAAGATAAAGTAGGTTACTTTAAAACTATGGTGCTGTCTCCGCAGCGTCATCGTGGGGCGCAGGCTTGGCCCGAGGTCCGGAGCGAGAAGGCTGCCACTGTGCGCTGGGGTGGTGGGAGCCGCGTGAGATTCCCGCCGGCCCCGGTGTTCCTGCCGGGGCTGTCCTGCGCAGGGGGATCCGCTGCTGGCTGCTGGGGCGAGCGTGGAGCCATTCTTCCGCCTTCACTTCCTCGGCTCTTTAGCCCCCATTGAGCGGCGAACAGTGGCGGGGGACAAAAGCTGTATACACTGTACAAACAGAGCACCAAGGCGGCAGTACACTGACTCATTCTTCGCTCTGTGTGAGAACTGAGGGGGACTCTATTCACCGCCTTTGTGCCGGTGTCTGTCAACAGCGCTGTTTGAGGCCAGCCCCATTGTGCCGGCCAATGTTTCTTATTGACCCGAGTCTGTGCCCGCAATGTTCCCAGGGTCGAAGTTGCGAGCGAGAGAATGTTTGAAAAGGGGTAATCGTGGGCTAAATGCGTTTTGCTGCATTGTCGTCTGACCTATTAAATCTAAACTGCGGTCCGCGTTCATGCAAACAGGTAATTATGTAGTCACAGCTGCGGCCATTGACATCTGGTTACCGCCCCGTGGAAAAAGGGGATGGGGCGCTTGCCGCTCCCTCTGGGCTCTCAAGCGCTGAACTTTAATGATATTAACTGAAAGTAGAGGGTGGATTAGTGAGACTGACAGGTCAACAAGGTGGATACTTTATCCATGTAGGCAGAAATAAGTCCAAGCACAGTTGCTTGGGTATTTCTGCTACCTATGCATCAGATTTTTCCCATAGCGGCGGGCTTGGCTGGGCTCTAGATGCAGTTACTGTTTAGCAGTTTTAGATCAGGAGAGGCTGCAGAATACTTTTGTCATCCTGTCTTGCAGAATGTCTGTGCAGAACAGCTCTGCAAACAGCTACCACGTTAACTAATTTTATTTTTTTTTTTTCTAAACCAAATGGCTTACAATGGCTCTTGTCCCTAGGGGCTGGGTTGCCAGGATTTTCAGATAACAAACCTTCATTATCAACAGGCCAGCATTTCAAAACTTAGTGGTAAGTGTACAAGGGTAATAAAACATTACTGGCCGTAAATTATTTTAGGGCAACTGCTTTTTTCTTTTAATGTACTTTGGAATTGAGGCATAGTATTTGCATGTAAATTCATCTGACACATCTTCTCGCTCATCCCTCTCTTCTCCCACCTTCTGCTGGGAGGGAAGAGAAGTCTCTACATTACATACATAATTATTAAAACAGTGTGCTTTTCTGTCCTGTGCAACTTTCAGTCACTGGGAAGACAACAACCACTATGGAAATTAGGAGAGAGGGTTACATGGCCCTGGGTGACTTTCATGGCACATCAAAGCTGGGAGCACGCTCAGTGCTGGGCAGCCCTGGCTGCAGGAGCGCAGCCAGCTGATAAATCCCCGCTGTAAGGGATCTCTTGCAGCAGTGAATGGTTAGCTGCTTCTCCTTGCGTTTGCATCCCAGTGCTGCTCCTTAGGAGCCAAGTACTCTGGAGAGCGGTTGCAATGTGGGGTGTAATGAAACAGGGAGAGTAGGTATTATATGTTATGGCAAATGTATATATATGTAATCCTTCACAGTTATGGGAGGACTGTAATTGGTAAAAGTGTGAAACTTCCTCCTGCAAAGGCACGTCCACTGTTTCAGAGCAGAGGGCTGGCTCTTCACTCACGGAGCAGGGAGGGAGAAAAGCTGGTCTGCTTAGACTCATGGGAACCTGCTTGTATTGTGGATCTCTAAAATTGTCTCGTACAGGCATCTGTTATGCAATTAGCTTTTTCTCTTTCTCTGTGGGTTATTTTTTACTTGATTTATACCTTTTTCTATGTCTTACAGGCCTCTATAGAACTTACTGACTGTTATGTAAGAAGCAAAGGTGAAAAAAAGAAAACCAAAAGTATTTCAGATGTATCCAGAAATGTGTTGGCATTAGCATCTTTTTCAGGCAGAGGACAGCAAGGAAAGACCAGGTCCATCTACCAGCAAAAGACAGTTAAATTACATCTTCACAATTATCTGATTCTGTGGCTCTTAGATACTTATTGCTGTAGGAAGGAATAAATGTCCTTAGGGACTTTTCTAGGACATACCAGGGCTATATACAGTCTCTTTGCTGCCTGTGTGTCAAGACACATTTCTTCCAGATGTGCAGAAAATTCTATTTGTTCATTCCCCAGTAGATTTATTAATTAAAATACTAGATAGTCTTAGGAATTTATTGTTCCTCACCTATGTAGCTCCTAAACCATTTGCCCATTTCTCTGCTTAAAAAAAAAGAAAATATTCTAAATAGAGTATTTCCTCTTCAGCACCTGTTGTTTTTTCTATTGTAAAGGGAATACCAATGAATAGTATTTATCTAAAGAACTCAGTTGTCTAAAACAGTGTTCTTCTCAGCTGTGTTACCTGTAGAGGAGATAAATGAGACTAAAGATTTATCTTGTAGAAGTCTGTAAATGTCTTACACCTTTTAAAATACTTTAATTCTATAACTAAGAAAACCCATTCCACTCCAAATATGAGAAGTCAGGAAGAACTTGAAATGAGAATTCCCAGCAGAGATCAAGAAGCTTCCTGGCTAAAATGTTTTTTCCCCCTGATAAGTAAAACTTGAGCAAACTTTTAGCTTGGGTACGCCAGTTTTCATGCTATGTGCATCTTGTGATGTCTCAGCTGTAATTCTGAGTGTCTCTTTAGGTAATTCAAAAGAAGTTATGAGAATACATTTTTCAAAGAGGCAAAGAGGACTTCTTGTCTTTAGCTAAGTCACCTCACTTATTGCAATAGGTATTAACCACTGCACCATTCCTGTACATTTGGAAGGTGGCACTGTATAATGAAAGGAAGGTTGAAAACTAGATGTAGAAATAATTGCGAGCTCAGTGGTTTGGAGCGTTAAAGTAGTAACATGAATGTGATCGGGGGAAACCTTCCATGGTATATATGTAGCTTGGTTTCATGCTTCAGCAAACAAGGTGTTATAGACAAACTTCTTACAGTTCTAGACAAAGTAAGAGAGCAGAGAATGTAGACTTCTTGGATATGCACTGAAAACTGATTACCTGCACGTGCAGTATGTGTACTAAACATCCTGGCCTGCACTTCATGGAGAACAACTTCAGTGTGGGCTTCTATGTTTTCCCAGAATGGAAAATTCATAATTACTTCATTAGTCTAATTAATTTTCTCAAAGCAGTGGTAGCTTGCAGAAGTAAAAGGGAAATAAGCATAAAGAATTTCAGTTGAAATGAATAATGAGGGGTTTTTCTTTGTCTTCTTTTTTTTTCTCTTGGAGGTGGTAGTACTTGAAATGCTTACTGTTAAGTGGGAAACAAGATGTCTCTGATCAAGGCCTAACAGTTTCCTTTCTTTCACAGTAGCAGCATGTATCACATGGAAAAGATTTATTATAACCTTTTACAAAGAATTCTGCTTGAATTTTTAAAAAGAGATTTGTTTCTGTAGTGGATTAGATTATGATTAAGTTTTAATATATTTCTTTTTCTATTTTAGTTTAATATATGTTAGCCTATGTGAGACTATTCACAAAGTAATAGTATTACCTATCAACTGCTATCTATCTTTATGCATTGGAAATGGAAATGAATAATATTCTTCTTGAAACTGGTATACTTACTGGTAAAGTCAGCCCTAAATATGATGCATATGTAGCCATAATCTAAATGGGCATAGTTCACGTACCTTTCTTAGAAGGAGAATGAAATGTGAGTCAAAAAAAAGAAAAAAGGTTTCTAAGAGAAATTAGTTGGCTTGTTTCAACAAAGGGCCCTAGGATATCATAACCTATGTGTAAAAACAACAGTACGCTTGGCATGCATTGCCCATGTGAGTTCAAAAGAACTTTATGGAAACTGAAATAACCTTTCTAAAAATATATTTGAGGGCATACTCTTTGAATACTGGAAATAACGTTCTGGTAACACACTGTGGGACAGCCCTATTCCGATACACAGCATCTGGATTCAGCTATGAAGAAAATACAGCAGTGAAGCACAGGAATGGACAATACTTATAGATGAAAGCTAACCTGTCAGCACTGCTCTTTATAGGATTTGTCTTTGTACAGCCTGTGGGAAAGGATTTGTGGTTCTGTGAACTTGAAATACTACTGAATGTTAACCATTTTCTTTATAAAGATTTTTTTTTTCAGCATTTATCTCAGCAGAAAACCGGAGTTTTAAATTATTCTTACTCACTGTTAAAAATTGTAATAGTTCTTAAGCCCACTAGGTAGCTTGTTTATTTAGGTTTAAAAATGTGCAGTATCATCAAATACTGAGACAACATTATGAGCATGTTCATGTAATGTAGTTTTCTGGATGTGTCGAAATGAAGAGCTCAGCTGTTGCTTTACAGAAACACAGCTATAGGGAGGATCAGATATTTTAGTTGTTAACATACTGTCTAAAGCAGAGAATTTCACTTCAAAAAAGGAAAACTTGTCCACAACCAAGATCAGATCAGTAATGGCTTTGGAAGACAGCTCTCTTTTTCCTGCCATGGGTACTTAATGCACAGTAAGAGCAAAGAAGTGGGATTGACTTACAAATTATCTTATTTAGACTGTGTAAAACCCAGATTTATTGCCTCAGAGTAATCAAAGCTTCCATTACGAATGCCTCCGTAATATGAAAGCAGTTGGCTAGTCAACTAAATTTGCTGGTTTTGTAACTCTTTAAAGGTTGAAACAGTTTGTTTCTTCCTATTGGCTTTATTGCATGCAGACATTTCTGATACTCAAGATTTATTTTTTTTCCCCAGTTACTAGAATGAAATTAATTTAGCTCATCTCAGTCGCATTGTGACTTACTGCTTTTTGTTAGGGAAAATTTCAATGTATAGACAGGATGCAGTAGTTAAAACAGGGTTTTGGAACAAGAAAATATAGATTATAATCGATGCAAGTCAGCCTCGACATGGGCTTCCTTTTACCCCCTCTGACTATTGTCACAGCTTCCCCTCATTCAGTTTGCTGGTGGTAGTTCTTTGTGTGAGACCAATAGCTAGTATTGATATATCAGCAAATGTTGTGTTTATATTTGATCTCTTGTAAAATAAAAATGTAGCTCTGGATCCTTCAGAATTCCTCATTTCCCTCATGACAATGTTACTGCTCTGCAGCCTTCAAGAATGAAACAAAAAACTATTTGGAGAGTAGAGAATTTTTAACAGCCCATTCTTGCTTTATTTTCTAAAATGAGTTTCTGCTTTTTGATAATTTGAGATCCATCTGTTCTTCTGTGAAGGAAAGTAGACATGGCAGTACACACCAAACTCATTCAGGAGGAATACTTACTCACTTTTAGAAATGCTGCTAAAAGTCATAGTGCCAACTACCTGGTTAATTCATCTTCATTTACAGAATTGATGAGTTAAAATGTGGAGGGCTTGGAGCCCTCACAGTATTGGTAATGGGAAAACTGCTTGTGTATTTCTAGAAAGATGCTTCTACCTTGGTTGCTTCTGGAGAAGGTAGGTGCAGCAGAGGGTTAACTCTCTGACATACTGAAGTGTCTTAATTAGAGCTTGGCAAAGAGCCATGGTCAGTAGAAAATATGCTGTGCCTGAGAGGGCAGCAATAACTAGTGGTTTGAGCCTCTGGCGAGGTCTCCTTGCATTCAGCAGCACTCTCTGCTTGTGCCTACCTGTTGTGGGAAAGCAACATGCTGCCCAGACCTGAAACAAAGCAGCCAAGCATTTTCCCATCCAGCTTCACCATTGTAGCCTTAAAAAGAAAGGATGTGGGGATGTGGAGAGGGGGGAGATACCTGCCAATAAAAGTAGCTTTTGCAGTGACTTGCTGCACATAGTGGCTCGCAGTTGAAGGAAGGGCTAGTTAAAACTGCAGAGCAAATCTGGTTTTGCACACTGTAGAGAATGAGTACAATATTTGCCTTAAAATGGGAAAATGGGAGAATTTGAACTTTGAGTCTGAGAAGATATTAAAACGTTGATGACCTGTGGTGATGCTTTTCAAATTGGGAATTACTGCATTTTTTTTAAGAATTATGATGATACAAGAATTATTAATAGATACTTCTTTCCAAGGTTATGGCCTATTTACAGTCCTGGTAGGGAAAACATAATACCAAGTTGCCCAAGTTAATCATATATTGTTACAGGATGGATGATGCAGATTAAATGTAAAACCAGTAACACCAAGCCTGTTATTTAAAAATGAAACAATAAAAATGCTTATAAGTTCAGGACTAGGTTGCTGGATTTTACAATGAGAAATAGAGATACAGACTTGTGATAAAGTTGAGCTGATAACATTGTGTATGTAGAGGCACATATTCAGCGAGACAGTAGGGTAGGTACTCTTCAAGCTGGTGTGTCTGTAAAGTGTGTAGAAAAGCATGTATTTTTGCAATTTTTAAAACACCAGAATTTGTAAGACTGCATCTTGTGTGAATGTCAAAATGCCCCATACTTGTATTTGAAGAGAAGAAAAGTTGTTGTAAGTTTGAGGGAGTTTCCAGAGATACCAACACTAGTTAAGCTCTTCTATCTCTCACTGAATTTCAGTGGAAATTAAACACCTAAATCCAGTCTGTGAAAGCCTGACAGTCATCTCATTATAGGTATAACAACATTAATAATGCATTGGAGGCTGACTCTACAAAACCACAGTACCAAAAATAGTCTTTACTGGTATTAATATTTTATAATAAGTAACAAGATCGAGTCAAAAACATACTTGTGTGTGTCTTTAAATCTCGAGGTAGACCCTATTCGCTTCAATGGGACTCTGCATGACACAGTAAATCACATCAGAGGAGACTTGCAGGTCACAGCAGCATAGAAGTCCTGCTAATTAGTTAGGCACTGAATGGTTATTTAATCCATGCCAGTTGTGTGCATAACAGTAATCTGTTACTTTAACACCTCACTGGAGCATTTCTCAAGTTTCTCACTCTACCCTTGCCTATTGAGTGACAGCAGAGTGGCAGTGCTCATATTGGCTTTGTGTGTGCCAGGCTGGTGGGTACCATTATGGACCTGTTCTGCACTGTTTGAGTAGTTTTTGATTATAAAGAGAGAAATCTAAAAAATCAGCTGTGAATTACAATCTGCAGTTTGCTCTGATAAAAACACACTTGGAATAAGATGGTAATGGCCCTGGAAAGACTATCTCCCATTTAATGCTTTCTACTCATAAGTTTGACTTTTTGCCTGGGGTCATGCATCACTTCAGAGGAACCCATCAGAACCTTCCGGCAGTGAAAGACCACCCTGCAAAGTTAAAAAAGGGCCTGTTTCCATAGCATTCAATCCTAGCACAGGCTGCTTCAGAAGAGGAGGACCTTCTTTGTGGAGAACACCACCTGTTTAGGTCTTACTGCATGAAGGGTTACCTCCTGCTTGAAAAGGTGATCTCTTTTAATTTATAGTAAGCATAGATAGTAAAGAATTCTGGGTCCTATGGAAGATTTCCCAGTACATGTACCTGATTGGAATATAAGTGATCGAGCATCTTGGATTTATCCACCTGCATTCTGCTTCTGAGACAGCCAGCTCTTTCTATGTGGACACTTAGTTGTATGCTATGGATAGTTAAAGTGTCTCTTCCCTGCCTAGTGAAGACATAGATTACTTCTAAAGAAACCACATGAAAAATGGACAACATCCTTGAGGATGGATGTTTTCTTCTGACCAGACTGGTCTTGGGTACATGCAGCTACTGCCAAGTTAATTTTACTGCAGAAGCTGTATGTTTACATTTTCTGCATATGTTTTCTAGGAAATATTTGGATAGGCAATGATCTGCTCTGCTTTTCCAAATGTTTGTGCAATTATTTTTAAATAGAAATAGTCAATACTCAAATATACTGCATGTTTGTTTATTCTAAGGAATGTAACAGGTCTGTGTAAATTTATATTTAGACACTTGTAAAAATAACAGTTTGACCCAGTTATCTGAGAGCAGTTGTTTTATGAAAGAACTGCTGAGGATCAATTAAGACCTACCATGAGAAAATACATATTGGAATACATAATGAATATTTACAGTAAAAAATTCCATAGCTAAATTATTTGAAAATTAGGAATGTAGCATGTGTGTTTCACTGATACTTTCAATGCTTAATGTCACTCTCTTCAATAAAACCCTTTTGCTTGTGATTCTATAAACCAGGAATAAAGGTTCATATTTGAGCCTTAGCTTGTAAAATGTATTAAGGAATAAAGTTGAATTTTAAAAAGTCCTGAAGAGAAAAATAAGTATTTACAAAAATATTTGCTTTTTAGATATACTTGTTGGGGAGCCAGATTTGCTCATTTTATTGTATTGATTGTAGTGAAATTGTTTGTGTAGTATTAGAATTACAATTAAGTGGCTGAAAATTGTATGTGTGCATATATATACATTTATATGAAAATGTATTCAATTCAGATATTATTTCTTGGATTATGTGTTTTATTTCAAGCTCAATTGAACAGAGGATGGTGGTAGCCAAACTGTTGTCAGGTAAGAGGACAAGTCAGTTATTAAATTATAATGGGCGTGGCACATGTTCGTGTTTCTTGTTTTGCAGAAGTGTAGTCATATGGGTCTGTAAAACTTGATGGTGGGTGAGAAACACACCTTACTTCTATCTTCATCTACTTTTGACATGGTAAAATGGGGCACAGTAGATTGCAAGAATGAAATAGGGATCAAAATCTTATGTGCAATGTGGGTGTTTAACATCAGCAGACATTTCTTGGGAAAGAGCCTGTGTGCTTTCTGCCATGTGCTTTTGAGTTTTATGGTTCCTGTGTATGTTGTGGTTTATTATGTGTGGTTCAGAGACTAATGGAATAAGTATGTCTAGAGGTTTAACTGAACATGGAACCATTCTGGACCAAACTTGAGTACTTGAAACACTGTCTTGGTAGTGTGGTTTAAATGTTGTTTAGCTTCAGTGAAGCTTCACAACATATAAACTTGGGCAGATCTGGCCCTCGCATAGAGCTGTGGGTTTTATAGTTTTATTGTAATTGGGTGACTTCAGTTGATATTAACAGGAAGTGAATTCATAGGTAAAAAATTCAGCACTTGATCTTTGGCTTTGTTGTGTACTTACACAGTATTTTATATAGCACCTTTGCTGCAAGTTTTATCTCCACAAAGAAAATGAATTCTTTCCTGTCCAGAGCATTTTCTGTTTAAAATCAGATGTGTGAAGCAAGGACAGCAAAATTAGAAGGGCTGGAGTTTGAAAAGATAAGTAAATCTATCTACACTTAATCTAATTCACTTTTAAATCTAATAGAATCTCATTCAGCCTATCATAGGGGATTGTAAACTTTTAGATGTATAATGTAATTTTACTGTATGATAGTTGTAATTTTTTTGGTTTAGGAAATTAAATTATTTCTTTCATTGCATTATGGTTTGCAAAACCCTAGAAGACAGGGAGATGAGTAACAGTCCCTTTGGATTTGTTAAAAATTATATAAACTGAATTTAGTTTTCTTTAAAAAAATAATATTGGGGTCAACAGGTTTTGTGGAGAGAAGAGAAACAGTGCATGTCAGAAGCTTGCCATCACTAAGTGTTTTTGTGTCATCTCAGTGGCCTTCTGATAGCAAACTAGGAAGGCAGGAGCTATACAATACATGCAAAACTCATTTTGAAACCATAGTGCATTGTTATCAGTGAATGGTTTGTTGTCTGAAATACAACAGATACATTGAGTTTGTTTCTATAGTCCTCTGCCTTGGGTTAATGGTTGCTACCAGCATTTTTGTTAATGAGAGGGGTGGTGGACTACTGAGTATGCTCATTAAATGTGTAGGTGATA